>NC_136262.1:268709941-269127441 GCF_964187855.1 Myxine glutinosa | reverse complement strand
ATGCCATATTAAATGCCAAGTCTGTATATAAGAATCTTATAAGAATCTATATAAGAATTGTTATGTATTGCATGGGATTAAACCGGAAGGCGGATATAAAGGAGGCGGGGCATATGGCTTGGCAGAGGAAGCTGGGCCTACACTGGGCGCTTGTGGTTTTCCCGGCTGCGCAATAAACGACTGATGGTGCACTCAAACTGCCTTCCCAGCCTGAAACATTACATGGTGACGAGGATGGGATTCTGGTGAGCGCGTGTAAAGCAAGCTGAGCCATTGCAGTTAGCTGTTGGCCTACCAACTCGTTATTTCACGGCATACGTTACTTGATCACCATGTCCTACGGCCGGATTGACGAGTTCAACACGCGTGAAGGAAGCTGGGAGGCGTACATTGAGCGTCTACAGTATTACTACCAAGCTAACGGCATCGAGGATGATGCCAGGAAGAAAGCAATCCTGATGTCGGTATGCGGCAGCGAGATGTTTACTATTCTGAAGAATCTCGCCATGCCCAGGACCACGATGGATTTAACACACGCCGAGCTTGTGGCAGCAATGAAGGAGCACTGCGAACCTACACCCTCAGTCATTGTGAGTCGATTCAATTTTTACATGTGCCGCCAAACCTCAACGCAGTCAATTTCGGCATTCATAGCTCACCTGAAACACCTTGCCCAGCATTGCCAGTTTGGTGCTACATTCGACGACATGCTAAGGGACTTGCTCGTAGTGGGAGTGGAGCAAGATCGAATTCGCCGGCGCCTACTTGCTGAACGGACTCTAACATTTTCCAGTGCAAAGGACATTGCTATCGCAATGGAGTGTGCAGCCAAAAATGCTGCAGATATTGCACGCTCCATCACTTACCAGCCTCGTGCTGACCTGTCATCTATCAACCGGGTGGGACAACATCCGACCCGAAAATCCGACGCCAAAACACCTGGAAACTGCTTGGCAGCTGGTGCTGGAAAATGTTTCCGCTGCAATGGGGAGCATTCTCCCACTACGTGCCATTTCAAGAATGCTGCTTGCAACTACTGCCACAAGGTGGGTCATATCGCCTCTGCATGCTTGTCTCGAAAACGGAGGGCAAGGAGAGAGGAATGCAAAACCCACCTCCTTGACTCAGAGCCTAACCAAGAAGATGTGCCTGATGGAGACAGCCCTAGCCACAAGGTACAGTCGTATGAACATCTCCACACAAAGTCTGGCAGACAGTCTACTCCAATACTGGTTATAGTAGATATAGACGGACAGAATGTGGAAATGGAGATAGACACGGGTGCTGCCGTCTCACTCATGAGTGAAGCAGCTTTCTGTAACCTGTGGGGGAATTGTGAACAACCCAGCCTCCATTGGTCCCCGATCCAACTCAACACGTATACTGGTGAGTAAATACAAGCCCGCGGGAAGTGTGATGTCACAGTAACCTATGGAAACAAAACTCACCAATTACAACTCTTGGTTGTCCCTGGGGATGGACCCACACTTCTCGGGCGAAACTGGCTCGATGTTGTCAAACTCATTTGGGAACACATCCACCAACTACAGGCTTCCAAGCCAGCAACTGTACTGCAGCACCTCCTCGGGAGATACCCGGACATCTTCAAGGATGAACTCGGGACATTGAAGGGCTTCACTGCCAAGCTCAACGTTGAGAAAGATGTGAAGCCAATTTTCTGCCAAGCACGCCCCGTCCCTCTCGCATTGCAAGAAAAAGTTAGCGCAGAATTAGCCAGACTGGAAAAGTTAGGTATCATTGAGTCAGTTCAGTACTCAAATTGGGCTGCTCCAGTTGTTCCTGTTGTGAAGGCAGACAGGTCGATACGCCTTTGTGGGGATTACAAAATGTCAATCAACAAATGTTCCACCTTGGACAAATATCCCATACAAAGCATCGATGACTTATACGCAAAACTGGGCGGAGGACAGTCCTTTACCAAGCTCGACATGAGATCGGCCTACCTACAAGTCGTTCTGGATGAGGATTCCAAAGAATATCTCACCATCAACACGCATCGAGGGCTCTACAGATACAACCGCCTGAGTTTTGGTGTCAAATCGGCACCAGGAATCTACCAACGCTGTATGGACAGCCTGTTCGCTGCTGAACCACACATTGTTGTTTACCAAGACGACATCCTAGTCACTGGCCGCTCAGAGCTTCATCATCTGGACAACCTCGAACGTGTGCTAAGTATTATTTCCGACTCTGGACTATGCCTGCGGAGAGACAAGTGCGAGTTCATGGGGTCGTCGGTGACCTATTTGGGCCATCGTATCGATGCCGAAGGCTTACATCCCACAGAAGAGAAGATCAGAGCAATCAAAGACGCCCCTGCTCCGACAAACATTACTGAACTCAAGGCTTACATTGGCATGCTGCAGTACTACAGCAGGTATATCCCAAACATTGCTACCATGCTGGGCCCACTGTATTGCCTGTTAAAAAAGGCATCAGCTGGAAATGGGACATTCTGGAGTCAGCAGCCTTCCAGAAGTCAAAAGACATGCTGCGGTCTTCAAATGTGCTAGTTCACTACGACCCAGACAAAGACATGGTCCTGTCGTGTGATGCGAGTAAGTACGGTGTTGGTGCTGTTCTGTCACACATCATGCCAGATCGCACAGAGAGACCAATAGCATTCACATCTCGTACACTGTCGCCTGCTGAGAAGAACTACAGTCAGTTGGACAAAGAAGGACTCGGCATTGTATTTGGAGTTAAGAAGTTTCACCAGTACGTTTTTGGTCGGCATTTCACGATTTACACGGACTACAAGCCACTGATTAGTTTGTTTGGTCCATCAAAGGCTACCTCAGAGGTCTTACCGCCTCGGATCATACACTGGTCACTTTCACTCTCGGCTTATGATTACGATATTACGTTCAGACCCGGCTCCACAATTTCAAATGCAGACGCCATGAGTCGCCTACCACTTCTGGACACAGTGTTTGACCCCCCTGTACCTGGCAGCTGTACAGCGCTCTATAAAGGTCGGGGACCCGGTGTTTGTGAGAAACTTTGGTCGCGGAATGGTTTGGTTACCAGGGCAGGTTCACAAAAATGAGGGACCGTTGTCCTACGTTATCAAACTAGAGGACAATCGAGTCGTCCGGAGGCACCTTGATCATGTCCGGTATCGGTCCTGTGACCCTGTCATTTTCACAAATGATATCTCGCCAATTCCTGAACCTGTGAACAGCGACATTGTTGCCGCAGATAGTACTGCACCACTTCCTGAGGCTGAACCCCATAACGCTGTTGCAGCACCACCAGTGGAGCCGTGTGGCGGCTTTGCACCACTCCCTGAGGCTGAACCCCATAATGCTGTTGCAGCACCACCAGTGGAGCCGTCTGGTGGCTTTGCACCCCGACGATCATCCAGAGTTCGAAAGGCACCTACTCGCCTTGACTTGTAGCTAACATTCTTGTATGCATTTTGCATTCGATTTTCATTTTCAATTCAATTTTCGCATTCAATTTTGCATTTGCAATTTCCCAATTTTGTATGTCTGTATTTCTGTATGCATTGGTATGCCTTTCACTGTTATTTTCACATTGGCATTTTCACTGCTAATGGGAGGGGGGGGGGGGGAGATGTTATGTATTGCATAGGATTAAACCGGAAGGCGGATATAAAGGAGGTGGGGCATACGGCTTGCCAGAGGAAGATGGGCCTACGGTGGGCGCTTGTGGTTTTTCCGGCTGCGCAATAAACGACTGATGGTGCACTCAAATTGCCTTCCCAGCCTGATACATTACAAGAATCTATAAGAATCTGTCTTCCACCGACTCCTCTCCGGCCTTGCTTCCCCAGCTCTCTCTGGGCTCTGTCCCCCAAATATTCCTACAGGTCACACAAGATCTGCCTGCAACCCTCTTATGGTCAAACTGCCCAAATCAAGACTCTCTGCTCACCTTCACTCCTTCATTCCTCTTTTCTTCCACCTCTGGAACAAACTCCCTCACTCTCTTCAATCCCACTCCTCCCTCCAGGTCTTTAAAACAGCTGTTCACCACCATCTCTTATCTTCCCCCATCCAAAACCTTGATCTTTTCTACCCCGGCTAATTTCACCCCAAATCCACTTTTTTGAAATACCAACTTCTTTCCTGGAAGTCCTTGGTGTCCTTGTGTTTATACTTCTCTCACCCCCCCCACCCCCCTCTTCCCACGCCGCCTCCCCCCAAGCCCTCTCCCTCCCACACATCTCCCGATGTCCCTGCTCTCAAATGTTGTGTTTATGTGCTTCCCCTTCTCCCCCCATCTTGTCGACCGCTCCCTCTCTTTATATATTATGTTTGTTTGTCTGTTTGATTTGTTTGTGTGATAAATGTTAGCTCTTTCACGAGCCTCGATTATGCATACAAAAAAAAGAAAAAAGAAAAAAAGAAAGAATCTGAATAAGCAAGCAGGCACATCTTTAAACATCATGATCAATCTATAAGAATCTACGAAGTTCCTATGTTTCAAGTATGAAGAATCTGAATAGTGAATAAGCAAGCAGGTCAATCATGATCAATCATAAGAATCTAGTAAAGTACCTAATACCTACAGTCACGTGAAAAAGTAAGTACACCCCATGTAAAGTTTTGACCTTTTCAACATATTTCAAAATACAGCTATTTGATCTTAATTTAAACAATATTGATAGATAAAGGTGATATAATATAACAAATATCATGAAACATTTACATTTTGTAGTCCATTGTATAATTTAAATATAAATAAATGCAAATTTCGCATGTGGAAAAAGTAAGTACACCCTTGGCTCCAATAGGTGGTATTGCCCCCTTTGGCAGAAACAACCTCAAGTAGGCGTTTCTTATAACTGTGTACCAGTCTCTGACATCGACTGGGAGAAATTTTTGCCCACTCCTCCATGCAGAATTATTTCACCTGTGCGATGGTTGAGGGGTTTCTTGCATGTACAGCTCGTTTCAAATCCCCCCACAACATCTCGATGGGATTTAGATCCGGGCTTTGACTTGCCCATTGCAGAACCCTCCATTTCTTTCTTTTCAGCCATTCCTTGGTGGATTTACTGGTATGTTTAGGGTCATTGTCATGTTGCAATGTCCACCTTCGGATACATACGTGCGAGGAGCCGCCATTTTCTTCCCCTGCTACCTCTGCTGTCGCACCCTCATCAATTGCATTCTCCATTTCTCCCAATTCTTCCCAGGGGTCCTGGGTTATGAATTCTTCTCCCTCTACCTCATCATTTACACCCACCGGCATCCGACCGCTTTGGCTAGCCATGGCACAAATTAAATTTGGATGTTAATAACTAAATTTCGGTCGCTCGTAATTTTCGAGTGTGTTAAGCGCACTTCGGGTCCCAATCCGAACTCCTGACACCAAATGTTGCGGATCTCGATGCCGGCCTTCTCCCCTTACCAAGGGGGGATTAGTCCCCTTGTCTTTGACTGACCTGGTGGGACCCAGGACCTATGACGTCCCTCCCGGACAGCGAGAAATAGGGTATTAGGACTAGAATTCGCTATTACCTAATTACTCGTGCTGCCCTGAAATGAGGAAATAAGCCACGCATGAACCACGCGTGTTGAGACGCCGAGCGGTGCGTACACGCGATCCGTGCCGTTTAGATGGTGAACCCGGTTCTAGCAGGTACAGATACATACATTCAAAGTATGTATAAGTAACAAAGATAAGTAACAAGTACAGATACATTCAAAGTACACCGCCCCCATGGCAAATAAATAAATAAATAAATAACAAGTACAGATACATTCAAAGTACACCGCCCCCATGCCAAATAAATAAATAAATAGCAAGTACACATACATTCAAAGTACATCGCCCCCATACCAAATAAATAAATAAATATCAAGTGCAGATACATTCAAAGTGCACTGCCCCCATGCCAAATAAATAAATAAATAATATCCTCCAGAGCAGCATTGCCGGGGCACCATTGGTACAAGGTCGATACTGCCGTGCAGCTCATAGAGACGGTATTGGGAGGGAGAGGTGTACAATAATTGATTGATCAATTGCATAATTAAAATCAATAAATGGCAGTCGTAACTTAATTTCTTAATCAATTGGCTAATAAAATTTCCAAAACCACCAGTGTTTCATTTGAAACTCTAACTTTAAAAATATTAATTAATTTTATGTCGTAAAATAAAAATATATGTCTCACATGATCAGGTTCATTTAACTTAACGTATGTGATCTGAAATTGTGGGTTCCATCTCCGAGCTGTGTCCTCCTTCCTTAATACATTACTGACGATGCAGTCCCTGTGTCAACCACGCGGTGAGTGGCTTATAAAACCACCTGTAAGCGAGAAGGGTTCATTTCTGCTGCTGTGGGTCTTCAAGTTGGTGAGACCGCTAATGACATGCATATGTAACCGCAAATGTCTCTGCATTGCCTCTGCATTAATGAAGGTTGTCTGGGGATGCTTGCTTATTAGTGCTTTATATTTCCTATATAGATGTGTTGCATTCGAGTGAATAAAAGCTCAGTTTGGAGTCTTCTGGTGGACATCCTTGATTTCATCACATTTTTATTCACTCGAATCCTATGCTTGGAGCGATGGAGAAGCTGCTGCGCCTTGAGGTCTTCTCGGGCGACCCTCAGGCTACGAACGCTGCGGACCAATGGGACCATTGGTACAACTCTCTTCAGAATGACATCGCGGGAGTTCCTGATCTCACCGAGCCACAGCGGCAATGGATTCTGAACTGTCATGTCAGCGACATCGTTTATGGTTACATTTCCCAATGTACCACGTATGATGCAGCTGTTGCGACGTTGCGAGGTATATACGTCAAGCAACGAAGCATGTTGTATGGTCACCACATGCTCACCACCCGGCGCCAGGACTCGTTGGAGAGCCAAGAGCATTACATCCAGGAGTTGATACGCCTGGGGAAAGATTGTTTAACGGAACCTCGAACGGTTGCAGAGTCGACCGATGACCTAATGTGAGATGCATTCGTGGCGGGAATCGCCTCGCCAGCAATCAGGTTGCAGTTGATTGAGGAAGCCACGTTAACCTTCCAGCAAGCGTGCGACAAGGCTCGTGTATTACAGCTGGCGACAACTCGTGCAGAGGCGTACGGTGGATACTTTCTCATGGCGGGGGCCAATGGCGAGGCATGCCTGGAGCCGGCGGTACCAGCCAAGCGATCTCTCGCAGTGTCTCCAGAAGCCGCACTGGCTGTGTCGAGTTCGGGAGATGACGGAAAACCGAATGCCGCGGCCGCCACCTTTGCGACTGAGAATGCAAAATGTTATTTTTGCAGCAATAAGAGACACCCTCGCGCGTCATGCCCCGCTAGAAATTGCGAGTGTCACAATTGTGGAAGAAAAGGTCACTTCGCCAAGGTGTGCCGGGCGGAAAAAACAACACGGCGCTTGAACCTCGCTGGGACGAACACCTCAAGGACAGCGCGTGCCAGAGATCCAGGAATTGCACGTGGCTTGCGTAGCGCAGTTTTGCCTGTGCTTGTGGAAGGAATCCCCGTGGAGGCACTTGTTGACACAGGAAGCAGTTCTAGCTTCGTCAGCCACACGTTAGTACAACGTTATGGCTGGACGATGGGATCAGATACCCGTCACATTTACCTGACTTCATCGGGACTGTGTGTTCGAACCAAAGGCGTGTGTTCCCTCAAACTGGTAGTCAATGATAAATTGTATGCTGATGTAAGACTGGCGGTGATGCCCGATTTGTGCGCCGATGTGCTGTTGGGTTGTGACTTCTTGCGCAGACATGGCCGTCTGGAGATGCGTGTGTGGGAAGGGGAAAACACTCTCTAGGTCTGCGGCCTAGCCAGATGGCGATAGATCCCCCTGTCCTGTTTCCTAGTCTGACTGCCGATTGCCAACCGTGTAATCCCGGAGGTATACTTGCGCCGATGCCGTATATAATATATATCGAAGATGAGACTAAGCATATGCTCCGTGAGGGCATTATCGAACTGACTAGATCCCCGTGGAGCGCTCAGGTACTTGTGGTGCACACTGAAAATCATAGAAAATGACTGGTCATCGATTTTAGTCAGACTATAAATAGATTCACACAATTAGATGCGTATCCCTTGCCGAAAATAGGTGACCTAGTCAGGGAAGTGGCCAGGTAAAAAAAAAAAAAAAACCACCTTTAGAGGCCATTTTTCCCCGCAAAGCGGGGGTTGGCCTTTTTCGGGAACCGTGGTTGTTGTTGTTTTTCGGTCCCCTATTTGAAGCAATGTTTTACGGCTGGATGCCCTTCCTGACGCCAACCCTTTTTGCCGCCTTTAACGACAAACAGGGAATTACCAGTGAACTGGTACTCAATTAGCTGACCTCGGAAGGATGACAGGCTGAGTCAACCCCCCTGGCGTTAATTCAGCGATCGACCGGGATTCGAACCCAGGATCCTTGGATCCTAAGCCGGCACCCTAGCCGCTAGCCCAACACCAGGGATAGGGTATAGGGTATAGGGTCTTTAATACCTTGGACCTCAAATCCGCTTATCAGATACCAATCAGGGAGTCGGATAGGGCCTATACCAGGTTCCAATCTGGACAGCGGTTGTATCAATTTCGTGGAATTCTCTTCGGAGTCACGAACGGGGTGGCATGTTTTCAACGCGCAATAGATGACATCTTGGTTAAAGAGAAATTGCGAGACATCTTCGTTTACATTGATAACGTGACGGTCTGCGGACATACCCTGGAGGGGCACGACGCTAACTTGAAACGATTGTTGGAGGTGACGCGACATTATAATCTGACCTTCAATGAGGAGGAGTGCCACTATGCTGCCAAAACAATCGACCTATTGGGGTACACAGTGACCGGTGGGGAGATAAAACCTGACGCCGAGCGCCTTTCGGCCTTTGATAGAAATGGTAGCACCATGTGATTGGGCGTCCCTGAGGCAGAGACTATGGCTTTTCGCGCATTACTTGAGGTGGGTCCATGGCTACTCAGAGAAAATACGGCCTTTGGTGGACTGTAAAGCCTTCCCTCTGATGCAGGACGCACAAGACGCCTTTCAACT
Source organism: Myxine glutinosa (assembly GCF_964187855.1). Lineage (NCBI taxonomy): Eukaryota > Metazoa > Chordata > Myxini > Myxiniformes > Myxinidae > Myxine > Myxine glutinosa. Next base: position 269,118,414 of record NC_136262.1, on the reverse strand, counting down.
TCAGAGGGAAGATATCACTGGGGCCTGTGTGACTTTGATTGATGACAACATTCCATTTCTCATTGAGACAGACGCCTTGGATTGTGCGATCGCTGCCACCCTCAGCCAAGGGGGTAGGCCGGTGGCATTCTTCTCCAGGACATTGCCCCCGACCGAACGCAAATATTCTGCAATAAAAAAGAAGCTTACGCGGCCGTGGAATCCATCAGACGGTGGTGCCACTTGCTGCTGGGCAGGAAGTTTGATCTCCTGACTGATCAGCAGTCTGTGGCATTCATGTACAGCCATAAACATCCACAACGCATTAAAAACGAGAAAACATCACGATGGCAGGTCAAACTAGCTGACTACTGTTATGACATAAGTCATAATATATCGACCCAGGGGTGAAAATGTAGCCGCCGACGCGCTATATCGCCCATCGGTATGTGCCGGCATGACTTCGGAAGATCGAAAGCGCATCCATGACTCATTGTGCCACCCAGGGGTAACTCGCTTTGCTCATTTTGTGCGCTGCCGCAATTTACCGTTTTCGATTGAAAGAAAATCAGACGTCTATGCCGCAGGTGCTTGGTGTGCGCTGAGCTGAAGCCGCAGTTTTATACACCACCAGTGGGGACTCTCATTCAGGTGACTCGACCGTGGGAACGGCTCAGCATCGATTTCAAGGGTCCCTTACCCACGCAGAGCACACTACATTATATGTTGATGGTGGTTGATGAGTTCTCGCGTTTCCCGTTCGCATTTCTGTGCTCAGACATGACGTCCGCCACGGTCATTCGATGCCTGCGTCAGCTGTTTGTCATGTTCTGGTATCCGGGGTTCGTGCATTCGGATCAAGGGGCCGCGTTTATGTCGCAGGAGGTACGGACCTTCCTTGTGGGCCTGGGGATTGCAGCCAGCCGAACTACTCCCACCTGGCCATTCCCTTCAGGATGATAGGAACGATTTAATGGTGTGATCTGGAAGGCCGTGATGATGCGATTATGTATACAATCGAGGGGGCTGCACCATTGGCCCCAAGCAGTGCCCAAAGCATTGCACGTCCTTTGTACTCTACTATTCACGGCCACAAATCAAACTCCCCATGAACGGCTTTTCCATTTTCAGCGTTGCAGCGCCAGCGGACAATCGTTGCCCGGTTGGCTTGTCGATCTAGGGCCAGCGTATCCTGAAGCTGGCGGTGAGACAAAGCAAGTATGAACTGACTGTAGATTTGGTGCAGCTCATGCAGGTGAATCCGCAGTACGCGACCCTCCGGCTGAAGGACGGCCGTTTGTCGACCATGTCGATCCAACATTTAGCGCCATGTGGGGAGGGGGCCGGGGATGAGGGCCCCCATCATGACGTGGTCTCCGAGGATCTGATCGCCGAAGTGGAGGTGTCCGTGCCGGGCACCCCTAAGCCTGATCGGGCCGCGGGTGACATCGTGCTGCGACAGATGGGGAATGCCGGGGTAGCGTCTCCGGACTCGCCTTGTCCTACGTCCCCGGAGAGTGAGCGCGGATCGGTTAGCTACCAAACTCGTGCCGGCCGGGTATGTAGTCGACCCCAATGCTTGGGATTGTGACGAGTTGGTGTGATTCTTCGTTGACCTGCTAACCTTAGATTTTATGCATTTATACATTTATACTGTTAGTTCGCGTGCTGGCTGAAACTTTAATGGTGGGTGAATGATATGAAATTGTGGGTTCCATCTCCGAGCTGTGTCCTCCTTCCTTAATACATTACTGACAATGCAGTCCCTGTGTCGACCGCGCGGTGAGCGGCTTATAAAACCACCTGTAAGCAAGGAGGGTTCATTTCTGCTGCTATGGGTCTTCAAGTTGGTGAGACCGCTAATGACATGCATATGTACCCGCAAATGTCTCTGCATTGCCTCGGCATTAATGAAGGTTGTCTGGGGATGCTTGCTTATTAGTGCTTTATATTTCCTATATAGATGTGTTGCATTCGAGTGAATAAAAGCTCACTTTGGAGTCTTCTGGTGGACATCCTTGATTTCATCACTATGTTTATGTTCTGATATCTCACATGATCAGCTTCATTTGATGTATGTTTAGGTTGTGATATCTCACATGATCAGGTTCATTTGATGTATGTTTAGGTTCTGATATCTCACATGATCAGGTTAATTTAATGTATGTTTAGGTTCTGATATCTCATATGATCACGTTCATTTCATGTATGTTTAGGTTCTGATATCTCACATGATCACGTTCATTTCATGTATGTTTAGGTTGTGATATCTCACATGATCAGGTTCATTTGATGTATGTTTAGGTTCTGAAATCTCACATTATCAGGTTCATTTGATGTATGTTTAGGTTCTTATATCTCACATGATCACGTTCATTTCATGTATGTTTAGGTTGTGATATCTCACATGATCACGTTCATTTCATGTATGTTTAAGTTCTGAGATCTCACATGATCACGTTCATTCGATGTATGTTTAGGTTCTGATATCTCACATGATCACATTCATTTGATGCATAATTTGGTTCTGATATCTTACATGATCACGTTCATTCGATGTATGTTTAGGTTCTGATATCTCACATGATCATGTTAATTTGATGTATGTTTAGGTTCTGATATCTCACATGATCAGGTTCATTCGATGTATGTATGTGTGTATAATTAATCAGAGGATATAAATTAATATATTTTCCCTATATATCGATGTATAGGCCTATAAATGTACAATATATATTTTATTTGGTCGCAGTGTTTGCAGGGAGAGGGGATGTGGGTACGGAGGGGGCTCGGGGGAGGGGAGGGGGGGTTGTGGAGGTCGGGGGTCGGGGTTTTGGTAAATGGAATAATGACATATTTATGGAAACGCTTTTGTGGACCTTTTAATGAATTTCCTTGTTTTCTTTTATTCGTCGTCTTGTTTGAGTTTTATCTTTTTCTTCTGTCTGAATGATAAAATACCTTTAGTAATGAAAATGACCTTTTATTGTCCCCCGTCGCACCGCGGAGCGAAAGGGGGACTATGGTTTTACCCTCCGTCCGTGTGTGCGTCCGTTCGTGCGGCCGTCCGTGCATGCGTGCGTCCGTCCGTGCGTGCGTGCGTACGTACGTGCGTGCGTAAGCGAAGGACCGAATTCTAATTTGGTGTGTGGGTGCAACCCACGTCAAAATCCAAGATGGCCACCGCCATGTATGTCTGAACCTTGTGAGCAGAATATCTTGAAAAATAAACGAAGTACCAACTTCTAATCTGGTGTGTGGGTGTATCGAGGCATAAGGAAGAACGCTATTGAAAATTGGGTCGCCACGTCCGAATCCAAGATGGCCGCCTTGCGTCTTCCACTTTGTCAACTCACATCACTTCACCGACGGGGGACCTAGGCGTTACGCTTGTTCTTAGTTAAAATACAACACGATTTCCATCCCTTCTTCACTCTGCATTTCCATGCCTTCCCACCCTACTCCTCCATTCCCATGCCTTCCCTCCCTACTCCCCCATTCCCATGCCTTCCCTCCCTACTCCCCCATTCCCATGCCTTCCCTCCCTACTCCCCCATTCCCATGCCTTCCCTCCATACTCCCCCATTCCCATGCCTTCCCTCCCTACTCCCCCATTCCCATGCCTTCCCACCCTACTCCCCCATTCCCAGGCCTTCCCTCCCTACTCCCCCATTCCCATGCCTTCCCTCCCTACTCCCCCATTCCCATGCCTTCCCTCCCTACTTCCCCATTCCCATGCCTTCCCTCCCTTCTCCGCACTCCCATGCCTTCCTTCCCTCCCTACCCATCCTTCCCTACTCCCATGCCTTCCATCCCTACTCCCCACTCCCATGCCTTCCCTCCCTACTCACCACTCCCATGCCTTCCCTCCCTACTCCCCACTCCCATGCCTTCCCTCCCTACTCTCCACTCCCATGCCTTCTCTCCCTACTCCCCACTCCCATGCCTTCCCTCCCGACTCCCCACTCCCATGCCTTCACTCCCTACTCCCCATTCCCATGCCTTCCCTCCCCACCCATCCCTCCCCACTCCCATGCCTTTCCTCCCTACCCCGCCATTCCCATGCCTTCCCTCCCTACTCCCCATTCCCATGCCTTCCCTCCCGACTCCCCGTTCCCATGCCTTCCCTCCCCACCTATCCGTCCCCACTCCCATGTCTTTCCTCCCTACCCCGCCATTCCCATGCCTTCACTCCCTACTCCCCATTCCCATGCCTTCCCTCCCCACCTATCCCTCCCCACTCCCATGCCTTTCCTCCCTACCCCGCCATTCCCATGCCTTCCCTCCCCACCCATCCCTCCCCACTCCCATGCGTTTCCTCCCTACCCCGCCATTCCCATGCCTTCCCTCCATACTCCTCCATTCCCATGCCTTCCCTCCCGACTCCTCTCTCCCATGTCTTCCCACCCCACCCATCCCTCCCCACTCCCATGCCGTCCCCCTCCACCCTTCTCCATCATCCAGGTGATGTTCTTTCTTTATACCCCCCACCCCCCTCTCCTCCTCCCACCCTCCTATTTTATAATCAGGAAAACAAACAAAATTTCAATCCTCGGGTTAAAATACAATTATTTGTTTTCCCGACCAAGACCAACGATTGATAATTATAAAAGGCAAATCTTCAATGGGGAATACAAAGTAGGCCCCAAGGCAAGCCTGTTGAGATGGATGGACCAGTGTGTTGGAGAGTTTTGCGTTGTGTATCGGTTACTGTGGGGGCAATATCCCCATCCCTTAGTAGTGGGACCGTTTGAGAGGTTGCATGTGTGTTGCTACACTGGAATACCGCTTCCATCGGATGGTCCCAGGATGGAGGTGGAGTTAATAAAACCAATGGTGGTAAATAAAATCAATAGTAAATAAAATATTTTATCCAACATGTCGAGACAAATGTCATTCCCGACAAGGAGGGAATTTGTGATTATATTCACCTTTTTGTCCAACATGTCGAGACGACATGCATTCCCAACAACGAGGGAATTCGTGAATCCAACATGTCGAGAGTTTCCAAAGCAGCCTTCCCAAAGTCTCCCCCACCAGCATTTCAGCAAGAAATCCCAAAGGAAAAACATGTCTTTGCTCATTCAACACAAGCTTCAAATGCTGGCTCGCTCGTTCCCCCTCAGTAGTTGTTGTTTTTATTCATTAGGTTTTCTCTACAACGCAACGCAGAGAAACCTATTATTTCTGTGCAGATTATTTTCCTCCCCCCCCCCTCCCCCCCCTGTTTCTCAAGCCCATAAAACTTTAAAATTAATGTTCTCTGCAACCGTTGGTCCGATTGACATGGAATTTTCACGTGATTGGCTAGACATGTATACATTTTCACTGCTTATTATGACGTCATATATCACGTGGTATGGGCGCCATCTTGGAAAAACCCTTCAACTTTGCCACTCTTGATCTCCGAAACGGCTCAATGGAAAAAATGGAATCCTGGCTCATTCTAAAGACTCTGCGTTGTGATTAAAAATATGTTCATTGAGATAATCAAAAGTGCTAACGTTATGAGGTTAGAATTCGACACATAGAACCCTTGATCCCACAAATATGATCTTTTTGTGCATGATCGAAGAAATATATATTCAGAAAACAAAGAATTTTGACGTGAGCCAAACGTCAAAACCACGAAGATAGGCCACGTGGTTCGGCCGCCATATTGGTTTTCGTGAAAACCACTAAAAACCCTTTCTCTCCGAAATGGCAGAACAGATCGAGCCCAAACTTGCATGATCGCATACCAATGACGAACAAATAGTTCAGCGACCATGACGTCATCGGGCACATGGTGTAGGAGTTGTGAGGTTTGGACGCATTAACTTTAAAACCTATCTCCTCCCTCATTTTTGAAGACATTGAAGGGAAACCTCACTCGTATGTTCCCCATTTCTGGAAGCTCAAATGGTATTTTGGAATTTGCAAAAGTCACTGTTTGGCAGCTATAAATAATTGAATGGGAATCTTTAAAACCTTCTATCTCTTGAACCGCTGCATTGATTGACGTGAAACTTTAAAGTAATGTAGCTGTCATCAAGGGAAATAAGTGTTTAAAGTTTCAACATTGTTAGTTTTACAGTCTGGAAGCCAGAAGTCGTTATGGTTGGAAGAAGAAGAAACTCGACATTTTCTTCTCAGACTGTGCCTGATTGTGCGACTGCCATTTTTCGGATTTATTTCCTTTAAAAATCATTTTCTCTGCAATAGCTGGACCGATTGACAGGAAATTGTCACCATAGAGGTGCCTCCACAGGTAGAATATTGTAGTGGTAATTATGACTTCATAGGTCATGTGGTATGGGCGCCATCTTGGAAAACCCAAAAAACTTTACACCTCTATATCTCCAAAAGCGCTGTGTTGAAAAAATGGACACATGGCTCATTGTAAAGAAATCTCCATGTAAAATAACATGTGAATAATAATGTCATAGGTTCCTCCATTATGATGTCATAATTCGACAAATACAAAACTTCATTCGATCAGAATGAAATTTCCTGAGCATCATCTAGGGTTAAATTGATGGAGAAAAAAACACAGTTATGACGTCATGGGTCACGTGGTTTGGCCGCCGTATTGTTTTAAGAAAAAAACCCCCCAAAAAACCCCTAAAAACCCTTTTCCCTGAAATGGCAGAACAGATCGAGCCCAAACTCTGCATGCATGATCGCATTCCCATAACGAACAAAGCGTTCAGTGACCATGACGTCATACGTCCCAAGGTTTAGGAGTTATGACGTTTTGAAGCATAAACTTTAAAACCTATTTCCTCCCTTATTTTTGAGGATATCGAGGGGAAACTTCACACATATGTTCCCCATGTTTGGATACTAAAATAATATTTTGGATTTTGCCAGACGTCACATGGTTTGGCAACCATAAGTAATTGAACGAAAATCTTTTTTAAAATTATATCTCTTGAACCGCTGCATTGATTGACGTGATACTTTAAAGTAATTTAGCTGTTGTCAAGGAAAATAAGTGTTTAAATTCTAACATGATTGGTCGTACGGTCTGGAAGCCAGAAGTCGTTATTGTTGGAAGAATTGGTCCAGCTATTGCTGTCACTCAAGCTTTTGGGTCTCACTATCTGCCATGATCTTTCATGGGAAAACCACATTTCCAATCTGGCCTCCAAAGCCAGTCGCCGACTGGGCATCCTCCATTGTGCGAAGTCCTTCCTTGGCACACCTGAGCTCCTCACCACATACAAGGCTTTCATCTGCAGCTCAATGGAGTACTGCTCTCCCCTCTGGGCTGGTGCTCCTGCCTCACACCTAGTTTGGCTTCACGCTGTTGAAACTAAAGCTGAAATCCCTGAAATAAAGGGAAATAAGTGTTTAAAATTTCAAAATGATTGGTTGTACGGTCTGGAAGGCAGAAGTCGTTATTGTTGGAAGAAGAAGTAACACAAAATTATCTTCTCATGCCATGTGACTGATTGTGCCACTGGAATTTTTCTGGTTTGTATTCTTTAAAAATCATTTTCTCTGCCATCGTTGGACCAATTGACAGGAAGTTTTCACCATTGGAGCGCCTCCGCCTGTAGAATGTTTTAATGGTAATTATGACGTCATAGGTCACGTTGTAGGGCACCATCTTCGAAAAAACGAAAAATTTTGCACCTCTATATCTCCAAAAGCGCTGCATCGAAAAATTGACACATGGTTCATTGTAAAGAACTCTCCATGGAGAATAACATATGTTAATGATGATGTTATAGCTGCCTCCATTATGACGTCATAATTCGACAAGTAAAAAACTCATTCTGATTAGGATGAAATTTCTTGAGCATCATCTATGTATAAATTGATGCAGAAAAATATTAAAGACGTCATTGGTTTCGGCCGCCATATTTGTTTAAGAGAAAAGCCTTAAAAACCACTAAAAACTCATTTTCTCCGAAATGGCTGAACAGATCGAGGCCAAACTTTAGATGCATTACCGCATACCCATGACGAACAGAATGTTCGCGGTCTGTGACGCCGTACTCACATAGGCCCTTCTTTTGGGAGCTATGATTTGTTGAAACATAAACCTTTAAAACCTATCTCCTCCCTCCTTTTTGAACATATAGAGTGGCAACTTCAGAAGTATATTCCACATATTGAACCACTTAATTGATCACTTGAACCACTTAATTGATCGACGTGAAACTTTAAATAATGTGGAGGTCATCAAGGGGAATACTTGTATGAAATTTCAACATGATTGGTTGTATGATTTGGCAGCCATGTATAATTGAACAGAAATCTTAAAAAAAATTATGTCTCTTGAACTGCTTGATTGATCAACTTGAAACTTTAAAGTAATGTCGATGTCATTAATTGGAATAAGTGTTTTAAACTACAAAATGATTAGTTGTACGGTCTGGAAGGGATAAGTTGTTATTGTGTGAGGAAGAAAAAAACTACATTTTATCTTCTCCAGCCATGTGACCTTTCAGTGTATCTTTAACTAGCAGGAGTACCCGGCGTTGGCGGTGGGGTTGGGGGGAGGGGGGGATGGGTGGAGGTGGAAGGGAGGAGGCAGGAGAGGGAGGGGTGAGGAAGGGAGTGGAAGAGGGTTCATCACCTTTTTGTTGAATGTATGCTGGTGAATGTGCCGTTCATGACGTTTCTGAGTTAAGTGTGATGCCGAGCAGGAAGAAGAAGAAGCTGTACTACCTACTTCATACACTTCCGGAATTGTTTGATTTATTTGTATTCAAATGTCTGGTGATTGTTTTGTATTTATTTATGCGATTGTGTACTTGTATATAACTGTCATTAATTTTAAAAGGCTTAGGCACTATCGAGCGATTTTTTTTTTTAACTCCAAAAAAACGATCTTTTTTTCATTATTATTATTATTATTATTATTATTATTTTTGCCTAAAACACTCACAGGCACTCACTGATGAACCTCTGAAAGTTTGACGAAGATTCGTTCAGCCATCTCTGAGAAAAATGGCGACACACAGACAGACAGACAGACAGACAGACAGACAGACATCTCTCTTATAGAGTAGATAGATTATGATGAAAGCGGAGTTGTATCAAATCGTGTCCGATGAAAGCGGAGTTGTATCAAAGCGGGGAGGCGGAGGAAACATGTCAGCACTGCCAGCAGTTATAAAGTGGCAGTTCTAGTTTTAACTTGGTTTTGTTAATGTAAGTTGTTTTTGTTCACGGTTAGTTGTTTTTGTAAATGTGTTGTTTTTGGTAATGTAAGTTTGTTCATGTTGTTTTTGTTTGTGTTAAGTTTTTTGTTGATATAAGTTATTTGTTAATGGTAAGTTGTTTTTGTTAATGTTCAGTAGTTTTTGTTTGTGTTAAGTTTTTTTTGTTAATATCAGTTGTTTTTGTTAATGCAAGTTGTTTTTGTTAATGCAAGTTGTTTTTGTTAATGTTCAGTAGTTTTTGTTTGTGTTAAGTTTTTTTTTGTTAATATCAGTTTTTTTTGTTAATGCAAGTTGTTTTTGTTAATGTTAGTTGTTTTTGTTAACATCAAGGTGTTTTTGTTTCTGTTGTTTTTGTTAGTGTAAGTTCTTTGTTAATGTTAAGTTGTTTTTGTTAATGTAAGTTGTTTTTGTTCACGGTAAGTTGTTTTTGTTAATGTAAGTTTGTTAATGTTAAGTTGTTTTTGTTTGTGTTAAGTTTTTTGTTGATGTAAGTTCTTTGTTAATGGTAAGTTGTTTTTGTTAATGTTAAGTACTTTTTGTTTGTGTTAAGTTTTTTTGTTAATATCCGTTTTTTTGTTAATGTTTAGTTGTTTTTATTTGTGTTAAGTTGTTTTTGTTATTGTATGTTGTTTGTTAATGTTTAGTTGTTTTTTGTGTTAAGTTTTTTTGTTAATGTTAAGTTGTTTTTGTTAATGCCAAGTTGTTTTTGTTGATGTAAGTTGTTTTTGTTAACATCATGGTGTTTTTGTTTGTGTTAAGTTTTTTTTTGTTAATGTTAAGTTGTTTTTGTTAATGCCAAGTTGTTTTTGTTGATGTTAGTTGCTTTTAAGAGATCCATCTCCTGTCAGAATGTCTGGTGTATGTATAACAAGTGACAGCTCTCCCTGGTTAACCTGGCATCCCCACATGACTTTAACCATTATAAAGAGGGTTTCACGAAGCCACTACTAAGTATTCACAGGTTAACCTCCAGGCACGTCCGTCGTGCATCACATTATCCAGCTCATTGTTACCGCGGAGAGTATCGGCCATTTTACACGGAAAGTCCAATGGATGAAAATTGCTTTGCTTATCGGTGAGTCCCAATTAAAGGAGATTGTTTCATTTTCGCGTGTGCAATTATTGCCACTTGTAATGGGGTCAGCAGCTCACAGGGCAGCAGGCTACGTGTGTCCTTGCAATCCCCGGTTACTGGGATTAGCTCATTACGACACGAGATTATTATTGATGGCCGCCCTCTGTGACCTTTTCACAGCTTTGCTTTCACATGGTGTCCTTTTTTGATCTGGTGTGATGGATAATGCTTTTATCAACATAATACTACTAGTTATTGGAATACAATAATTAAACACGCTGATGGACAAAGGTCACGGAAAAGATGGAGTTGCTGCTGCTCCGGGTCTTTGTCAAAGCTCATAATACCTGTGGAATGGACACTGATGGAAAATTACACAAAGCGGTTACCATGGCTACGGCCTATGTGGGAAACAATTGATGCACGCGAGGCGATCTCAACAAGGTGTGCGGAACAAACGTTTTTTATTTCGCACCTGGGCGCGTGCGATTTGCACTTCTGGAAGAAGAAGAGCTCTCTTCCGGTCGTTCGATTTGGATTCTTCTCTTCTCGGAAGCTCTTCTGCCTCTTCCCGTTATCCAGCAGAAAAGGCGCGGGCTCTTCGAAAACAAAATGGCCTCGCCGATTACTTTGAAAGAACCTTGTCATATATGACACGTTGATATTACAGTGGATGGCAAGTTTGCTGAACAGGCTTAACTCGCTTAATCACGAGTTCTATGTTACTTATTTGTTGTTTTCTTGGTAATTAGTGAGTGACATGGGAGTGATGTATACGCCGTTTTCACCCATCATTTCAGTCACGGAGAAACGCTGCTGGTTATAACTCGGCAGCAAAACTTGCAAGTGAAAACACAATCTGGATATTTGCATCAACTTGTGATGTAGTGTCATCTACATCACATCACAGTGTCTAATTCTTCCATCATGAGCGCAAGTAATACATGTTTGGCCGCCATCTTGCTTCTCTTCTGCCTGTTCGGCGCAAAGCAATCTTCCGGAAGAGGCTTCTGTCTTCGGAAGAGACCAAATCGCACGCGTCTATGGTGTGTCCAGATCACGTCGACGTGAATCTCCAGCAAGGTTGTGTAGTGTAAACCTGTGTTCTGGGTCCATATGAAATCCCACATCACGTGCCCGAATCTCCAGCCAGGTTGTGTAGTGTACACCTGTGTTCTGGGTCCATATGAAATCCCACATCACGTGCCCGAATCTCCAGCAAGGTTGTGTAGTGTAAACCTGTGTTCTGGGTCCATATGAAATCCCACATCATGTGCCCGAATCTCCAGCCAGGTTGTGTAGTGTACACCTGTGTTCTGGGTCCATATGAAATCCCACATCACGTGCCTGAATCTCCAGCAACGTTATGTAGTGTACACCTGTGTTCTGGGTCCATATGAAATCCGACATCACGTGCCTGAATCTCCAGCAAGGTTGTGTAGTGTACACCTGTGTTCTGGGTCCATATGAAATCCCACATCACGTGCCTGAATCTCCAGCAACGTTATGTCGTGTACACCTGTGTTCTGGGTCCATATGAAATCCGACATCACGTGCCTGAATCTCCAGCAAGGTTATGTAGTGTACACCTGTGTTCTGGGTCCATATGAAATCCCACATCACGTGCCTGAATCTCCAGCAAGGTTATGTAGTGTACACCTGTGTTCTGGGTCCATATGAAATCCGACATCACGTGCCTGAATCTCCAGCAAGGTTGTGTAGTGTACACCTGTGTTCTGGGTCCATATGAAATCCCACATCACGTGCCTGAATCTCCAGCAACGTTATGTAGTGTACACCTGTGTTCTGGGTCCATATGAAATCCGACATCACGTGCCTGAATCTCCAGCAAGGTTATGTAGTGTACACCTGTGTTCTGGGTCCATATGAAATCCCACATCACGTGCCTGAATCTCCAGCAAGGTTATGTAGTGTACACCTGTGTTCTGGGTCCATATGAAATCCCACATCACGTGCCCGAATCTCCAGCCAGGTTGTGTAGTGTACACCTGTGTTCTGGGTCCATATGAAATCCCACATCACGTGCCCGAATCTCCAGCCAGGTTGTGTAGTGTACACCTGTGTTCTGGGTCCATATGAAATCCCACATCACGTGCCTGAATCTCCAGCCAGGTTATGCAGTGTACACCTGTGTTCTGGGTCCATATGAAATCCCACATCACGTGCCCGAATCTCCAGCCAGGTTGTGTAGTGTACACCTGTGTTCTGGGTCCATATGAAATCCCACATCACGTGCCTGAATCTCCAGCAACGTTATGTAGTGTACACCTGTGTTCTGGGTCCATATGAAATCCGACATCACGTGCCTGAATCTCCAGCAAGGTTGTGTAGTGTACACCTGTGTTCTGGGTCCATATGAAATCCCACATCACGTGCCTGAATCTCCAGCAACGTTATGTAGTGTACACCTGTGTTCTGGGTCCATATGAAATCCGACATCACGTGCCTGAATCTCCAGCAAGGTTATGTAGTGTACACCTGTGTTCTGGGTCCATATGAAATCCCACATCACGTGCCTGAATCTCCAGCAAGGTTATGTAGTGTACACCTGTGTTCTGGGTCCATATGAAATCCCACATCACGTGCCTGAATCTCCAGCAAGGTTATGTCGTGTACACCTGTGTTCTGGGTCCACATGAAATCCCACATCACGTGCCCGAATCTCCAGCCAGGTTGTGTAGTGTAAACCTGTGTTCTGGGTCCCTATGAAATCCCACATCACGTGCCTGAATCTCCAGCAAGGTTATGTAGTGTAAACCTGTGTTCTGGGTCCATATGAAATCCCACATCACGTGCCTGAATCTCCAGCAAGGTTATGTAGTGTACACCTGTGTTCTGGGTCCCTATGAAATCCGACATCACGTGCCCGAATCTCCAGCAAGGTTATGTAGTGTACACCTGTGTTCTGGGTCCCTATGAAATCCGACATCACGTGCCCGAATCTCCAGCAAGGTTATGTAGTGTAAATCTGTGTTGTGGGTCCCTATGAAATCCGACATCACGTGCCTGAATCTCTAGCAAGGTTATGTAGTGTAGACCTGTGTTCTGGGTCCATATGAAATCACACATCACGTGCCCGAATCTCCAGCCAGGTTATGCAGTGTACACCTGTGTTCTGGGTCCATATGAAATCCCACATCACGTGCCTGAATCTCCAGCAAGGTTATGTAGTGTACACCTGTGTTCTGGGTCCCTATGAAATCCGACATCACGTGCCCGAATCTCCAGCAAGGTTATGTAGTGTACACCTGTGTTCTGGGTCCCTATGAAATCCGACATCACGTGCCCGAATCTCCAGCAAGGTTATGTAGTGTACACCTGTGTTCTGGGTCCCTATGAAATCCGACATCACGTGCCCGAATCTCCAGCAAGGTTATGTAGTGTAAATCTGTGTTGTGGGTCCCTATGAAATCCGACATCACGTGCCTGAATCTCCAGCAAGGTTGTGTAGTGTACACCTGTGTTCTGGGTCCATATGAAATCCCACATCACGTGCCTGAATCTCCAGCAACGTTATGTAGTGTACACCTGTGTTCTGGGTCCATATGAAATCCGACATCACGTGCCTGAATCTCCAGCAAGGTTATGTAGTGTACACCTGTGTTCTGGGTCCATATGAAATCCCACATCACGTGCCTGAATCTCCAGCAAGGTTATGTAGTGTACACCTGTGTTCTGGGTCCATATGAAATCCCACATCACGTGCCCGAATCTCCAGCCAGGTTGTGTAGTGTACACCTGTGTTCTGGGTCCATATGAAATCCCACATCACGTGCCCGAATCTCCAGCCAGGTTGTGTAGTGTACACCTGTGTTCTGGGTCCATATGAAATCCCACATCACGTGCCTGAATCTCCAGCCAGGTTATGCAGTGTACACCTGTGTTCTGGGTCCATATGAAATCCCACATCACGTGCCCGAATCTCCAGCCAGGTTGTGTAGTGTACACCTGTGTTCTGGGTCCATATGAAATCCCACATCACGTGCCTGAATCTCCAGCAACGTTATGTAGTGTACACCTGTGTTCTGGGTCCATATGAAATCCGACATCACGTGCCTGAATCTCCAGCAAGGTTGTGTAGTGTACACCTGTGTTCTGGGTCCATATGAAATCCCACATCACGTGCCTGAATCTCCAGCAACGTTATGTAGTGTACACCTGTGTTCTGGGTCCATATGAAATCCGACATCACGTGCCTGAATCTCCAGCAAGGTTATGTAGTGTACACCTGTGTTCTGGGTCCATATGAAATCCCACATCACGTGCCTGAATCTCCAGCAAGGTTATGTAGTGTACACCTGTGTTCTGGGTCCATATGAAATCCCACATCACGTGCCTGAATCTCCAGCAAGGTTATGTCGTGTACACCTGTGTTCTGGGTCCACATGAAATCCCACATCACGTGCCCGAATCTCCAGCCAGGTTGTGTAGTGTAAACCTGTGTTCTGGGTCCCTATGAAATCCCACATCACGTGCCTGAATCTCCAGCAAGGTTATGTAGTGTAAACCTGTGTTCTGGGTCCATATGAAATCCCACATCACGTGCCTGAATCTCCAGCAAGGTTATGTAGTGTACACCTGTGTTCTGGGTCCCTATGAAATCCGACATCACGTGCCCGAATCTCCAGCAAGGTTATGTAGTGTACACCTGTGTTCTGGGTCCCTATGAAATCCGACATCACGTGCCCGAATCTCCAGCAAGGTTATGTAGTGTAAATCTGTGTTGTGGGTCCCTATGAAATCCGACATCACGTGCCTGAATCTCTAGCAAGGTTATGTAGTGTAGACCTGTGTTCTGGGTCCCTATGAAATCCGACATCACGTGCCTGAATCTCTAGCAAGGTTATGTAGTGTACACCTGTGTTCTGGGTCCCTATGAAATCCGACATCACGTGCCTGAATCTCTAGCAAGGTTATGTAGTGCAAACCTGTGTTCTGGGTCCATATGAAATCCCACATCACGTGCCTGAATCTCCAGCAAGGTTATGTAGTGTACACCTGTGTTCTGGGTCTATATGAAATCCCACATCACGTGCCTGAATCTCCACCAAGGTTATGTCGTGTACACCTGTGTTCTGGGTCCACATGAAATCACACATCACGTGCCCGAATCTCCAGCCAGGTTGTGTAGTGTACACCTGTGTTCTGGGTCCACATGAAATCCCACATCACGTGCCCGAATCTCCAGCCAGGTTGTGTAGTGTAAATCTGTGTTCTGGGTCCATATGAAATCACACATCACGTGCCCGAATCTCCAGCCAGGTTATGTAGTGTACACCTGTGTTCTGGGTCCCTACGAAATCCGACATCACGTGCCTGAATCTCCAGCAAGGTTATGTAGTGTACACCTGTGTTCTGGGTCCCTACGAAATCCGACATCACGTGCCTGAATCTCCAGCAAGGTTATGTCGTGCAAACCTGTGTTCTGGGTCCACATGCAACCCCACATCACGTCGACGTGAATCTCCAGCCAGGTTATGCAGTGTACACCTGTGTTCTGGGTCCATATGAAATCCCACATCACGTGCCTGAATCTCCAGCAAGGTTATGTCGTGTACACCTGTGTTCTGGGTCCCTATGAAATCCGACATCACGTGCCTTAATCTCCAGCAAGGTTATGTAGTGTAAACCTGTGTTCTGGGTCCATATGAAATCCCACATCACGTGCCCGAATCTCCAGCAAGGTTATGTCGTGTAAATCTGTGTTCTGGGTCCCTATGAAATCCCACATCACGTGCCTGAATCTCCAGCAAGGTTATGTAGTGTACACCTATGTTCTGGGTCCCTATGAAATCCGACATCACGTGCCTGAATCTCCAGCAAGGTTATGTCGTGCAAACCTGTGTTCTGGGTCCACATGGAACCCCACATCACGTCGACGTGAATCTCCAGCCAGGTTATGCAGTGTACACCTGTGTTCTGGGTCCATATGAAATCCGACATCACGTCGACGTGAATCTCCAGCAAGGTTATGTAGTGTACACCTGTGTTCTGGGTCCATATGAAATCCCACATCACGTGCCTGAATCTCCAGCAAGGTTATGTAGTGTACACCTGTGTCTGGGTCCATATGAAATCCCACATCACGTGACTGAATCTCCAGCAAGGTTACGTCGTGTACACCTGTGTTCTGGGTCCACATGAAATCACACATCACGTGCCCGAATCTCCAGCCAGGTTGTGTAGTGTAAACCTGTGTTCTGGGTCCCTATGAAATCCCACATCACGTGCCTGAATCTCCAGCAAGGTTATGGAGTGTAAACCTGTGTTCTGGGTCCATATGAAATCCCACATCACGTGCCTGAATCTCCAGCAAGGTTATGTAGTGTACACCTGTGTTCTGGGTCCCTATGAAATCCGACATCACGTGCCTGAATCTCCAGCAAGGTTATGTAGTGTAAACCTGTGTTCTGGGTCCATATGAAATCCCACATCACGTGCCCGAATCTCCAGCAAGGTTATGTAGTGTAAACCTGTGTTCTGGGTCCATATGAAATCCCACATCACGTGCCCGAATCTCCAGCAAGGTTATGTCGTGTAAATCTGTGTTCTGGGTCCCTATGAAATCCCACATCACGTGCCTGAATCTCCAGCAAGGTTATGTAGTGTAAACCTGTGTTCTGGGTCCATATGAAATCCCACATCACGTGCCCGAATCTCCAGCAAGGTTATGTCGTGTAAATCTTTGTTCTGGGTCCCTATGAAATCCCACATCACGTGCCTGAATATCCAGCAAGGTTATGTAGTGTACACCTGTGTTCTGGGTCCATATGAAATCCCACATCACGTGCCTGAATCTCCAGCAAGGTTATGTAGTGTACACCTGTGTTCTGGGTCCACATGAAACCCCACATCACGTGCCCGAATCCCCGTAAACTCCCTTCCACAGGTATTTACTCTCTAACTGACTGATGGTTGTGGTTGGAATGCTTTCCCATACAGGTGACACGATACCTGGTTTTCAACTCAGTGTCTTTTTGTAAACA
The DNA here is from genome assembly GCF_964187855.1 of Myxine glutinosa. Classification (NCBI taxonomy): domain Eukaryota; kingdom Metazoa; phylum Chordata; class Myxini; order Myxiniformes; family Myxinidae; genus Myxine; species Myxine glutinosa. The sequence continues at coordinate 269,101,195 of NC_136262.1, read as the reverse complement.
CGTAATTTTCATTTCATTTCACGTCACCACCAAGTAATTACGTGTTACCAAATGTGTTTTTGTCATAAAATTACCTGATCTGTGAAGTACCGTGTACGGCCGATTGGGGTCTCTGTGGGCGGGGCCGAGTGAGGTCGCTGTGGGCGGGTCGAGTGAGGTCGCTGTGGGCGGGGCCGAGTAAGGCCGTTGTGGGCGGGGCCGAGTGAGGTCGCAGTGGGCGGGCCGAGTGAGGTCGCTGTGGGCGGGGCTGAATACGGCCGTTGTGGGCGGGGCCGAGTGAGGTCGCTGTGGGCGGACCGAGGGACGCCGGTTTTGCCTGGAATAAAGGTGGTGCTTGATCCTCTCCATGTGACCTCTCGGCGGAGGTTTTCCATCTGCTGTGTGACTTGATTTTGCCGGCGAGGACGTCGGATGATGCTGTCACCTACGAGTCCATAGTGAAGATGTTTCACGACCATATTAACCCAGGCAGGTCACCTGAGTTATCGCAGTATGAGTTTGGCAACCTGGTTCGGTTTTCCGATATGAGAGGGTAACTCATTTCGTAGCCAGGCTCAAGCATCTGGCGGGGGATTGTTGTTTTGGTGATGATGAACGATCACAAAGATTGAAGGATTGTTTTATCGCACGCGGTTGCGAGATGAGAAGATGGTCGCGTCAATTTTACAGGATAACGTTTGTGGAGATTACGTTTGCTAAAGAGGTTGAAACTGCAGCTGTTGTGGAGCAAACTCGGTAGGATGTTCGCACCATTGTTGGGGAGAACCTTGCGGTTAATGCCATCGCTGCGGGAGGGTCACTTGCTCGCAATTCCCCATGGGACGGCGTATCAGGAATCTTCGTCCCCTGCCCGGCTACATGCAAACAGTGTGTTACAGTGACAACTACCACAGCAGCCTTGTCAGGGGTGTGGTGGTTCACATTCTCTTGGGAGCTGTCCTTTTCGGGATGTGGTGTGTTACCGGTGTGGTAATACGGGCGATGTGCGGAGGTTAAATGTTAATGTGGTCAGGGCTGGCATTGAGGTTGATCAACTGGGCAAGTTTCCGATGATGTCACCTGCAAACCCCCCTTTGTGGTGGCTGTCAGTGCGAATGGTAGGCCAGTGAACTACACAGTGGATACCTGGGCATCAGTCAGTCTCGTGAGTAAACACACCTGGCGTCATTTGTGTTGTCCAGTGTTAGCCTTGGTACACACTACACTTCATACCTACACGGGGGAGCTGATAAAGCCTTTAGGTTTAATGGATGTAATGGTTCATTATCTGGACCAGCGAGCGGTGTTGCCGCTGCATGCAGTTGATGGTTCTGGACCATCCCTACTTGGTCGTGATTGGTTGCACACCATTCATCTGGATTTGGCAAACATTTACAGTGTCCATACGTCATTTCCGTCTCCTTCGTGCTTGGAAGGGGTCTTGGAAAAACATCAAGTTATATTTGGGCCTGGACTTGGGAAACTCAAACGTGCTCAAGGTCACCTGCACCTGAAGGAGGGTGCAGTTCCTGATTCTGTAATCCTCGACTGGTGCCATATGCTCTTCGCGATCGGGTCAAAGCGGAGCTCGATCGATTGGAAACGATTGGGGTCATTGTACCGGTGGAACACTCTGAGTGGGCGACGCCTGTGGTAACAGTGCTCAAGCGGCATGGAGGTTATCCGCGTGTGCGGTGACTTTAAAGCGACTGTTAACCCCAACCTCTGTATGGAGCAGTATCCACTGCTTTCCATTGACGAGACATATTCAAAGTTGGCGAGGAGACGTTGCTTCACAAAATTTGACTTGTGCGTACTTTCATCTCGAGATCGTGCCGGACTGCTGGAGGATCGTCACATCCTCACCGTCAATACGTGTCCGGGTATGTACCAGTATTCCAATCTTTGTTTCGGGATCGCTTCAGCTCCGGCAATGTGGCAGAAAGCGATGGATCGTCTTTGTGCCTACTTACCTGCACAAATCTACTTGGATGACATCCTCATTGCGGGCGCCACAGCTGAACAACATCTTGAGAACATTGACAAGGTGATGTCTGAGTTAGCTTCTCATGGCCTTCGCTTGAACAAGGACAAATGCTTATTCTTTCAGAAGCGAGTAGAGGTCGTACGTACCCCACGTACCTGGGGCATGTCATCACCCCAGAGGGGCTGTCGAAAGCCCCTCAGAAAGTCGACGCTACAGCCGACATGCCCGGCCCAAGGGACAAAGTTCAGCTTTGTTCCTTCATTGGGCTTGCTCAGTATTATCATAGGTATGTCAGCAACCTGAACACTGTGCTTGCTCCGCTGACTCACATGATGTGTAGAGATGTTCGTTGGAGGTAGAGTTCGGTGGAACAAGCAGCATTCAAACGAGTCAAAGATCGCCTTACTGCAGACACGGTACTCTCACATCATGAACCTTCACGTCTTCTCATTCTGGTGTTTGACAGCTCGACGTACGGCATCGGTGCCGTCTTGTCACAGGTAATGAGTGACGGTGCTGAACGTCCGGTGTGTTTTGCGGCATATGCTCTGACAGCTGCAGAGCAGAACTTTGCTCAGATTGAGCGTGAAGCGCTGAGTTTGGTTTGGGACGTGTTGAAATTTCGTCAGCACTTGATAGGTTGGCATTTTATCCTACAAACGGATCATCAGCCACTTTAGTTATTGTTTAATTCCCAGAAAGGCATTCCATTCACTACCACTGCTCGACTACAGAGATGGTGTCTTTTCCTCAGTGTGTACGACTTTGAAATCAAATTAGGTGCTGCCGAACAGCACGCTACCTGTGATGGCCTGTCTCGATTGTCGTCTACAAAGGTCGGTGCCGAACCTGTGGATGAGGTCGAGGTGTTGATGTTGGAACAGATTGAATCTGGTCCGGTAATCGTTGCGGAAGTGGCCGCTGCCGTTCGTCGTGATCCTGTGCTGTCACGTGTTGTGCACGTTGTTTTGTCAGGTTCTTGGCGCGAGTTGCCCTCAACATCAGAATATGCTCCATATGAGTCACGTGCGTCTGAGCTGTCTTTAGCTCAAGGTTGTGTAATGTGGGGCACGAGGGTGGTCATTCCTGCTGCTTTACTTCAGTGCTTTCTCAATGAGTTGCATGAGGGTCATTTGGGTTTGGTCAAAACAGAGTTTAGCCCGGAGTTTGTTGTGGTGGCCCGGGCTTGAAACGGACATCGCGCGGACGGTAAAAGCATGTGATCCGTGTCAAATTGATGCTGATAATCCCTCACATGTGTCGTTGTTATGTCCGCCTGCTGATAGAACGTGGCAGTGCATTCATGTAGATTTTGCAGGGCCAGTCATGGGCCGCATGTTTCTGGTGGTGATGGACACTTACTCAAAGTGGCCAGAAGTAGCTATAATGGAGTCCACCTCGGCTGAGAACACGGTGGAGCATTTGCGGAGTATTTTTGCGAACAAGGTGGTTCCGGAGATTTTAGTTTCGGATAATGGTTCACAGTTTGTATCTGAGGTGTTTGCTGTGTTCATGCGTGCTAATGGTATCAAACACCTGAGGTCGGCGCTTTACCACCCAGCTACAGGCTGAGTCATTTGTCAAAGCATTGAAACATGCCTTGCGTAGAGGCCAAGTGGTTCGATCTGTGCAGAGAAGGGTTGATGTGTTTTTGCATGCCTATCATAATTCAGTGCATTCTACTACACAGGATTCGCCTGTATTCCGCATGTATGGCCGACAGTTGCGGTCACGCCTGGAATTGCTTCGACCTGGTGCACCCGTAGTTATGGCGACCAATGTTCATTCTTTCACTGTGAACCAGCAACTATGCACACCGACAGAAATGGGTGCACTATGGTGCTGGCTGTTGTGATCCGAGTTTTCGGTCCGGCTAACTACCTTCTCCGTACTTCGGGCCATCTTATCTGGAAACGTCATGTGAATCAATTGGTGGCTCGTGGGTCCGCTCATTCACACACAACCAATCCCATTCCATCATGTGATGTGTCCTCATCCATTGAGGTGCCTGTGGCTACTTTCAGAACCAGCTGCCCATCCATCTGTGGATCCGGATGTTCAGAGCACTGTTTCCATTTGTGGGGCGTCCAGAAAGGCTGCATCTCGTACCATGAATTCGCCAGACATCAGCGATTGCTTTCAACGTTTAATCAGTCCTCGGCACCCTCTGCCGCTTCTTATTCACGCATGTGACCAGACATATTCCCACGCATGCACACACTCCTCTACACGCTTTGTATTATATGTAGCATATAAACGTATTCCAACATCCCCTTTTTCATAAATAAAAAAAACAAGAAAAAAACCCAAAACACTCAAAATTTCTTCCAAATCTACTTTTAGCACTTGAGTTCCCACATGAGTAAATGCAGTTTCATTTACTCACTTTCTGAACCAAAGTCATTATATCTTGTTGTTACATTCTCACACACAAAATCTTTGAATCGATCCAGCTTCTTTATGGGTTTTGTGTTGTGACTTCCCTTGGTTGTGGTTGTGGCAGTTGTTCCTGTTGCTCGCTTTCTTGCTGTTTTGAAGTTTGTTGTTCGCGTTGTGGAGTTGCTTTCACTTTTCCACCATGTTGTCAGGTTCTCCACGAGTTGTTGTTCTAATGTCCAAATCTTGTGCCTCGCCGGCACAATCTTGTGCCTCCTTTGGTGGCAGCTTTTGATCACTACCCTCAACATTGACTTGTGATGCAGTAACTTTGTTGGTTTGAAGTAAATGTCTGTGATTTCGTTGATACACCTGTTCGTTTACCTTTACTAAGTATGATCGAGGTGATAACGTCTCCATACATATGCCACGTTGCAGTAGCGGACTGGGTCATAAAACCGGCCCGCGCATCCTTCACCTAGGTCGGCCCATTATTCATTTATATGTTGCTTATCTGAGGAAATAGACGAAATGTTTGAAAAAAAAAAAAATCCACTGAAAATTAAATTTATTTTCAGTAACACAAGCACATGTCATGTCTAAGAGAGTAGGTGCCTGCGCAGTTCGCTGCTTCTGGCAGGCACACCATCAATGATATCCTCAGTGTCAAGTTTGGCCAGGTTCCCTTTTTCCACAGACATCAACATGAACGCCTCAAGATGTTATTGTGTCATTGTACTTCGCAGACGGCTTTTGATTCTCTTCAAAGCAGAGAAAGACCGTTCACATGCCACTTGTGACACAGGCAGCGTTAGCAGCAGCTTGTTGGCAAGCCCAATGCTCTTGTAGACATCAGTGAAGAGGTTCAACTTGAGGAGCACCTTGTAGCAGCAGAGAGGACAGGCTTTACATGACTTACATGTACTTGGCAGAGTCTTCCTGTCCTGTTCAGACTCACTGTCCTCCTGCACTGTATAAGCATCTGCTACTGATTGTTTCAGTGTTGACCATTGTTCTCCAAGGCTTTGCAGTTCTTTTCGTAGCTGTTCCGCAGTGACACCATCATCAAATCTCAGCAAATGTTTGTGCAGCTCTTCCATAGCTCACGAAGGCACTTGATCAAAGTTCCTTGGGTGAAGAAGTGAGAGATCAGCATACAATGTTGATGTTGCTGATCTGTCAAACCGCTGCACAATGCTGCTCACAATAGTGTCCACTATTCGGTTGTACACTTCAATGCGATACTTCTTTACTGGGTCAGAAGCTGATGTAGCCGCATCTATGGACAGTTCGCCATCAATACGTTTGTGCTGTCTTTGCTGTTTTATAGGAAGGGACTCTTCCATAACAAGATTTACATCCATTTCATCCAGCTGGTCATAAGCCCATTGAACAAACTTTGCAGCTGCATCATGACAAGCTTGGAAGTCATCCCATAGCATCTGCATATTCTCTAGCAATTCATCCACCATCCGGTGCACAGTCAGCAGATCCAATTGCACAGTTTGTAGATACTTGGAGAGCGCTGTAGTGCGGGAGAATACTTGCAGATATACTTGTGCAGTCAGAATTGTTTCAAACTGCAGGAGACTGGCAATGTATCCCTTCATCTTGGCCTTAACAGCTGCTTGCATCTGGTCAGCAACAAGTATGGCATTAAGAGTGGTGATAACATCCATGAAAAGTGCTCCAGTTGGATTGTTGAATGAACCAAAAACCTTCTTCAAGGCGGCATCCTTTGACCACCATCTAGTTTCTCCGATAGCTCCCATTTGTTTCACAGTAGTGGAGTGTCGACTCCAGATGTTCATTCGTTGATAAGATTCCCGAAAGAATACTGCAATGTCATTCAGTAGTGAGAACAGTGATGCGCTAGTCACCACAACACTTGCAGCTTCGGTCACAACGAGATTTAACACCTGTGCGTGGCACCAAACATGGATCTGCATTGGAGCTTCCTTTCATAGCAGAGTACTGAAGCCTTTGTAGCGCCCCTGCATGTTTGCTGCACCATCAGTTGAGTTTCCAACACAGTTCTTGAGGCCAAGATTCAGTCCTAACAAGACTTCAGAAACAAGTTGCACAAAAGCTTCGCCCGTAGATTCCTCACATTTCATTCACCACACTCACTAATCTTTCTTGGATAGTGCCAGTGCTATCAACATATCTAAGAACAACAGAGCACTGGTCTTGTGTTGAGATGTCTTGAGTGGTATCAATTTCCACAGCAAACATGTCTGTTACTTCTTCAGAAATCGACCGACGTATCTTATCCCGGATAACTGTGATAACATAATTCACTGTAGTTTTAGACAGCAAAGTTACCAAGGAGGCTCGACCTCATGAACTCTTTGCCTTCTCATGTTGCTTCTTGCTGTTCTGGACAACGTGAGAGAGATGATCGGCTGTGCAGGAATCATACTTCCGAAGTAGTTTTACAACTTCCAGAAATGTACCATGGTTGATCTCCCCATTGACAAGTATGTATGCTGCTTCTTCATTACTTCCTCTGGAGCTCAGTCCCCTCTTATCAATGAGTTTGACCACATCCACAACTCTTTCCATCACTTGTCGTGTCTTTCTAACCTCATCATGATGGCTACGTGCGAGCAGGTGAGAAACGCTGGACTGTTGTCGATCTACCAGGTATGCTGTAGAGCATCTCAAATGAAAAGAAGAGCGTTCCTGTTCTTCAACACGTGTATGTACATGTCGCCAGTCAGTCATTCCCTCGATGAACGTGGACCAGTCTGAGGTGCTGGAAAACGCCAAGCACACTGAACAGTGAAGAGAATGATTGTCCTTGTTGTATGACAACCACCATCTGTTTGTACCATCTTTTCGCATGAAACACCTCTTGACCACTCGGTTGTCAGTTTTTTGATTAGGGTGGTAATTCCAAAACAGCAAACAATCTTCATCTCTACATGGTTTCTTAAAGTAGTTAATCGAGGGGTATCCCTCCTCTGCAAGTGTAGCAGCTGCAGCAGGTACATCTCTCTCAGCTGACCGCACCTGTTTGTGTTAACCAATTTGCACCAATTCTGCAGATTCAGCTGCCAATTGGTCATCTACTGATTGAGTTGCCAATTGATCATCTACCAATTCAGCTGCTGATGGTCCAGCTACCGATTCAGTATCCTTATCCCCGTGTTCACTGACTTCACCAGGCCCAGTATTAGTACTCTTGAACAGATCCAAAAGGTTTCTGCACTTTGAAGCACGATCTGACAGTTTCTTTTTCTTTCGATCACGTTCCTTCTCAGCACCTCCTTTTCTCCTCTTCTGGTTTGCTTTATCCATTGTTGGTTACAGATGCAATGCTGAAAATTTTTTTTTTTTAGCATCGTAAGTCAGTTCGCGACATTGTTATCAATACTAGATCAGTAGTCAGTAGACCTATCTAAACTTACTTGGCCTATCGGCTCAAAATCCTTTTTGCTGTTGATTTGGTAGTTTTTACAATGAAGGAAACACGTATCGGGAGTACATACGACATAGCGATTGTGAATGTGACAGTTCTGAGGCGTCTTTCGCTTCGCATCGCAGTGACAGTGAGCACCAACATGGCGGCTGTAAGACTAAAATCTGGCTTAAAACCCCCTCACCTCACTACCCAAAGCCTTCAACCAGACATATTAACACGCTCCTCCCCCTTCATTCCCGTTCTTCAAAGCAAAGCGGTAAAAAATGTTGTGTCGCCATTATAAATGCACGGCACCCGCCCTAAGGGCGGGGCTTCAATTAGGAGGCGCGATTTATATAAACATCCGTTAAATATCACACACAAATCATCAAAATCTAAACAGTATTTTTAGAATTTCAATTTTAAAAAACCACATCACTGTTCATATCGGTAAATATTATTCCATCGTGTTTCAAATCGTGATTAGTGATATCAACTGTACGCTTTTCTTTAGGAAAAGAATTGAATGATTTTGTCCGGTACCTCTTCTTCAGCTTAGAACTTCAGGATCGATGACATTGCTGATAAAAGTTCCTTTTCTCTCTTTGAAGTTCTTGGCAAACATTTTTATATTGTCACTGCTGCCAACGCGACGCCATGGCATTATTCATAACATTCATTCATTCATCTAATGACCATTATACATTATTCTTACGCTCATTAAACGTTCATGAAACGATTACGAAAATAAAAACGAAAAACATTACGAAATTACGTTCACACCGTCACATCAAACACTACCGTGAACACAAAAGTCACAAACATCGTCACAAACGTTACGTTACGTAATTCAAACCGTGAACACATCGAATATTGGAGAGCCCATTGCCGTTTTCTGTGACAAATTTTTTTCAGCAGTTTTTTTATCCAGCCCAGCGGCCTATTGTTTACCCAGCGGTCCCAGCCCACCGGGCATTGCCCAAATGCCCTATGGCCAGTCCGCCCATGCCACGTTGCCACGTCTGTTTCACATTGTTGAGTGCATTGAACCTTTGCACTCTTACTGCTTCTCCAACAGTCAGCTCAGGTAACTGCTTTGCCGTTTTGTCTAATGTAGTTTGGATTTTTACCTTTTCAGCACCACCTTCTCCTTTTCATCTTTCACGACCTTAGGTTTCAACAAACATTTTGCTGTTGGTAGAGTTGTCTGTGTGCGACGTGATATCAGACGTTGGACTGGGCTCCTGCCCATTGCTTCAGTGGGGGTGTTTCTCCCCACCTGGATCGCATTCCAATAACCTGCTCTTGTTCTGGTAGACTTTTTGAATATTCACTTTGCAATCTTCACTGCCGCTTCAGCCTTAACATTTGACTGTGGATGATGTGGCGATGACATGTAGTGTAGAACTTTCCAGTCTCGTGTAAATATGGCAAATTCTTCACGAACAAATTGGGGTCCATTATCGCTCATGATGATCGCAGGTATCATTGACGATGGCTTCCACACCTGGCAGAAGAATACCAGTGAGTGAGTTTGATCCTCAGCCCGAGTGAGTTTGATCCTCAGCCCGAGTGAGTTTGATTGTGTGTGTGTGTGTGTGTGTGTGTGTGTGTCTGTGTGTGTCGTTGGTTGGTAACTCTATATGTGGGTTTCAGGAGGTGGAACGTAGTCCTCCCAGGACTGTGTGTGTGTGTGTGTGTGTGTGTGTGTGTGTGTGTGTGTGTGTGTGTGTGTGTGTGTGTGTGTGTGTGTGTGTTGGTTGTTAACTCCATATGCGGGTTTCTTATTGCGCTTTCTTCTTTCTTTCTTAATGCTTAAAAAAAAATACAATCAAAGCAGCAACCCCCCCCACAAGCCCACACCCCCACCACACTTTCATTCTATTTTATTGGGGCACTGACATTCGGTTGTTCTCGTAGACCAACTCAACTTGATGCTTCTGACTTACTAAAATCAGACTCTTAGTTTAGTCAGTCACATTCGTGGATCTATGACAAGTTTAAGAAGGAAAACAAACAAAAGAGGAAAACAAATGTGAATCAATCTGTCAATGGAACCTGATAAAGTCCATATGCGTCCATATGCGTTCATGTGTGTTCACGCTTATCACACTCTCAGCTATCTATGCCTGTACCTCTCGCGTTCCAGCAAAGGAAGGGTATTCCAACATGGCGGCTGCTTGCCCTACGAGTACGTGCTGCCGCTGTGCTCCAGTTGTATACACAGCTCGGTGAACAGACCCAGCACTTGTATGAGACGAAGCTTAGTATGCACGCCCCTAACACCACCTCGGGATATATATTCAAGGCCGTGAGTTTTTTGAAACTAAATGGTCATCAAATAAAAATGCTCTAGTTTTACAGTGACGTGTATTTTAGTTCTATTTTCGAGATTTCATGACTACAATTATCTCGCCAATAGCTGAAAGTTGTGCAGATTTAACAATTGTTTTGGAAAACGCAATAAATGTGTTTATATGTGAAGACATTTTTCTTCAGCAAACATTAAAATTGGCCTAGTAATATTTTGCTGCATGTTAGAAGGTAGGTCATTAGGTAGGTAGGTCATTAGAAGGTAGAAAGGTCATTCATTCATTCATTAGAAGGTAGATGCTTGAACAGCTGACGGGAGTGTTCTGTGATTACGAGTTGCAAGGTTGCTGGTATGAAAAGCATTGAAATTTGATCTGTACATCGTGAGAAATAGTCATTTAAACGTGGATACTGATTTTTCTGAAGTTTCATTCACCAGCAAATAATATACGGGCGGGCCACCAAAAATGCAGGCGGGCCACCGAAAATGCAGGCGGGCCACCGAAAATGCAGGCGGGCCACCGAAAATGCAGGCGGGCCAGCGAAAATGCAGGCGGGTCACCGAAAATGCAGGCGGGTCACCGAAAATGCAGGCGGGTCACCAAAAATGCAGGCGGGTCACCGAAAATGCAGGCGGGCCACCGAAAATGCAGGCGGGCCACCGAAAATGCAGGCGGGTCACCGAAAATGCAGGCGGGTCACCAAAAATGCAGGCGGGCCACCGAAAATGCAGGCGGGCCACCGAAAATGCAGGCGGGCCACCAAAAATGCAGGCGGGCCACCGAAAATGCAGGCGGGCCACCGAAAATGCAGGCGGGTCACCGAAAATGCAGGCGGGTCACCGAAAATGCAGGCGGGTCACCAAAAATGCAGGCGGGTCACCGAAAATGCAGGCGGGTCACCGAAAATGCAGGCGGGCCACCGAAAATGCAGGCGGGTCACCGAAAATGCAGGCGGGTCACCGAAAATGCAGGCGGGCCACCGAAAATGCAGGCGGGCCACCGAAAATGCAGGCGGGTCACCGAAAATGCAGGCGGGCCACCGAAAATGCAGGCGGGTCACCGAAAATGCAGGCGGGCCACCGAAAATGCAGGCAGGTCACCGAAAATGCAGGCGGGTCACCGAAAATGCAGGCGGGTCACCGAAAATGCAGGCGGGCCACCGAAAATGCAGGCGGGTCACCAAAAATGCAGGCGGGTCACCGAAAATGCAGGCGGGTCACCGAAAATGCAGGCGGGCCACCGGAAATGCAGGCGGGCCACCAAAAATGCAGGCGGGCCACCGAAAATGCAGGCGGGTCACCGAAAATGCAGGCGGGCCACCGAAAATGCAGGCGGGCCACCGAAAATGCAGGCGGGCCACCGAAAATGCAGGCGGGTCACCGAAAATGCAGGCGGGTCACCAAAAATGCAGGCGGGCCAACAAAAATGCAGGCGGGTCACCGAAAATGCAGGCGGGCCACCGAAAATGCAGGCGGGCCACCGAAAATGCAGGCGGGCCACCGAAAATGCAGGCGGGCCACCGAAAATGCAGGCGGGCCATCGAAAATGCAGGCGGGCCACCGAAAATGCAGGCGGGTCACCGAAAATGCAGGCGGGCCACCAAAAATGCAGGCGGGTCACCGAAAATGCAGGCGGGCCACCGAAAATGCAGGCGGGTCACCGAAAATGCAGGTGGGTCACCGAAAATGCAGGCGGGTCACCGAAAATGCAGGCGGGCCACCGAAAATGCAGGCGGGTCACCAAAAATGCAGGCGGGTCACCGAAAATGCAGGCGGGTCACCGAAAATGCAGGCGGGCCACCGGAAATGCAGGCGGGCCACCAAAAATGCAGGCGGGCCACCGAAAATGCAGGCGGGTCACCGAAAATGCAGGCGGGTCACCGAAAATGCAGGCGGGCCACCGAAAATGCAGGCGGGTCACCAAAAATGCAGGCGGGTCACCAAAAATGCAGGCGGGCCACCGAAAATGCAGGCGGGCCACCCAAAAAAGGTTTAAGCATGACCCCTGTTATTTATTATTATTGTGTGATTGTTTATTATTGTGTGGATATTTATTTTTATGTGAATTTTTTGTTATGTCATTGTTTGTTATTGTGTGATTGTTTATTACTTGACCAAAATTTTTTTTTTTACAAGTATTGTGATCACGTGTGTGTGTGTGTGTGTGTGTGTGTGTGTGTGTGTGTGTGTGTGTGTGTGTGTGTGTGTGTGTGTGTGTGTGTCCACTCACTCATACTTGCCTACAGATCACAATTTTAAACCGATCTTCATGAAACTTCGCCAAATGGTAGAGTTGGTGGTCCGACAGCATCTGATTTATTTTTGAGGTCAAAAGATCAACATAGGCCAAAGGTCAATAACCATTTCGAATTCCTAAACTCCTCAATATTCATCTGATTGACGTGAAATTTGAATAGGATTTACATATCGGCTAACTGAATTCAACAACCAACTATTTTCGAGATCAGCGTAGGCGAAAAGGCAGGCGGGTCACTGAAAATGCAGGAAATCCAGGAAATCACCGAAAATCCATTGCTTAAACAACCATTTCAAATTTCTAAAATCCTCAATTTTCATCCGATTGACTTGAAATTTGAATAGGATTTTTATGTCAGCGAACTGAATTTAAATCATAAACTATTTTTAGGTCAACATAGGCCTAAGGTCAACCACATTTTTCAAATTTCTCAAATCCTCAATTTTCGTCCGATTGACTTGAAATTTGAATAGGATTTTCATGTCAGCTAACTTAATTCAACCATCAACTATTTTGGAGATCAACATAGACCAAAAGGTCAACATAGGCCAAAAGTCAACAACCTTTTCAAATTTCTAAAATCCTCAATTTTCATCCGATTGACTTGGAATTTGAATGGGATTTTCATATCAGTGAACTGCATTCAACCACCAACTATTTTTGAGATCGCTATGGACCAAAAGGTCAGCATAGGCTTAAGGTCATCCAATCTTTTCGAATTCCTAAAATCCTCAATTTTCATCCGATTGACTTGGAATTTGAATGGGATTTTCATATCAGTGAACTGCATTCAACCACCAACTATTTTTGAGATCGCTATGGACCAAAAGGTCAGCATAGGCTTAAGGTCATCCAATATTTTCGAATTCCTAAAATCCTCAATTTTCATCCGATTGACTTTTTCTTTTTCTTTTTTTTCTTTTTTTTTGTATACAAGATCGAGGCTCGTGAAAGAGCGAACATTAATCACACAGAAATACAAACCGACACATAAAACAAATAACATCGGGAGCGGTAGACAAGATGGGGAGAGAGGGGGAAGGACACAAACACATTTGAGAGCAGGGACCAAGAGACATGGAGACATCGAGAGATCTGTGGGAGGGAGAGGGCTTTGGGGGGGAGGCATGTGAAGGTGGGGGGGGGGGGGAGTGGGAGAGGTATAAACATATGGACACTGCCAGGACTTCCAGGAAAGAAGTTGGAATTTCAAACAAGGTGGATCTGGGGTGAATTAGTGGGGGTAGAAAAGATCAAGGTTTTGGATGGGGGAAGATAAGAGATGGTAGTGAACAGCTGTTTTAAAGACCTGGAGGGAGGAGTGGGATTGAAGGGAGTGTGGGAGTTTGTTCCAGAGGCGGGAGAAAAGAGGAATGAAAGAGTGAAGGTGAGCAGAGAGCCGAGATTTCGGCAGTTTAACCATCAGAGGGTTGCTGGCAGATCTTGTGCGACCTGTAGGAATATTTGTGGGACAGAGCACAGAGAGAGCTGGGGGAGCAAGGCCGGAGAGGAGTCGGTAGAAGACAGAAAGACCACCTACCTGCCTGCGGTGAGTGAGTGAAAGGCCCTCAGAGATAGCTTCATCGCGGGAGATTCCAATGATTTTGAAAGCTTTGGATTCAACAGCGTGAAGCCGAGCTAGGTGTGAGGCAGGAGCACCAGCCCATAGGGGAGAACAGTATTCCATTGAGCTGCGGATGAAGGCCTTGTATGTGGTGAGGAGCTCAGGTGTGCCGAGGAAGGACTTCGCACGACGGAAGATGCCCAGTCGGCGACTGGCTTTGGAGGCCAGCTTGGAAATGTGGTTTTCCCAAGAAAGATCATGGCAGATAGTGAGACCCAAAAGCTTGAGCGACAGAACTTCTTGGAGAGGATTGTTGAGAAAGTAGATGGGAGGGTTGTCCAGTCGATGGAATTTGAATGGGATTTTCATATCAGTGAACTGCATTCAACCTCCAACTATTTTTGAGATCGCTATCGACCAAAAGGTCAGCATAGGCTTAAGGTCAACCAATCTTTTCGAATTCCTAAAATCCTCAATTTTCATCCGATTGACTTGAAATATGAATAGGATTTTCATATCAGCTTACTCAAACCAACCACATACAGTACTATGTTTGAGGTCAACATCGGCTAAGTTTCTAGAATTGTCAATTTTCATCCGATTAACCTAAAATTTGAAGACGATTGGCATGTCAAGTCACTGAATTCAACCACTAATCATTTTTGAGGTCAAAAGGAAGCTCTCCTGAGTGCCATTCTACTTTGTTCTGTTTTGAAAAGTGTCACTCTATGAGTGATTTTTCATTATTCTGTCTGTCTGTTTGTCACCGGCCTACAGATCACAATTCTAAACCGATCGTCATGAAACTTCACTAAGTTGTAGAAGTCGTCACAATTGAGAAGCATATTGATTTTGAGGTCAAAGTTCAAAGGTCATCTGGAGGTCGAATTTATAAATCGCTATTTTTAATCCGATTGACTTGAAAATTGAACAGCATTTGTATATTGATTCACTAAATTGGGAAACCAACTATTTTTGAGGTCAAAAGGTCAAAGGTCAACTCAAGGTCAAATGTTCAAAATCAATTTTCATCTGAAAAACCATCAATTTTAATCCAATTGACTTGAAAATAGAACAGCATTTTGCATAGTGCCTCACTGAATTGGGAAACCAACTATTTTTGAGGTCAAAAGGTCAAAGGTCAACTCTAGGTCAAAATTCTAAAATCAGCAATTTTCATCTAAAAATCCTCACTTTTCATCCTATCGATCAAGATCGATCTTTGATCAAGATCGTCAATTTCGATCTTATTGAAATGTACAATTTGCTGGATCAATTGCAACCTTTTTGGGGGGGGGGGGCAGGGGGTGGGGGGTGGATTGTGCAAGTATCTTGCTCTGTGTGACGTCTTCTTGTTTGCTTGTTTGTCCGCACTGAATAAATATGATTACCTCCGCCACTGAAGGTGGATGGAGGTTTTGTTTTCACCCCTGTCTGTCTGTTTGTTTGTTTGTCTGTGAACAAGACATCTCGAAAAGTTGTGGACGGATTTGGACTAAATTTGGCAGAGAGGTAGTGTATTTGACGAGGACGAAATGATTCGATCTTGGTGAAGATCCGGATCTGTCTAGTAGAAGTTTTTAAGTGACCTCACCATTGAGTTTAAGAAGAAGTTTAAGAGTGGACCTCACCATTGAGTGGTAGGGCTAAAACTGACATATAGCAGGATGTCTCAAAAAGTTATTGACGGATTTGGACGAAACTTGGCGAACAGATTGGGTGTGTGACAATAACTAATCGATTATATTTTGATTAAGATCTGAATATGGATTCAGATACGAGAATTATTTAATAACTAGCCGAAACCCGTGGAACATCCACGGAAGGGAGGATGTGGTGTATGGATAGAGTGTACCATTATGGATGGCATAGGGAATTTTAGCTCACCTGGAACGAAGGGATGGTGACAAAACTTGGCACAAATGATACTTGTTGTGTTGTGACTAAAGTTTGCTCACGGCATTAAATAAATTTGGGTCGAAGGGGGTTTACCGGGGGCAAAGTGGATCCAGGTTTGACCCACCAAAATAGGAATTTGCTTTTTCCTCTGAAACTACACACACAATTTCGATGAAACTTGACCACAACCTTAATCACCTGTGCTGTACCAAAGTTTGTTCACTGCATTATAACACAGTGCTGTACAACAATTCGACAAGTACAAAACTTCATCCGATCAAGATGAAATTTCTTGAGCGTCATCGAGGGATAAATTTTTGGAGGAAAAAAAAATGATGACGTCATCGGCCACGTGGTTTGGCCGCCATATTTGTTTTAACACAAAGGCCTTAAAAAACCACTGAAAAAACATCCTGGCGAGGGTCTGCAATCTTTGATTGCTCTTTCTTGCTTATTATTGCATGGTTGTTTATTATTGCATGGTTGTTTGTTATTGCATGGTTGTTTGTTATTGCATGGTTGTTTATTATTGCATGGTTGTTTATTATTGCATGGTTGATTATTATTGCATGGTTGTTTATTATTGCATGGTTGTTTATTATTGCATGGTTGTTTATTATTGCATGGTTGTTTATTATTGCATGGTTGTTTATTATTGCATGGTTGTTTATTATTGCATGGTTGATTATTATTGCATGGTTGTTTGTTATTGCATGGTTGTTTATTATTGCATGGTTGTTTGTTATTGCATGGTTGATTATTATTGCATGGTTGTTTGTTATTGCATGGTTGTTTATTATTGCATGGTTGTTTGTTATTGCATGGTTGATTATTATTGCATGGTTGTTTGTTATTGCATGGTTGATTATTATTGCATGGTTGTTTATTATTGCATGGTTGTTTGTTATTGCATGGTTGTTTATTATTGCATGGTTGTTTGTTATTGCATGGTTGTTTATTATTGCATGGTTGTTTGTTATTGCATGGTTGTTTATTATTGCATGGTTGTTTATTATTGCATGGTTGATTAATTATTGCATGGTTGTTTATTATTGCATGGTTGTTTGTTATTGCATGGTTGTTTATTATTGCATGGTTGTTTATTATTGCATGGTTGTTTATTATTGCATGGTTGTTTGTTATTGCATGGTTGTTTGTTATTGCATGGTTGTTTATTATTGCATGGTTGTTTATTATTGCATGGTTGTTTATTATTGCATGGTTGTTTATTATTGCATGGTTGTTTATTATTGCATGGTTGTTTATTATTGCATGGTTGTTTATTATTGCATGGTTGTTTATTATTGCATGGTTGTTTATTATTGCATGGTTGTTTATTATTGCATGGTTGTTTATTATTGCATGGTTGTTTATTATTGCATGGTTGTTTGTTATTGCATGGTTGTTTGTTATTGCATGGTTGTTTGTTATTGCATGGTTGTTTGTTATTGCATGGTTGTTTGTTATTGCATGGTTGTTTATTATTGCATGGTTGTTTATTATTGCATGGTTGTTTATTATTGCATGGTTGTTTATTATTGCATGGTTGTTTATTATTGCATGGTTGTTTGTTATTGCATGGTTGTTTATTATTGCATGGTTGTTTATTATTGCATGGTTGTTTATTATTGCATGGTTGTTTGTTATTGCATGGTTGTTTGTTATTGCATGGTTGTTTATTATTGCATGGTTGTTTATTATTGCATGGTTGTTTATTATTGCATGGTTGTTTATTATTGCATGGTTGTTTATTATTGCATGGTTGTTTATTATTGCATGGTTGTTTATTATTGCATGGTTGTTTATTATTGCATGGTTGTTTATTATTGCATGGTTGTTTATTATTGCATGGTTGTTTATTATTGCATGGTTGTTTATTATTGCATGGTTGTTTGTTATTGCATGGTTGTTTGTTATTGCATGGTTGTTTGTTATTGCATGGTTGTTTGTTATTGCATGGTTGTTTGTTATTGCATGGTTGTTTATTATTGCATGGTTGTTTATTATTGCATGGTTGTTTATTATTGCATGGTTGTTTATTATTGCATGGTTGTTTGTTATTGCATGGTTGTTTATTATTGCATGGTTGTTTATTATTGCATGGTTGTTTGTTATTGCATGGTTGTTTATTATTGCATGGTTGTTTATTATTGCATGGTTGTTTATTATTGCATGGTTGTTTATTATTGCATGGTTGTTTGTTATTGCATGGTTGTTTGTTATTGCATGGTTGTTTATTATTGCATGGTTGTTTGTTATTGCATGGTTGATTATTATTATTGCATGGTTGTTTATTATTGCATGGTTGTTTATTATTGCATGGTTGTTTATTATTGCATGGTTGTTTATTATTGCATGGTTGTTTGTTATTGCATGGTTGTTTGTTATTGCATGGTTGTTTATTATTGCATGGTTGTTTATTATTGCATGGTTGTTTATTATTGCATGGTTGTTTATTATTGCATGGTTGTTTATTATTGCATGGTTGTTTATTATTGCATGGTTGTTTATTATTGCATGGTTGTTTATTATTGCATGGTTGTTTGTTATTGCATGGTTGTTTATTATTGCATGGTTGTTTGTTATTGCATGGTTGTTTATTATTGCATGGTTGTTTATTATTGCATGGTTGTTTATTATTGCATGGTTGTTTGTTATTGCATGGTTGTTTATTATTGCATGGTTGTTTAGTATTGCATGTGTTACGTGGTCCCCTCGGTGAATACCTGGTCTCAGTGACCCCCGGACCGTGAGAGGAACTTCGCCAGAAAGCTGTATTATATGTGCGCTTTCGCCACGCAAGCCATATGAATTTCACCCAAGAGACAACTGACGTTCAAGGATATATTTCAATGGTAATGATACCAAACAATTTCAATGACACAACCATCAACAATATTTCAAGGACACAACCACGGAGATTTTCCCCGAGCAATCAACAATACCTAATCATCACCAATTCCCAATTCACAATCAATTCCCTATGATTAAGATGGCCATCTTATACATGTGTGTCCCGGTGAGTACTCACACCCTCTTTCGGTCTCTGCTCCTCACAATGTCTCTGGGCCCCTCCGGACCAAGATACTGCTACTGGTCGGCGTCTCCGCACTCGGGCGGTTGAACGAACCCCGGGTGGACGTTCCTCCACCGGGCAGGTATCGTACCGGGGACAGCTGCTGCAGCGCACACCTCCTTGCCAAGCAACGGGGCAAAACCCAGCGCGGCTTCCAACGCGCGCGAGGCCCCAAAGTGCGGCCCGTACGCGCCCTTGTAGATGGGGCAAACTGTGCCGGACGCTTGGTTCCGTGCACGCACTCACGGTGACTTGCCGTGTCAAAAGGTAGTTACGCGTCCAGGTACCTCCTCTCGCCAGACGGGTTTCGGAACGCCGCTTGTTCACGCAGCGCAAGGTCGATCCCACCTTTCGTCGGAGCGGGCGAGGAAGACGAAACCTCCTTCTTTTACCTCGTGTCTTTTTCTCTTCCCTTTTCGGTCACTTCCGTTTCCGGCCACTTCCGTTTCCGGCCACTCCCTCCGAAGGGCTCCTGACCCTCCAACCACAACAACTTAATATACTCCACACGGATAAGCAAAGACCTGAATGGTAATTCCCATACATTCACATAAATATGTAACACTCCCCCCCTTCAAGAAAGAAAGTTTGAACCCAGCGAAAACTTTCTTCGCCGGCCAATTTGGAGAAACAAACCAGATAACTCAACCCCCCCCCACATTATCCGTTCCCCCCGGGCAGAGTTATCACTTAAAAATAAAGCAACCAAAATTTCCCCACAACCCCTCCAGATTACTCCCTCTGGACTAAGTACCAACAACGACATTGTCCCTGCCAAATCAAACTCCATCTCATGACCCTCTGACTTTGACCGTGAGTTTCTTGGGAATGAAGGTTAAGGGGTTGATCAAAGATCCAAAGTTAAGCAACTCGATAACACTTTTTCCGGGAGGCCAAGCCGAGTATTCACTACATGGATGCCTTTAGGAACGCGGAGTTCACGGTTAGTCCGTGCAGGAAAGTTCTCTACATGGGCGCCTTGAGGAACGTGGAGTTCACGGTTAGTCCGTGCATGAAAGTTCACTACATGGACGCCTTTAGGAACGGCGTTCACGGTTAATTCGTGTAGGAATCTTGGCTCGGCGGCTCCGCCGCCTTCAGTGCTTCAACTTCTCAGAACTTCCCTAATAATTAGGGTGGGACCACTGGTCCCTGTAGTCCCATGAATAGCGGTCTCCTTCTCGGCCCCTACTTTGCCAATCCTTCCTTCGGGAGCGGCCGTAACTCAGGGAGCCTCCATAATAATTTTGATTGCGGCCCCCACCAAAACTACCGCCCAGTTGTCCTCTCCTGTAGACCTCTCGACGCCTACGAAATGCCTTCCCTACTGTTATGGTCCGACCCTCCAAATCCTTGCCATTCCAATTCTTCTCTGCCTCTCTGGCGTCTTTTGTGCTGGCAAACGTGACAAAGCCGAACCCTCTTGACTGTTGCGTTTCCCAGTCTCTTACCACCCGCACTTCCACCAGCGGCCCATATCTGTTGAAGACAGAGGTCAGAACTTCTTCCTCTGTTTTGAAGTTCAGTCCCCCTACAAACAACTTGGCACTTTTGTCGCCATCCCGAGCTGGTGTGGTGTTATTCTCCCTGCTGGGCTCTTTACCAACCCTCAGGTTACCATAAACTTGACCCCCGGCCAAATCATTCCCGATAACCACAGATACACCCTCTACAGGAAGCGTGGCTTGTAAACCGACGGTGACCGGTCCTGACACCAAATCGGACTCCAACTGGATGACCTGAAGGGGAGCACTAACACCACCCCCAATCCCCTGTAAACGAACACTATCCCCCGTTGCCGTCTCCTCGGACCATGGCAAAATGCCTTCAAGCATTAAAGATTGATGGGCCCCTGTGTCCCTCAATATCCTAACCGGTCTCCGGTTAGTCGAGGCTCCATCCAGTGACACAAACCCCTCTGAAATAAATGGTTGGTAACCCTTTTGATGGCGATTTCTTACGCTAGCCATCGCATTCGGAGTTGTAATAGTCGGACTCCGCTCTGGGTTGTCCCTTTTCATGAGGTAACAACTGGACATCAAGTGTCCAGGTTTCTTGCAAAACGCGCAAGTAGGTCCGGAGGAAAAACTCGGGGTCTGCCTCGGGCCCCCCGAACTATAAGTTTGTCTTGGGCCCGCATCCCTCTGATTTCGAACCGGTGGGGTATCATAGTTGTCCCCATAATCATCTCGAGGCCGCCGCCATGTATGGTCGTTCTCCGCACCTGCTGTTCCCCACCTTCCCTGCGGAGATCTAGGCGAGGAGTTAGGTTCGTGGACCCCTATTCGGTGGGTTAAGGCATAATCATCTGCCATGGTGGCTGCGTCCCACAACTTTGGTACCTTCTTTTCCTGCAGGTACACTTTGATGTCCTCGTGGACACACTGCTGGAATTCCTCCACCAGGATCAAGTCCCGCAATGCCTCGAAGTCTTTCCCGACTCCTTTTGACTCACACCACCGATCAAACATGTTTTCTTTCACTCTGGCAAACTCCACATGGGTCTCACTCTCCCTCTTCCTGGCATTCCTGAATTTTTGCCTGTAAGCTTCCGGAACCAACTCATAGGCCTTGAGGATGTGCTTCTTCAGTACCTCATAATCTGCACATTGGTCCATTGGTAGCGCCGAATAAATTTCCTGAGCTTTCCCCCACCAGCACACTTTGCACGAGTATGGTCCATGCCTCCTCCAACCAGTTTAATTGTCGAGCCACTTTCTCAAAGTGTGGAAAAAATTTCGCGACTTCTTTTTCACTGAACGGTGGAACCAGCCTCACATGTCTGCCCACATCCCAGGTTTTCTGGTTAGGTGTCGACCCCGTCAGCAAGGGTGGTGCCTCTCCCCGTTCTCTCATTAACTCCAGCTCCTTGAATTTGATTTCTTGCTGAAGCTCCATGTCACGTTCCTTTAATTCCCTTTCCGCTTTTCTCTCCTCTGCTTCGAGGTCCCTTGCAGCTCTCCTTTCCTCTGCTTGTTCCTTTTCTCTTCTTTCCTGGAGTTCTCTTTCCACTCTCCTTTCCTCGGTTCTTTCTTGTGCTGTTTTCTCTTCCAACCTTTCCTGGAGTTCTCGTTCCACTCTCCTTTCCTCTGCTTTTTTGTCTTCGAACCTTTCCTGGAGTTCTCGTTCCACTCTCCTTTCCTCCGCTTGTTTCTCTTCTCTCCTCGCTTCTGCTTTCCTTTCTTCTTCTTTTAACCTTTCCTGGAGTTCTCGTTCCACCCTCCTTTCCTCCGCTTGTTTCTCTTCCCTCCTCTCTTCTGCTTTCCTTTCTTCTTCTGCTCTTTCCTTTTCTGCTTTCCTTTCTTCTTCTTTAATCCGTTCCTGGCTCCGTAACTGCAACTCCAGTTTCCGGAGCTCAACGTCTTCTGGTTCTTCGGGTAGCCACTCCTAGGCTAACTCGTCCCATGTTCCTAATCCCACCATAGATTGTATCACCGTGGCCTGCAACTCTGCCTTCCTCAAATTAGTTCGGACCTCCAAGTTAAAATGTTTGGCCAATTTCAAGAGGTCCGACTTTAGCAACGCTCAGAACTGTGCCTCACTCGGTGTTACCCCAAAGTTCTGTGCCACAAACGCCATGGTGCCTATCGTTAACACCTGTTAACCTTCACCCAAGATTTTACCCCAATTTCTCAAAAAAAAAATTACCAATTAATAATTAATTAATAAATTTTAATTAATAAAAATTATTATTTTATTATTTTATACAATTTTAAATCCCGGACGTAGACCCAATTGCGAAACCGCAAATCGTAATTTGGACGAGCCCCCAATTCTGTTACGTGGTCCCCTCGGTGAATACCTGGTCTCAGTGACCCCCGGACCGTGAGAGGAACTTCGCCAGAAAGCTGTATTATATGTGCGCTTTCGCCACGCAAGCCATATGAATTTCACCCAAGAGACAACTGACGTTCAAGGATATATTTCAATGGTAATGATACCAAACAATTTCAATGACACAACCATCAACAATATTTCAAGGACACAACCACGGAGATTTTCCCCGAGCAATCAACAATACCTAATCATCACCAATTCCCAATTCACAATCAATTCCCTATGATTAAGATGGCCATCTTATACATGTGTGTCCCGGTGAGTACTCACACCCCCTTTCGGTCTCTGCTCCTCACAATGTCTCTGGGCCCCTCCGGACCAAGATACTGCTACTGGTCGGCGTCTCCGCACTCGGGCGGTTGAACGAACCCCGGGTGGACGTTCCTCCACCGGGCAGGTATCGTACCGGGGACAGCTGCTGCAGCGCACACCTCCTTGCCAAGCAACGGGGCAAAACCCAGCGCGGCTTCCAACGCGCGCGAGGCCCCAAAGTGCGGCCCGTACGCGCCCTTGTAGACGGGGCAAACTGTGCCGGACGCTTGGTTCCGTGCACGCACTCACGGTGACTTGCCGTGTCAAAAGGTAGTTACGCGTCCAGGTACCTCCTCTCGCCAGACGGGTTTCGGAACGCCGCTTGTTCACGCAGCGCAAGGTCGATCCCACCTTTCGTCGGAGCGGGCGAGGAAGACGAAACCTCCTTCTTTTACCTCGTGTCTTTTTCTCTTCCCTTTTCGGTCACTTCCGTTTCCGGCCACTTCCGTTTCCGGCCACTCCCTCCGAAGGGCTCCTGACCCTCCAACCACAACAACTTAATATACTCCACACGGATAAGCAAAGACCTGAATGGTAATTCCCATACATTCACATAAATATGTAACACATGGTTGTTTATTATTGCATCGTTGTTTATTATTGCATGGTTGTTTATTATTGCATGGTTGTTTATTATTGCATGGTTGTTTATTATTGCATGGTTGTTTATTATTGCATGGTTGTTTATTATTGCATGGTTGTTTATTATTGCATGGTTGTTTATTATTGCATGGTTGTTTATTATTGCATGGTTGTTTATTATTGCATGGTTGTTTATTATTGCATGGTTGTTTGTTATTGCATGGTTGTTTATTATTGCATGGTTGTTTATTATTGCATGGTTGGTTGTTATTGCATGGTTGTTTATTATTGCATGGTTGTTTATTATTGCATGGTTGTTTGTTATTGCATGGTTGTTTATTATTGCATGGTTGTTTATTATTGCATGGTTGTTTATTATTGCATGGTTGTTTATTATTGCATGGTTGTTTATTATTGCATGGTTGTTTATTATTGCATAGTTGTTTATTATTGCATGGTTGTTTATTATTGCATGGTTGTTTATTATTGCATGGTTGTTTATTATTGCATGGTTGTTTATTATTGCATGGTTGTTTATTATTGCATGGTTGTTTGTTATTGCATGGTTGTTTATTATTGCATGGTTGTTTATTATTGCATGGTTGTTTATTATTGCATGGTTGTTTATTATTGCATGGTTGTTTATTATTGCATGGTTGTTTATTATTGCATGGTTGTTTATTATTGCATGGTTGTTTATTATTGCATGGTTGTTTATTATTGCATGGTTGTTTATTATTGCATGGTTGTTTGTTATTGCATGGTTGTTTATTATTGCATGGTTGTTTATTATTGCATGGTTGTTTATTATTGCATGGTTGTTTATTATTGCATGGTTGTTTATTATTGCATGGTTGTTTGTTATTGCATGGTTGTTTATTATTGCATGGTTGTTTAATATTGCATGGTTGTTTATTATTGCATGGTTGTTTATTATTGCATGGTTGTTTATTATTGCATGGTTGTTTATTATTGCATGGTTGTTTATTATTGCATGGTTGTTTGTTATTGCATGGTTGTTTGTTATTGCATGGTTGTTTATTATTGCATGGTTGTTTATTATTGCATGGTTGTTTATTATTGCATGGTTGTTTATTATTGCATGGTTGTTTATTATTGCATGGTTGTTTGTTATTGCATGGTTGTTTATTATTGCATGGTTGTTTGTTATTGCATGGTTGTTTATTATTGCATGGTTGTTTATTATTGCATGGTTGTTTATTATTGCATGTTTGTTTGTTATTGCATGGTTGTTTATTATTGCATGGTTGTTTATTATTGCATGGTTGTTTATTATTGCATGGTTGTTTATTAGTGTGTTGGTATTTGTTTTGTTGTTTTTTGGTTGCCGTTTTGGGGGATTTACGATAGAGCTTTGGGCACATATTTTATTGGGCAGTTCATCACTAATCACTGGACATAACCGACATTATATGAAGGTATTCATTCCACTGCAACCACATATAGCGACATATTGTAAATATCACTTCACATTTCTCATTGCGTTTAAAGTGAATAAAACTCAGGAATGTTTGGGGCCTGCTGTAAATCTAAGTTTTGGAAAAGCAAGCCTTTGTATTTGTGAAACATTAGTGAGGATGTAATAGCATCAGGTTTGAGAGTGCAATGCTTCATATTCATCATGGTACTGCAATAACACCTCCATCAACATGTTCACTGTTAGGCTCCTTTATTCTCATAATGTTATATTTGACTATGTTGAAAGCTGTATTAATTTAAATAATGATCACAATGTATTGTAGAAGTACAGGTAGTGGTAATCCTTTTTAATTTGTGATTGATTTGTGGCAAAGTCTCACTATAATAGCCTGAAATAATATTGCAATGGCATCGCCTAATCCCAGTGAACCCACTAGACACGCCAACCACTCAACTGTATCCATGTGGCCTGAATGGAACATCAAGAAGGTGGTCACGACTGATCTTGTGACGCTGTGCCATGAGCTCCTCACCTCAACCTGTGAACGTGACGTGCTGCTCAATCTCATACTCTGTTGTTTATATTCACATTCAGGTTGAGCTGCTTTCCCTAGAGACAAGAGCTCAATGTCTACAAAACCCAAATTGCCAGGTATGGGATAAACCACTTGGTAAATTTCATTTCTTCAACTACACCATACCTGCAACAGGTAATTGTTCTTCAGGACCTTTGCTTTTGCCCAGTAAACACGGTTTGAGGAATGGATACATAAAAACCTATGAACAAGAAATGATTAAAGTAATGCAGTACTTGCTCATCATTCAGCTGTATGTATGTGTATGTACTGTATATATATATATATATATAAACTGAACATCAAAATAAACTTATCGCTTTCATTTTTTGAAATGTACAGCTTGACAAACACGTTTCTTCAATTGTAATGACTGATTATGTAACGGGAACTTCACTTCAATCACCTGGTTTTTTTTTTTGGTTTTTTTTTGTATACTGAATCGAGGCTCGTGAAAGAGCTGACATTTACTTCACAAACAAATCAACCAGACAAACAAAATATATAAAAAGAGGGAGCGGAAGACAAGAGAATGGGAAGCACACAAACACTTGAGAGCACACAACATTTGAGAGCAGGGAGATGTGTGGGAGGGAGAGGGCTCGGGGGGAGGAGGCGTGGGAAGGGGTGGGGGGGGGGGGGTGGGAGAAGTATAAAACACAAGGACACCAAGGACTTCCAGGTCAGAAGTTGGTATTTCAAAAAGTGGAATTGGGGTGAAATTATCGGGGATAGAAAAGATCAAGGTTTTGGATGGGGGAAGATAAGAGATGGTGGTGAACAGCTGTTTTAAAGACCTGGAGGGTGGAGTGGGATTGAAGAGAGTGAGGGAGTTTGTTCCAGAGGTGGGAGAAAAGAGGAATGAAGGAGTGAAGGTGAGCAGAGAGTCTTGATTTTGGTAGTTTAACCATAAGAGGGTTGCAGGCAGATCTTGTGCGACCTGTAGGAATATTTGCGGGACAGAGCCCAGAGAGAGCTGGGGGGGCAAGGCCAGAGAGGAGTCGGTAGAAGACGGAAAGACCACCAACCTGCCTGCGGTGAGTGAGTGAAAGGCCCTTGGAGTTAGCTTCATCGCGGGAGATTCCAATGATTCTGAATGCTTTGCTTTCAACAGCATGAAGACGAGCTAGGTGTGAGGCAGGAGCACCAGCCCAGAGGGGAGAGCAGTATTCCATTGAGCTGCGGATGAAAGCCTTGTACGTGGTGAGGAGCTCAGGTGTGCCAAGGAAGGACTTCGCATGACGGAGGATGCCCAGTCGGCGACTGGCTTTGGAGGCCAGATTTGAAATGTGGTTTTCCCAGGAAAGATCATGGCAGATAGTGAGACCCAAAAGTTTGAGTGACAGAACTTCTTGGAGAGGATTATTCAGAAAGTAGATGGGAGGGTTGTCCAGTCGGTCTTTTCGGAGAGACATTGTAAGAGTGTGAGATTTGTCAGGATTGAAAGACATGTTCCACTTGTTTGCCCAGACTGTGATTTTGTCCAGGTCTGCAGAGAGTGAGGAGGCTGCAGACTGTCGATCTGAGGGATGAAGAATGGAGCGACAGAGAGTAGAGTCATCAGCAAAGAGATAGAGAGGATTTTCAAGAGAGTCGGGGAGATCATTGATGAAGACCAGAAAAAGCACAGGGCCCAGAACACTGCCTTGGGGAACTCCAGCCTGAACAGGAAGAGGAGATGAGAGAAACCCATTCAGCGCCACACGTTGACTACGACTAGAGAGGAAGTCCGCCAGCCATGCGTGGAGATTTCCATGGATACCAACAGAGGAGAGTTTGGTGAGCAGGGCGGGGTGCCAGACCGTATCGAAGGCACGTGATATGTCAAGGGAGACAGCTCGAATTTCCTGTTTGGCATTGAGGACCTCCATCCATTGCTGAGAAAGCAGAAGCAGCATGTCCAGAGTAGAGTGACCAGGTCTGAAACCAAATTGATGATCAGAGATCAAGCCATTGGAGAAGAGGAAAGATTTCATATCTGAAGCAATGATGGATTCCATGACTTTACTGATTAATTGAGAGAAGGCTGATTGGTCTGTAGTTGCTAGGTTGATCAACAATGGCATGCTTGAGTGGTTTTGTATCGGGATCTTTCCCTTTAAATAATGACCCTCATAATGAAATCCTTCAGTTCTCATGGTTAGTCATTCTAGACCTAGAGGCTTCTGACATGGAAAACAAGAAAATTCAGATGCCCTCATAACATCTGAACAACGTTTAAGAGCAATTGGGATGCTTGAGGCTGGTGTAAGCCAGCAAACAATTGCTTAACATCTTGGTTGCTCACAGCCTGCAATTTCCAACCTGGCCAGGCATTATGGTGAAACTGGAACTGTGAATGATGGTCCACGAAGAGGAAGACCACGGGTAATCACCCCAAACCAAGACCGCTGGATTGTGCTGTAGCATCTTCGTGATAGTTTTCGCCCTGTGATGCAAACAGCTGCAGTGACAAAAGGTCCCCACAACAACCTCATCAGTGTCTCTACTGTGCGGAGGTGCTTGAGAAGTAGGGGCCTGGTGGCAAGACGACTTTGCAGAGGTCCAGTGTTGAACGCAGTGCATCAGCAGAACAGACTAAGATGGTGTCTGCAGCATCACCGTTGGACACAGCAACAGTGGAGTGCAGTCTTGTGCAGCGATGAGTCCAGATTTTGCCTCCATGCTGCTGATGGGCATCAATGGGTATGGCGCAGAGGTGTGGAAAGGTATGCATCATGCTGTATTCGCCAGATCAATCGTTGGAGAGGACCCAGTGTGATGGTATGGGCCGGCATTTCCACCCGTTTTAGAACACCTCTGGTCATCATCGAAGGCAATCTCACAAGTCAAGTAGTCAGCGTTATGTCAATGAAGTTTTGAGACCTCATCTGCTGCCATTTCTCCAGGCTCATCCTGACATCGCAGTTTTCCAGCATGACAACGCTCGACCCCATGCTACTCGCATGACCACCAACTTCCTCCAGGAACAGGGTGTTGAAGCGATGCCTTAGATGCCTTATTCCCCCTGACCTCAATCCCATTGATAATTTATGGGATGAGCTTGGTCGACTTCTTGCATCGAGGAGATCAATGGCTGTCAATCAGCAAATGCTCATTCAAGGCTTGCAGGAGGAGTGGGACAGACTTCCCCAGGACTGCATCAGACACCTGGTACGGAGCATGCGTCGGAGGTGTACAGCCTGCATCACAGATCAGGGAGGACAAACACGATGTTGAGGACTGCTGTCGTTCTGTCCTTGACTGTTAGGAGGGTTGTGTCCATTCCTGGGTCATTTTGTTTTGACTGTACTCAGGGGCGTGCCTTTGTGTTGCAGTGCTGTGACTTTTGTTGCACCACCAATTGTGATGTTCATGCCTTTTGCTTTTTTGGTGATTGAGGCAACCACTTGGTTATTGACATGTGTTTGGTAAAGACAGCTGAACTTTATCTCGATGTTCAAATATTTTTCATTTTTGCGTGGAGGATTTCAATGTGTGTCCTTCTCGAGATTTGATGTTTCTTTTGATGTTGAGTATATATATATATATATATATATATACATATATATATATATATATAATTTTATAAACAGGAATCAAATTCCTGCGAGGGACTAAGTGTGAAAAAATTCTGACTCAATGCGGGGCTCGAAACCAACGACCTCCGTTGATAACGCGTCAACAGCCCATTGCGCTATTGAGCCAGCCGCAATCTCCTCAGAACTTTTCCACACTTAGCACTGCGAGTTTTTCTATGGCCGATGTCTTACGTGCCTGCTAGGCAGACCCGAAATGTGAGTGTAAGTATATGTATGCGTATAAGCAGAAGTGCATTGAAGATTAATTCATCTACAATTTTATAAACAGGATTCAAATTCCTGCGAGGGGCTAAGTGTGAAAAAATTCTGACAATGCGGGGTTTGAACCACGGACCTACGTTGATAACGCGTCAACAGCCCACTGCGCTATTGAGCCAGCTGCAATCTCCTCAGAACTTTTCCACACTTAGCACTGCGAGCTTTAAAATGGCCGATGTCATATATATATATATATATATATATATATATATATATATATATATATATATATATATATATATATATATATATATATATATATATATATATATATATATATATATATATATATATACATATATATATATACATACATATATATATATATATATATATATATATATATATATATATATATATATATATATATATAGATATATATAGACATATATATTGTTGCGGAAATGAGGATTGTGTTTTTTTATTGTGTGTATTATTATTATTGCTTTATTCTGAGCCCTCCTTGCTCCAGTGTGTATAAAGGTCAAAAGGGCGTCCCGGTAGTTAATTCCATAAAGCATACATTGAAGGACACGATAATATCCCTGTTCAGTAGTTTATATCCTTATTATGTGTTTTAGGGTAAGGCCTTGTCTTCCATTAAAATGACACTCCATTGCACCAAGTGAAAAAGATAGATTCCCTTCATTCTTCATTCCCATTCCCAAAAACCTCCATTTCCCCTTTCGTCATGGCCAAGCCTCAATCTGCCAATTACATCCCCTCCAAGTCTCCATTGCCAACTGCACTGGGCAGTTGGCCAGTTTGTTACAGCTGTGGGTTGTTTTCGCCCCAAAGCCGCCATTGAACATGTGCTCGGGTTGGGGAAGAAAGGCGTGCCCGCCCGTCGTCATCAAGGGCGGAGCCAGAGGGTCGCGCGACCAACCAGGGCCAAGGTGAGCACACCGATGGGCGTGTCCTAAAGGCCGGCGGCTTAATCGCCGGAGGCGTTATAAAAGCGCGCGCGCAAGAGTGATGACAAGCTGCGTAGAAAGGTCCATGACAAGAGAAGGTCCATGACAAGGAAAGGTCCATGACAAGAGAGGCCCACGACAAAGAGAGGTCCACGACAAAGAGAGGTCCATGACAAAAGAGGTCCATGACAAGAGAGGTCCATGACAAGAGCAGGAGCTGAGTTGTGTGGTTTTGGTCAGAGTTGGTCGTCAGTGGTTGCATTGAGTGGTTGCGTTGAGTTGCCGGTGGTGAAGAGTGGTTGGACCAGGAAAGACACGAGGAGAGAGAACCCATCACGCCAGACCCCCCACCAGCGCGTCGGCTCCACCAAGCAGCTCCGACCCGTGATCCCGCGCACACGACGGGATCGGTGGCATCAGCGGCCGTCGAGGTCCAGCCCGACATCCTGTGCGGGATCAAGCTCCAGCCACACACCTCCTTCCAGCCAATCCTGCCTGCAATTTCCCCATTCGTGTACGTGAGTTTGTTCTGTTTGTTCTGTCCTGGGTATTTAATTAAGTTTGTATAAGCTAGTATTAGTAATTTTCACTGTGTCTCTAAAAGCTTCTGTATATTATTTTCTTATCTTTCCTTCTCCTTGGTTATTTTGAGCCTGTACATAGTAAAAAAATTTAGTAGTATTTTCCACCTTTTGCCTTCGTCTTCCTCTTCTTCACATCCGTGTCGTCTTTGTCTTTTCCCTCATTGAATAGCTGTGGAGCGATACGGCCAACGTTCAGGGAATCGGGTTTAGTCGGGGAAAAACGTTTCGGCCACGGTGCCTCCGCTCGGCAAACAACATCCTTAACCGCGGACCATAACAATTGGTGTCTGGGAGTTAGATTCGGGGCCCGAACCAAATTTTTAAAACATCTATAAAAAAATTTGGTCAAAAATTGGAGCGGCCGAAATTTGGTTTGTTTTAAAGAAAAACCCGAATTTTGAAATCGCGCCATGGCTGGTCAAGGCGACGGGATGTCGGTGGGAGAGATAGATGGGGTAGAATCGACCCAGGACCTCGGGGAAAGGTATGTGGATGAAAGAGAGGAGGAGAACATTGGCAATGTGGTTGAGGAGGTTTCAGGCACGCAAAATGGCGCTCTCGCGCCCGAGGTTACGGGCGCGCAAAATTGCGCGTCGCACATGGCTACGGCGACCGCGCCCGCGACCGTAGCAGCGCCACCGGTGGATTCGAACCTTTTTTGTTACAAATGGGGGCCCTTATGGAGAGGCTAGAAGCCAAAATGGGAGGATTGGAGGGCCAAATGGGGGCAATGAGGGACGGAAGGAGGGCTAACAGTGAGCGATTGGGAAACCAAATTGAAGCAATAACGAACGGAATGAGGGCCGATAGGGAGGAAAGGGAGCAGAGGGACAGAGACTGCAAGTTGGGCAAAAGGGTCCCTGGGGTGCACGACGAGGTAACGCGGGTCGAGAAGCGCTGGTTGAGCGAAGCGGAGGAAAGCGCGGGTACAATGACGGGGGTAGATATCGCGACACGGGGTTTGGAAAAGCCGGCGACCGATGAGGTAGAGGAAATTTTATTAAAGCCAACGGTTGTCGATGTGAGTAAAGAAAAAGTGGAAGTGGGCATTGAAATTGAAGAGACCGGGGACTTAGAAAACCACTCGCGGCGGGAGGAAAAGATGGAATATGTACAAAGTCCCTGCTCAAATCATGAATATGTGCTCACTAACCAAATAAAGAGTTTGCAGGTGCGCATGGAGAAAAGGATCCCCCAGGTGAGTCGTGCTGTATATTGTGCGGGTAGATTTTGTAGAAGGGGGTGTGGCACGAAGAGAATAGTCGCGCGATTGGGATCGATATGGCACCCGGGCGTTGGTAAAGGGTCCCGTGTGAGTGGAAATGGCACGCGTGTGGAAAAAAAGTGTGCGTCAAGAGGTGAGCGTGTTACGAAGCGCGAGTGTGATACCGAGTGTGAGCGAGAATGCACGTCGGGGTGTACGGAGTGTGACACGGAGAGTAAGGTGGTGGTGGAACGTGTGCGAGGAAGCACACCTGAGTTGGTGGTAGCACGAGTGTGGGAGAGCCCATCTGAGCGCGTTAGTGGGTGGATGCAAGAGTGCACGCCCATGATGAGTGGTACGGAGTATGTACCGAGGGAGAGTGCGCAATATGGTGCGCGAGGTGTGTTAAGGGAGTGTGCGAACGGCGAGTGTACGCGAGAGGTGTGGTATGTAACAGGGAGTACGTTGGTGGAATGTACGGACGGCGTTGGAGCACCGAGCTCGGTGAGGGTGAAAGGGGTAGCGTATGCGTGTGAGCATGCAGGTGAAGCATCGACGGTAACCAGGTTAGCAGTTAGAGCGACGGATAGCCGATGCGAGCACTCGGTGCGAGGAGCCCTTTGTTGGATGCGAGGCCCGGCGCGGATCGATACTGCGTCGCTTCTCTTCGAAGCGTCGTTGCCGATTCGGGCTTGGCCCTGCCCCGCACGGTCGAGTCCGGGCCTTGTCGGGCGAGGCGACCGGTCCGGTTCAAGGGCGAATGGGAGGAAGCGGAACGGTGCCCCCTCGTGGGGACGGGGTTCCGACCGGGGGAGATTGAGCCATCGGGCCCGGGACCGCAAGGTACCGCGCCGAGATGGTGCGTGGAATCTCGGCCCGACCAAACCACCTCCCTTGAACCGAAAGCCGGACGGATTC
Organism: Myxine glutinosa; assembly: GCF_964187855.1. Classification (NCBI taxonomy): domain Eukaryota; kingdom Metazoa; phylum Chordata; class Myxini; order Myxiniformes; family Myxinidae; genus Myxine; species Myxine glutinosa. The sequence continues at coordinate 269,068,132 of NC_136262.1, read as the reverse complement.
AACCTGCAGGCGACCAAACCACCCGAATTCATTGCTCGGCTTTACGAAGCCGAGTTTAATGATGTCATGACGCACCGAGGCTAGGATATAGCGGACTGTGATGATGATAATAGTGATAGTGGTTTTGATCCGAAATTTAGAAAAGTGAATAGAATTGGCAGTAATTGGAAATTTTTGATTGGCTGAAATTTGATGTGCAAAATTGGTAGTGGAAGATACCCGATGTGGTGGGATGGCAACTCTGTCATCCCTCACAGCGGGGGCAATGGAGCACTAGTCCTATGGGGTTTATGGCAGTGAAAACTAGCCCGGGAGGGTTAGGATATAATGATAGGGATCTAGAAAACGACCTTAAGTAACGTTAAGATTAGGTAGTGACAATGACACCTGTAGTGGGGACGTAGAGAGGGTAGTGTGGATGATAATGACGTGGTATGTGCTTAGTTTAAAGGGAAGACGGGGAGCACTAAGTTAGCAGGGCAACAGGTAGATTTGATGATGCTGTGTGTGAGGAACAGGTGTGATTGCACAGGTGTGCAACTGGACAGGTGTATGGAGCAGTGTTTGAGTGAGTGATAGTGATGGTGATGAGTGTTGTGCTGACCAAATGGTCCAGGAAGGAAGGAGGGTGCAGGTGGCACCAGGTATGATTGCACAGGTGTGCAACTACAGGTGAATGGAGAATGGTTGTGTGAAATACATGGAGTGTGGAATACATGGAGTGTGGAATATATGGAATATTGGAATGGATGGTCGTGGAGTGAGTATGGTGGAAACTATGGAGTGGAGTGGATGGTGCGAAGGTGTGAGTGGGGGAAGGATGGACCCCCATCACGAATACCCGGGGAGGGTAGTGTAAGTGTTAGGTAGAGGGTATAGGTAAAATGTGGTCGGATATTGGCATCTGTGGTGCGGGTGAAAGAATGGTAGTTGGATGGGTGCATTAGTGTTGTGGAAATGGCTGGGTGTGTAGCCTGTTAGTGTGTGTAGTTGGTTTGGGCACTCCACCACTGTGAGGATGTCGGCCAGGTGAGGCCGCAGGTGGGCTCTGGGAGCCGGTAGAGTTGTTGTGGATGGGGCCCGAGGATCCGGAGGACGGACCCGGGTAGCCCAGTGCCAGAGGGCACCGAGGGGTGACAGAGCCAGGAGGGGCCTTCCCCAGTTAGTGAGGTTAGGGTGAGGAGCTGGGTAAGCTCGGGTGGCAACTGCAGTGGTGGAGGTGTGCAGGTGGGTAGACCTGCTGGGAGAGCTACACGCCCCAGCCCGGAAATCGTGCAAGGGCACCGGGAGATGAATCGGGGGAGTGAGAACCCAAATTGAGAAGCACCACAGATTGGTCAATGGGAATTGGTTTTTAGAACCCATAGTGTAAGTTGGCCAATGGATTGGCAGGGAAAGACCCCGGGTAGTGTAAAGTGTGTTAATTTCATTTAGAGGATAGTTAGGATTGAAGTCTCCTTGCACCATCTACATCCACTCACCTGAGGTGACGTAACTCCACACCATGCCATGTTTTATTATTTTTATGATGCAAATGTTTGGAATGTGAGACGCATCATGACGTGGGTGTGACATTGTGCTTTGTGTTCCATCTCTTCCTCCTTATGAGGATTGATGATGAATTTGGTGATGGCAAATTTTGGATAGAGGGATTTTAGGAACGAATTTGGTAGAGGGGAAATATGGGGAAGACGTGACAGTAGTGATGAATTTGTAAATGTGTAGATTTTGTAAATATGGGGTAAGGGCAAGGGTAGAGTAGGTGACAGGGGGGGGGGGGGTGACGTACGGAAGGGACGAGCTTTTCTCACTTCGCTCTCCATACGCATTTCGCCTTGCATTGCCTTGTTTGATGTGTACCCTTGTGACCTTACCCCTCGCTCATCTGTCTGTCCCCCCTTTTGTCTCCCACATGAGGACCTGTGCGCCATTGGGCGCCGAGGGGAGCGTGCGTGAGTCCGCCATTGTGCGCCCGGAACTCCCAGAACCAGATGTCTGCATCGATGCACCACATTATGGACCACATGTCTGTGGCCGAGCACCACTTATGGACCCCATGGGTTGGGGCATGGCCCCTCTGCTGGAACCGGCCCTGAAGGCCCGAAATCTTGCTGGCGGACCTTGATCACAGGGCACCGATGCTCTACAGGTGAACCACACTAGTCGGCCCTGTGGGCCATAAATAAAATAAATAGACATGGACACATTAGGTGCATTCTTTTATTGCAAATAGGCCGCCATCAAGGGAAGATGACAACATCTGGAAGAAAGCAAATAGCCAGCAGAGGGAGCCGAAGAGCAAGAGACCACCTGCAGGGTTAGGGGTTGTTGTTTTTATTTTTATTGATGAACTGTGGTGACTGCACCGATTGGTGCTTGAGGGTGTATTGCTGCATTTATGGGTGCTTTCATGGTGCATTGATGCAGAGCAGACTGTCTCTCCCCCCACAGAAAGAACAATCACAGGTCCTGGGTTAGTTTTGTAAATAAAGTAACGTCATTGTAAATAATGCTCCCCACCGTCAATGTATAGTTTGAAGATCATTCCGCAATTCGGTTGGCTGTGGGCGTGAGTCTGTTAGGTAGGGTGCAATTGAGCAGCGGGACATATTTATTTTTGTTTTAAGACTGTCGCACTCAGGGTCAGGTTAAAAGTAGAGGGAACTACACCTACGTGTCACTCTAAATTAAAGTTATAGGCTCGGGACGTGCCTAAGAGGAGGAGGGTGCAGTGTTGCGGAAATGAGGATTGTGTTTTTTTATTGTGTGTATTATTATTATTGCTTTATTCTGAGCCCTCCTTGCTCCAGTGTGTATAAAGGTCAAAAGGGCGTCCCGGTAGTTAATTCCATAAAGCATACATTGAAGGACATTATAATATCCCTGTTCAGTAGTTTATATCCTTATTATGTGTTTTCGGGTAAGGCCTTGTCTTCCATTAAAATGACACTCCATTGCACCAAGTGAAAAAGATAGATTCCCTTCATTCTTCATTCCCATTCCCAAAAACCTCCATTTCCCCTTTCATCATGGCCAAGCCTCAATCTGCCAATTACATCCCCTCCAATTCTCCATTGCCAACTGCACTGGGCAGTTGGCCAGTTTGTTACAGCTGTGGGTTGTTTTCGCCCCAAAGCCGCCATTGAACATGTGCTCGGGTTGGGGAAGAAAGGCGTGCCCGCCCGTCGTCATCAAGGGCGGAGCCAGAGGGTCGCGCGACCAACCAGGGCCGAGGTGAGCACACTGATGGGCGTGTCCTAAAGGCCGGCGGCTTAATCGCCGGAGGCGTTATAAAAGCGCGCGCGCAAGAGTGATGACAAGCTGCGTAGAAAGGTCCATGACAAGGAAAAGTCCATGACAAGAGAGGCCCATGACAAAGAGAGGTCCACGACAAAGAGAGGTCCATGACAAAGAGAGGTCCACGACAAAGAGAGGTCCATGACAAAAGAGGTCCATGACAAAGAGAGGTCCATGACAAGAGCAGGAGCTGAGTTGTGTGGTTTTGGTCAGAGTTGGTCGTCAGTGGTTGCATTGAGTGGTTGCGTTGAGTTGCCGGTGGTGAAGAGTGGTTGGACCAGGAAAGACACGAGGAGAGAGAACCCGTCACGCCAGACCCCCCACCAGCGCGTCGGCTCCACCAAGCAGCTCCGACCCGTGATCCCGCGCACACGACAGGATCGGTGGCATCAGCGGCCGTCGAGGTCCAGCCCGACGTCCCTTGCGGGATCAAGCTCCAGCCACACACCTCCTTCCAGCCAATCCTGCCTGCAATTTCCCCATTCGTGTACGTGAGTTTGTTCTGTTTGTTCTGTCCTGGGTATTTAATTAAGTTTGTATAAGCTAGTATTAGTAATTTTCACTGTCTCTAAAAGCTTCTGTATATTATTTTCTTATCTTTCCTTCTCTTTGGTTATTTTGAGCCTGTACATAGTAAATAAATTTAGTAGTATTTTCCACCTTTTGCCTTCGTCTTCCTCTTCTTCACATCCGTGTCGTCTTTGTCTTTTTCCTCATTGAATAGCTGTGGCGCGATACGGCCAACGTTCAGGGAATCGGGTTTAGTCGGGGAAAAACTGTTCGGCCGCGGTGCCTCCGCTCGGCAAACAACATCCTTAACCGCGGACCGTAACAATATACATAGATATACAGTCACATGAAAAAGTAAGTACACCCCATGTAAAGTTTTGACTTTTTCAACATATTTCAACATACAGCTATTTGATCTTCATTTCAACAAATTTGATAGATAAAGGTGATATAATATAACAAATATCATGAAACATTTACATTTTGTAGTCCATTGTACAATTTAAATAAACATAAATGCAAATTTCGCATGTGGAAAAAGTAAGTACACCACTACATTTATCACTACTTCAAATACCTAAAATTAGAATCAGGTGCACCAGCTCAGGTGCAAATGATTATAACATCGTTGGAGAGGATCTTGGAGGAACCTGTCTTATTTAAACCTCAGACATTTAGTTTGGTTTGCTCTTTTTGTTGAAGTGTGCGGCGTCACCATGCCTAGATCAAAAGAGCTCTCTGAGGCCTTCAGAAAGAAGGTTATAGATGCCTACGAGTCTGGGAAGGGATTTATAAAGATCTCCAAAAATTTGAAATCAATCATTCTACTGTCCGGAAGATCATCTACAAGTGAAGAAGATTCCAACCAAATGCCAACTTGTTCAGGCCAGGCTGCCACAGCAAGTTCAGCCCGAGAGCAGACCGCAAGATGCTGAAAGAGGTCTCTAGGAACACCAGAATGTCATCACGGGACCTACAGGTAGCACTTGCCACTGTTGATGTCAAAGTGCACGAGTCTACCATTAGAAAGAGGCTGCACAAATTTGATCTACATGGGAGGTGTGCCAGGAGGAAACCTTTGCTGTCCAGAAAGAACATCAGGGTAAGACTAAAGTTTTCCAATGAACACCGAGGCAAAGACCAGCACTTCTGGAACAATGTGCTCTGGACAGATGAGTCAAAGGTAGAGCTATTTGGCCACAGTACCAGAAGACATGTTTGGCGAAAACCAAAGACAGCATTTGACCACAAGAACCTGATACCAACTGGAAAGCATGGTGGTGGAAATATTATGGTTTGGGGCAGCTTTGCTGCATCAGGGCCTGGGCAGCTCACCATCATAGTGGTAGAGCTCACCTGGGCAGCTCACCTGGGCAGCTCACTATGAATTCTTCAATGTTCCAGAGGGTGCTTGAGGATAATGTGAGGCCATCTGTCGGAAAGTTGAAGCTCAACTGAAGGTGGACCTTGCAACATGGCAATGACCCTAAACTTACCAGTAAATCCACCAAGGAATGGCTGAAAAGAAAGAAATGGAGGGTTCTGGAATGGCCAAGTCAAAGCCCGGATCTAAATCCCATCGAGATGTTGTGGGGGATTTGAAACGAGCTGTGCATGCAAGAAACCCCTCAAACATCGCACAGCTGAAAGAATTCTGCATGGAGGAGTGGGCAAATATTTCTCCCACTCGATTGAGACTGGTAGACAGAGTCTGGTAGACAGTTATATTAAACGGCTACTTGAGGTTGTTTCTGCCAAAGAGGGCAATACCACCTAATAGAGCCAAGGGTGTACTTACTTTCTCCACATGCGGAATTTGCATTTATGTTTATTTAAATTATACAATGGACTACAAAATGTAAATGTTTCATGATATTTGTTATATTATATCACCTTTATCTATCAATATTCTTGAAATGAAGATCAAATAGCTGTATGTTGAAATGTGTTGAAAAAGTCAAAACTTCATATGGGGTGTACTTACTTTTTCACGTGACTGTATAGTGTATATGTATATATATATATATATATATATATATATATATATATATATATATATATATATATATATATATATATATATATATATATATATATATATATATATTGTTACAGACGCGGTTTTAGATGTTAGTTTCCCGAGCGGTTTGGTATTACCGCGTCCGCACAGTTACTCCCCGATTAGAACCCTATCCCGCCCGATTCCACTCGACGTTGACTAAGTCGCGCTATGCTAAATCAATGAAGGAAAGGACACAACGGCTGGGATAAATGCAACGACACAAGGGGTACAGTTCTCAAGACCTCCGGAGGAGGATATAATATTGGTGATGCAGAAACGGGTAGATTACACGGTAAGAGGTAAAGCACAGAAACATGGGCACTTAGACACAGTCTTATCTATCCCCGACAGACTACAGACAAACGGGACAAGACTGACTTACACGGGGATTGATGGCAGGGAAGGACAGGCAGTCGATAGCTCAAGGTGCACCTTGGCTCAGGGGCAGAATCAACACGGTCCGGTCCAGAGATGCGGGGAGGTATTGTCGCGCTCGGAGGTGGCGTCCTTTTCTCTCCAAGCTGAGGCGCATCTGACGTCACCTCCCTCTTCCTGCGCATGCCCAGCGGGGAGTGACACGCCCTCGGCTCATTAGCTCCGCCCCAGATGGAATCTGTCCGCCACTTCTATTGGGTGCGGGGGTTACCGGGCTCCGCCCTTGACGAGGAGCTGACAGCGAGCCCCTGCGTTGTAACCCCGTCGGAGCACATGTTCAATGGCGGCTAACCAAGCCGGAGTGAGGGCGCACACTCCCCGTGCCGCCGCCGCTGTTGTTGTTGTTGTTGTTGTACCATGAGGAAGAGCTGCGGGGAGGTATTGGGAGGTCCTAAACTTTCTAACGGTGCCATACAATCACATTCTGGTGCAACGAAGAGTCAGAATTAATGGAAACGAGTCCTTAACTGACATAGACTAAGAATAACTAGCAAGATGTCCTATAGTTGTCTTACATGAGATGCGGTGAACCTGGGCACGACATTTAATGGGGGAAATAGGGGAAGGTCGGTTCTACAGAGTGTTGTTTACAGAAAATGGGACTAGGGAATGGGGGATTGGGGATAGTTGGGAAGTATTGGGGAAATAGGGGAATATTTACAAGCGGATATGGATGGAGGCCAAATCCCATATCCGCAACATTGCACCCTTCTCTACCTCGGGGCGTCACGACCCGATAAATTTTTACCTATGTTAGTGTGGCACTCAGATGTAGTTCCATCTACTATTAACTCAACCCTGAGTGCGACAGTTTTACAGATGTTCACAAATGAGTAAATATGTCCCCCTGCGACGTTGCACCCTTCTCCTCACAGAAACACACCCACAGGATAACCGAATCGCGGAAAGAATCCTCAAACTAAACATACAGCCGGTAGGGAGCATTATTTACACAAGACTACACTGATATTTACACTACGATCCAGGACCTGTTTTTGGAGGAACACATGCAGATGTTATGCATAGAGAGAGCACGCATGCCAGCATCGATACACCAACCCACGAGTGCCCTGTGGCCTTACGGCCTTTAATAATGTGCAGAGCACCCCATCCAAGCACCAAAAGCACCACCCTTATTCATACAGTCAGCACCATCCGGTGCACCAATAAAGTGTTCAATAATCACCGGTGGTGTCGCAGCCGGCCGATGTTCTGCCGCTGGTCTTGCCTTGGAGCCCACTTGGTGTTCTGCCTTCCCTATAAATAAAGAAAGGCGCCAACCGCGTCCATTTCTAAATTGTGGCCGTCAGGGGGCCAAATATAGTGGTTCACCTCTATGGCATAGGTGCCACGTTGACCCAGAGGTCCATCAACGGGTGGTGCTTGCCCGCAAAAGAACTGCGGTCCATGGTGGGCGGCCACAAAAATTGCGGTCCATATGGTGTATCGATCCAGGCAGCAAGCAGCGAAAGTACAGGCCCACAACTGCGGAGCCAGCACCTCTCTCTCCTCTCTCTCTGCCCCAAAGCCAGATCCTCGGAGGTGGGAGACAAAAGAAGACAATTGAGTAAGGTGGTAAGGGCGCAAAAGTGCACGCAATGCAAGGTAATGCACACTGGGGGCACATGGGAACCAGGTGAGACAGGTACGTTCCTACCGTACGCCCCCCCCCCCACCAGGTAACCTACATTGCCCCTCCCTTACCCCTTACGGTATCCACAAACGCAACACTACCCATAAACATCTACTTTACACATCAACAAACGTCCCTACTGTCTTCCCCGTTCCTCCCATAAACCAAATTCGTCCTCTCTCCCTCCTAACCAATCAAATTTGCCATTTCCAACTCTTATCAAAATTTTCCATCTCCAATTCAACATCAAAATTTGCCATCACCAATTCATCATCAGTCCCTCCTAGGGAGGGAGAGATGGAATCACCCCAATGTCTCATCCACGTCGTGATGCGTCTCACAAATCCACACAGCAATTCTCATTTCCTGCAACACAGAACAAAGGAACACAGGTGTGGAGTCATCATCATCACCTCAGGTAAGTGGCTGCGTATGGTGCGACAGGTTCATCAATCCTAACTATTTCCTAAATGACTTTAACAACTTTACATTACCCGGGGTCTTTCTCCGGCCAAACCATTGGCCCACTTACACTATGGGTTCTAAAAACCAATTCCCATTGACCAAACTGTGGTGCTTCTCAATTTGGGGTCTCACTCCCCCGATTCAACACTCGGTGCTCTCGCACGATTTCTGGGCTGTGACGTGTAGCTCTCCCAGCAGGTCTACCCACCTGCACACCTCCACCACTGTAGTTGCCACCCGAGCTTACCTGCTCCTCACCCTAACCTAACTAACTGGGGAAGGCCCTCTCGCTCTCTCACCCCCTCAGTGCCCTCTCTGGCACGGGCTGCCCGATCCACACCCGGGATCCTCAGGCACCCACTGACACTAACGGCTCCCAGAGCCCACCTGCGGCCTCACCTGGCCGACATCCTCACAGTGGTGGAGTGCCCAAACCAACTACACACACTAACAGGCTACACGCCCAGCCATTTCCACAACACTAATGCACCCATCCACAATACCATTCTGCAACCGCACCACAAATGCCAATATCCAACCACAATTTACCTATACCCTCTACCTAACACTTACACTACCCGCCCCGGGTATCCGTGATGGGGGTCCACTCTTCCCCCATTCACACCTTCGCACCATCCACTCCACTCCACAATTTCCACCATACTCCATGTATTCCACACACCTGTACTTGCACACCTGTGCTCTCACACCTGGCGCCACCTGCACCCTTCTCTCCCCAAGCACATTCGCGCTGATCCACAACACTCACTACTCATACACTGCTCCACACACCTATCCAGTTGCACACCTGTGCAATCACACCTGTCCAGCTCTCACACAGCATCATCTCTTCTAACTACTCCCCTCTGAAACTTGCGCTTCCCAGTCGTCCCTTTAAACTATTGCGCTCCCTCATCATTATCATCCACTCTAACCTACCTGCGTCCCCACTACAGGTATCAGTCACTAACTAATCTTAACGTCACCTAATGTCATCTTCTAGGGCCCTATCAATATAACCTAACCCACCCGGGCTAGTTTTCACTGCCATCAACCCCATAAGCTAGTGCGCATTTGCCCCACCATGGGAAGGGTGGCAGGGATGCCACCCTTACCCACCGGGCCCATCGCTCATCAATCCCCCAGTCCTCTGGCACTAATAAGCCCCCCCTTATTCAGAGGTACTGGGTCCCGCCTCGGCATCTAAAGCCGAGGCAATCCACGGGGGCGCCTGCTTGCCGGTGTAAGGCCTTATCCGGTCGGCGTGGACGATCCGAGGGAGGGCTCGTGGCCCCATTTTGATTTTTACTACCACGTCACAGACTTGCGACAGGACGACCCCCGGGCCTTGCCAGGGAGAGGTGAGTTTCGGGCACCTACCCTTCCTCCTCCGGGGATTGAAGAACCAAATCTTCATCCCCGGAGTGTACTGACTCCCCTGGCTCCGGTGGTCGTACCTGCGCTTCATCTTTTCCCCCGCCAGATGGAGTTGGCGGCGGGCGAAGGCATGGACTAGCTCCATGCCTTCCTCTAGGTGACGTGCGTACCCCTCCCTCGGCGGGTTAACCACTGTGTCTGGCACGGGACCGCATAGCAAGTCGGCGGGAGCCCGTAACTCCCGCCCATACATAAGCAACGCTGGACTGCATGCGGTGGCCCCGTGCTGGCTGGTTCGGTAGGCCATGAGCAAATAAGGGAGATGTTCGTCCCAGTCATCCTGACGGGTGGCGGTGAACAGTGCCAGTTGTTGGATTAAAGTTCGGTTGAATCTTTCCACCATCCCGTCAGATTGAGGTCTTAAAGGCGTTGTTCTGGTTTTCCGAATTGCAGGAGACTGCACACATCTTTTAGCAATTTGCTCTCAAAATTTCGTCCCTGGTCGGTGTGCAACTCCTGTGGAATCCCATGCCGGCACACAAATCCTTCCACGAAGGCCTGCGCTACCACCCCTGCTTCTTAGTTGGGGAGGGCGTAGGCCTCCGGCCACTTGGTGAAGTAGTCCATCACAACGAGGATGTACTTATTACCTAGGCGGGTGCGGGGTAGTGGGCCTGCACCCTTCTCTCCCCAAGCACATTCGCGCTGATCCACAACACTCACTACTCATACACTGCTCCACACACCTATCCAGTTGCACACCTGTGCAATCACACCTGTCCAGCTCTCACACAGCATCATCTCTTCTAACTACTCCCCTCTGAAACTTGCGCTTCCCAGTCGTCCCTTTAAACTATTGCGCTCCCTCGTCATTATCATCCACTCTAACCTACCTGCGTCCCCACTACAGGTATCAGTCACTAACTAATCTTAACGTCACCTAATGTCATCTTCTAGGGCCCTATCAATATAACCTAACCCACCCGGGCTAGTTTTCACTGCCATCAACCCCATAAGCTAGTGCGCATTTGCCCCACCATGGGAAGGGTGGCAGGGTGTTAGACACCCCATGGCCACCCGCTCTAGGGGGGCCCCCACCTGGTGTAATTGAAGGGGGGCCCTCATCCTCCGTGCTGGTCCCTTTTTGGCAGTACAGGCGTCGCATCTCCGACACCAGTCCTGTATGTCGCGCCCCATATTCACCCAATACAACCTCCGGCGTACCTGCGATGTCGTCTTTGTCCTGCCCAAATGGCCGCCGGGGCGGGTACCACATGCACCTGTTGCAATATATCGGTCTTAAATGTATTTGGGACTACCACCAGCCAGGAAGTTTTATCAGAGGGAACCTCCACCCACTTGCGATACAAGATGTTATCCTTCAATTCCAGGGTTTTCCACTGAGCCCAATATGCCTTGGTCTGTGCCCCGAGGGGGGTGACCTCTTCCCCATTAGGTCTTTGCCCCAATCTCACCCATTCGTGCACCGGCCCCAGTACGGGGTCCTCCCGCTGGGCCGCGCTCCAAGCCAAAGTTCCGAATTCCTCATCTGCCGTTAGTGGCAAAATTGGCCCTCTCACCCGGGTTGCCCGGACAACGAGGGTCGGGTCCGAATCGCCCAATTGTTCCCTCTCCTCATGTCTCGCACAAAATTTGCAGTTTTCCCCCAGACAAGGACGCCGAGAGAGTGCGTCCGCATTACCATGGGCCTTCCCGGCCCTATGGGCCACATCAAAATCGTACTGCTGCAACTTTTCCAACCACTTTGCAATTTGGCCCTCTGGTTCCTTGAACCGAAGGAGCCATTGCAAGGAGGAATGGTCAGTTCTAACCAAAAATTTCCGCCCGTACAAGTACGGGTGGAAATGGTTCATGGCAGCCAGCATAGCCAATAACTCTTTGCGAGTGACGCAATAATTTCGCTCGGGCCTACTTAAGGCCCGACTATAGTAACCAATCACTCTCTCCACGCCCTCCTGTGTCTGAGACAAAACTGCGCCCAATCCTTCCTGGCTCGCATCCGTGTCCAGGGTAAATTCCCCGTTGCTAGTGGGGTAAGCTAGAAGGGGTGCGGATGTTAGACACCCCTTCAATTTTTGGAAGGCCTCGTGGCACTCCCGTGTCCAATTAAATCGCGTCCCCTTCTCCGTAAGCCGGTGGAGGGGACGGGCCAACTCCGCAAATTTCGCCACAAAGCGCCGGTAGTAGGAGCAGAGTCCCAAAAATCCCCGCACCTCTTTGATGGTACGTGGTGCGGGCCACTCCTCTACCGCTTTAATTTTGTCTGGGTCCGTTTTTACCCCCTCGCAACCGATGACGTGGCCTAAATAGGCCACCTCCTTGGCAAACAAGGTGCACTTACCCGGGTTCAGCTTCAACCCTGCCTGTCTGAGGCACCCGAACACCTGGTCCAAATTAGCTACTGCCTGGGGGAACGTTTTGGCATGTACCAGGACGTCATCCAGGTACACCAGGCATGATTGCCACGGCATGCCGCCTAGTACATGCTCCATCAATCTTTCAAAGGTGGCGGGGGCGTTACACAAACCAAACGGCATCACAGTAAACTGATACAGTCCCTTACCTGTGGAGAATGCCGTTTTCTCCTTCCCTGCCCTATCCATCTCCACCTGCCAATACCCACTCTTGAGGTCCAAAGTTGAGAACCAATTTGAGCCCGCAACGGCATCGAGGGTGTCATCAATCCTTGGCAGGGGATATGAGGCCTTGAGTGTCACGTTGTTTAGCTGGCGATAGTCCACGCAGAACCGCGTGGTCCCATCCTTCTTTTTGACCAGCACAACAGGTGACATCCAAGGACTTCCCGAGGGCTCGATCACGCCTGCGTCGAGCATTTTTTCAACCTGCTCGTCAGCTTCCGCCCTCTTGCTCCAAGGGAGCCGTCGGGCGGCCTGACGAATAGGCCGGGCCTCACCGGTGTGGATCTGATGTTTCACCAGGCCCGTACGTCCAATATCCTCGGTGGACAGGGAGAAGAGGTCCAAATGGGACCCAACCAGTTTGTGTAAGGCCTCCCTCTGGGTACCTCCCAACTCTACGCTACTACGATTTACCATCTCGCAAATGGGATCGGGCCAATTCCTACTTCTTATTGAAGGCTCCCCCCGGGGCCGGCTCGGCTGGACGTTCTCGCCCCTCACTGTCGCGACTTCCTCAACTGGGGTGCAGCCAGCTACCCTCGTGCCCCTTACTATAGTGCGTGGTTCTGAACTTATATTTATTACTCGGACGGCCACTACCGGTCCGTCCGTTTTTACAAGGGTGCGGCCCACGATTAAACCCGGTATGGACTGCGCTGCCACCGGTTCGACCAGGCCGCAGGACTCCTGGCATGTTGGGCGAGCTGCCCACCGGGCCGGCACTATCGCCTCGGCCCTTGGGGGAATGGTCACGGCCTCGGAAGCCTCCAGCTCCGCTCTCTCGGCCGTGCTCACTCCCCCTAACGGCAGCTCTTCTACTCCCACCTGCAGGATCCCCCGGCACAAGTCGATTTTACAACCGCTGGTAGTCAACAAATCCAACCCTATTAAACATGGGTCGCACACCTCCGCCACCCAAACATCTATCTCCCTCCTTACCGACCCTAACTTGAGGGTCACAGAACCACGCCCTATGATCGGGGCCGTTACCCCGGTAGCAAGTTGCAAACTATAATTTTGCAGGCGCTGGATCTTATCCCAGCCACCTGCGCTCGAATCAAGGACCACAGGGCTGATGATCGTGGCGCTAGCTCCTGTGTCCACTACGGCGTCTACCCCCACGCCGGCAATTTTGCATCTGATTGTCAGGCTACCGGTTCCAATTTGGCCACAATAAATGACCTGTCACGTCAATGAGGGCTCTCCTCCATCCTCTTCTGCCGAACACCGCCCTACGTGCCCGACACCTTCTAGTTTCCCGGGGTCTGGCGGGGGGGTGTCTGGGGTCGGCTAACCCGCTCCCCCCTGGGCGGAGTTGAGGACCTCAACCGCCGGGGATCATCCCGGCGCGTGGCTCGACAGTGCCGCGCCAGGTGACCCAGACGGTTGCAAGTATAGCACCTCACCTGATAAGGTGCTTGTCTCCGGAATTCCAAATTCCCCCCCCTGAAGGTCCGAATTGGATTACCCGCTCGTGGTCCAGCGCGGGCCACCTCCGGGGCCACCTGCCATGGTCCAGGTCCCGCCAGGTGCTGGTCCACCAGCCTCTGGACCATGCCCGCCAGGTCAGGACTCACGTCGGGGGCGGGCCCCCTAAGGGGTCCGCCCTCCATCGGAGGTCCCACCTGGCGGACCGCCATTGCGTGACGCTCGCTCCCCCGGGCCAGGGGCCTCGCTGCTTCCCAACGGGCCGCAGCGTCAGCCGCCTGGCTCAGAGTCTGCGGGCGCCACATGGCGAGCTGTTGCCGGAGCTCAATATCCGGGAGGGCCTGGATAAAATGGTCCAGCGCCAGGCTTTCCCGGGAATCCGCTGCCATGCTAGCATGTGCGATCCCCACTGCGCGGCGAATGTCGTGGGCAAGTTCCCCGATGGCTTCCTGGGGCTTGCGTTTTCGCAGCGCGAGCTGAGCTTTAACAAGCTCGCTCTGCTGTTCAATGCCGAATCGATTAATTAGGGCGTCGCGGAGGGCTGGCAGGGTGAGAGCACCCGCTGGTAATGCCGTCAGCACCTCCGCCGCCGCGCCGCGCAATGCGGCCACCAGGTGTACTCCACCTTCGTCCTCACCCCAACCGTTGCCCTTACACACACAGTCAAACTGCGCCAGGTACGCGCGTAGATCACTCTTGCCGTCATACGGCGCGAGTGGGACCTTGTGGGACCACCTCGTATGCGAGTCGTTGCCCGCCTGCCGGACCCCGTGCGTCGCCCCTTGCGGGGTCAGCGCGGGGCCGAACCGGCCGGGCCCCCACAGTACATTACCCCCAAGGGGCTCTCGTGCCTCCCCTGTCCCTCTAACAACTACCCCTGTTGGTGTCGATGCATGGGTCACACTTCCGCAACCCGCTACCCATTCCATACCACCACAACCTTGCTCACCCACACCTCACACCTCTCGTTCCATACCCTCCGGACCAGCCATACACCTCACTCTTGGCCTCTCACGAACATCCGGGTCTATCTCGACCCCCAAGCTTATTAAATCACATGGCGCATCATACGCACGACCATATTGGTCACCACTTACACCGGGTCCTCTTTCTCTTCGCTTCTCCTCCATCACCTGCGAATCCCTCATCCGGTTAATGAGCACATCATCACGATCCGAACACAGACTTTGGACCAATTCTTTTACTTCCTCCTTTATCTCTTTCTTATCCTCTCTCCATCGCTTCTTAATTTCGCTCACCCCTTCTTCCACTTCTTCTAATTTCTGCTTCACCTCCTTCATCTCCTCGTGCGCCCCTTTAAGTTCTTCCTCTAACTCCACTTAATTTTTTTCTATGTGCTCCCGCACCTCCCGCTCTTTAACCTCCATCACCTCTACCACCTTGTCCATTTTCCTCGTCAGGTCCTCATGTACCGTCTGACACTCTTTTTTAATTACCCCTACGTCCTTTTTCATCTCCTTCTGTGTCGATTTTAAACCCTCTATTACCGCTGTGTTCTTCTTTACCTGATCCCCCAACTCCTTTTGTCCCACTGTCAGTTGTTCTACTCCCAGCGTCAACTCCTCTATACCACCTTGCAATTTTACAGTCCCCTTTCTCACCTCCTTCTCCATGCGCTCCTTACAGTGCCTCACCTCCTCGCGCACTCCTCCGACCTCCTCACTCACACCTCTTCTGATCTCTTCTCCCATCACTTGCATCTCCTGCCCAGATGCCACCCTCATCTGCTCCATTTCCTCCCTGTGAGCATCCAATTTAATTTCTACCCCCATTCTGACCCCCTCTATCTGCTGCCCCATTTGTTTAACTTCCCTTTCCGCTTGGTCCCTCATGTCCCTCAATTTGCCTTCCATACTGTTTTCTAACCCCTCTAACCCCTTTTGCATCCCTTCCATTTGATTCTCTTGAGCGGCCATTCTGTTTTCTACCCCCATTAACCCCTCCTGTATTTCCCCTAATCTATTGTCTAATCCCTCTATTCTACTCCCTAACCCTCCGATCTGGGCCCCCATGTCCTCCCTCAATTTCTCGCTATTGGACCCCATGTCCTCCCTCAATTTCTCGCTATTGGACCCCATCCTTTGTTCTAACCATTGGCTATTGGCCCCATGTCCTCCCTCATTTTCTCGCTATTGGACCCCATGTCCTCCCTCAATTTCTCGCTATTCTGGGCCATAAGGGCCTTCATTTGTATTAAAAAAAGGTTCAAATCTACCAACGGTGCTGCTACGGTCGCGGGCGCGGTCGCCGTGGCCATGTGCGAGGCGCCATTTTGCGCGCCTGCCACCCTCACTGCTTCGCTCTCCTCATGTCCCTCAATTTGGTCCTGGATCGACCCTGCCTCACTCTCCTCTACCGGAACCCAGCCGTCTTGATCCACCATAGCGCGACTTTCAAAATTCGGGTTTTTATTTTTGTAAAACAAAATCAAATTTCGCCGTTAATAATTTCGAGCGCGTGAAGCGCGCTTCGGGTCCGATCTCACTCCTCGACACCAATTGTTACAGACACGGTTTTAGATGTTAGTTTCCCGAGCGGTTTGGTATTACCGCGTCCGCACAGTTACTCCCCGATTAGAACCCTATCCCGCCCGATTCCACTCGACGTTGACTAAGTCGCGCTATGCTAAATCAATGAAGGAAAGGACACAACGGCTGGGATAAATGCAACGACACAAGGGGTACAGTTCTCAAGACCTCCGGAGGAGGATATAATATTGGCGATGCAGAAACGGGTAGATTACACGGTAAGAGGTAAAGCACAGAAACATGGGCACTTAGACACAGTCTTATCTATCCCCGACAGACCACAGACAAACGGGACAAGACTGACTTACACGGGGATTGATGGCAGGGAAGGACAGGCAGTCGATAGCTCAAGGTGCACCTTGGCTCAGGGGCAGAATCAACACGGTCCGGTCCAGAGATGCGGGGAGGTATTGTCGCGCTCGGAGGTGGCGGCCTTTTCTCTCCAAGCTGAGGCGCATCTGACGTCACCTCCCTCTTCCTGCGCATGCCCAGCGGGGAGTGACACGCCCTTGGCTCGTTAGCTCCGCCCCAGATGGAATCGGTCCGCCGCTTCTATTGGGTGCAGGGGTTACCGGGCTCCGCCCTTGATGAGGAGCTGACAGCGAGCCCCTGCATGGTAACCCCGTCGGAGCACATGTTCAATGGCGGCTAACCAAGCCGGAGTGAGGACGCACACTCCCCGCGCCGCCGCCGCTGTTGTTGTTGTTGTTGTTGTACCATGAGGAAGAGCTGCGGGGAGGTATTGGGAGGTCCTAAACTTTCTAACGGTGCCATACAATCACATTCTGGTGCAACGAAGGGTCAGAATTAATGGAAACGAGTCCTTAACTGACATAGACTAAGAATAACTAGCAAGATGTCCTATAGTTGTCTTACATGAGATGCGGTGAACCTGGGCACGACATTTAATGGGGGAAATAGGGGGAGGTCGGTTCTACAGAGTGTTGTTTACAGAAAATGGGACTAGGGAATGGGGGATTGGGGATAGTTGGGAAGTATTGAGGAAATAGGGGAATATTTACAAGCGGATATGGATGGATGCAAATCCCATATCTGCAACAATATATATATATATATATTATATATATATATATATATATATATATATATATATATATATATATATATATATATATATATATATATATACAGACTTGGCATTTAATATGGAATATTTTTTTTGTGGGGGTGAACTTACTTTTCAAGATGACTTAGAACCAAAAGTTCATTGGAATTATGTTGAAATTATTCTAGATTTTGTTAATGTAACCTTTAAAAGAAAGAAAAACCACATTTGACATTTCGAAGCAAATAAATTGATCCTTGAAATGGATGTAAACTGATATCGAACTCAATTCACGGACAGTACTGTGTTAAACTTCTGTACGTTTTCCAGAAGTATCTCTTTATTTTGCACATTAGCCAAAAAACATTTCAACAAAAACAAAAGCTAAATTATGACTGGGATTATGGACAGTAAAATTACAGTTCAGTACTTCGTGAACCCCCATGAGCATTCAGGAGGCACGTACACGTTGAGGCATGCTGTTCATGAGATTTGCCAAGGTATGGACAGGAATCGCTTGCCATGCAGTGACAATAGTCTGCTGCAATTCACGCACAGAGGTAGGCTGCTGGTCCAAGTTGTCGATTTGACGCATTAATTCTGCCCACAAGTTCTCGATCGGATTCATATCCGGGGACATGGCAGGCCACTCCATATGCTCTACACCACGGTCAGCAAGAAAGTGTTGGATCATGCGAGCATGATGAGGCCGTGCATTGTCATCTTGGAAGACAAAGTTTCCTTGAAAGGCTGCACGAGCAAATGGAAGCAATGTTTCTTCCAGAATGACCCTGTACTTGAACTAGTTCAGGTTTCCATTCAGAACAACCAGGTCAGTTTTGCCCCCTGCATGAAAAGCAGCCCAAACGGTCACCCCAACACCTCCAGTTTGGAGTCTTGGCACTATACAATCTTCGTTGTGGGCTTCATGTACTTATCTGCACACTCGGACGTGGCCATCTTGACGATAGACCAGAAATCTAGACTCGTCACTGAAGGTCACGTGATTCCAGTGTCCTGGCTGCCATTGACGGTGCTCTCTGGCCCACTGCAATCGGCGCTGGCTGTGTTGTCTGGTCAGGCGTGGCTTTCTCAGGGGACGCCTGGCACGATAGCCTGCTTGAACCAGTCGTTGGTTGACTAGCCTTCTGGATACAGGCACATTTGTCAGTTGCTGCCACTCAGCCCTAAGCCGATTAGCTGACTTGGTACGGCCATTGCAGACTAACCGGTGCAGCTGGCGACCATCTCTCCTTGTGGTTCTGCGTGGACGTCCTGGCCTTGGTATTGGAGTAGGGACACCCCTCTGAGCATTTCGTTTCAGGATCTTTGACACCTGACCTTGAGTGATGCCATACTGCCGAGCAATAGCACGCTGTTTCATGCCAGAATTTCGTAAAACCACCACTCCGTGACAAACAGCATTGTCAAGTTGACGGACCATCTCCAGAGGAAGCGGCAATAACTTTTGTAGACGTGTAGCAGTTGTTTTCCACAAATACAGAACGCAACAACCCTTATATACCCGATTGTGAAGCCAATCGTCAAATGTACCTGTCCTTACATTTTAACACGCCACCTGTGATATAATCCTGTTATTGACTTCTTGCTGCGAAAGACAATCAGTGACATGGTTCTTTCAACAAAGACATCACCGAAGTCTAAAAGAAACTCACCAGATTGATATACTGAGTTCAGAAAGTAAACCCAAGTCAAGAGAAAAAAAAAATTACATATTAAATGCCAAGTCTGTATATATATACATATATTGTTGTGGTTTTTAGAACCTTCACATGTAAATTCCCTGATAAATAACCCCTGTGTACATTTCCCCTTAATTGGCTGTTAATTGAAGTAATTGCACCCTAGTTAGTCCACATTGCAACACGTAGCGAATCATAGGCCCTTTTCGTAGTTATATCATTATTATGTGTTTCAGGTAAGGCTGTGTTTCCAATAGTGACTCTACGTTGCATCAAACAAATAAGATAGTTCCCCTTTCAATTTTCCCCAATCGCCTCTGCCAAGTGCCAGTGACATTTGGGCTGTTTTCGGCGGCATTTGCCGCCGTTGTATTGGGCTGCTTTCTTCGCACCAAAACTCCATTGCCCACGAGGCCAGGATCGGAGAAGAAGGGCGTGGCCCCACCTCGTCATAAAAGGTGGAGCCAAGAGCCCTCGTTATAAAAGGTGGAGCCAAGGGCCCTCGTCACCAAAGATGGAGCAAAAGAGCCCTTGCCAGCCAACCAGCGCCAAGGTGAGCAAACAGGCAGGCGTGTCATCGGGTCCGGCGGCTTGATATGGCCAAGGCCAATAAAAGCAAGAGAAGGGACTGCTTACGCAGACGAGCAAGGAGAAGGTACGAGCGGATGAGCTTCAGAGGCACATGAGAAAGGAGCACTGGAGAGACGCATAAGGAGGCTGACGACCGGGTTTTTCGTGGCTGAACAAAGAATAAGTGCATGCCCGCGGGACACCAACGGCGTGCCGCGATTCCCGGACCTCCCTGCCGCCCGTTCTGTGGACCGTCTGCCTTCTCATCCTTCCCGTCATTCCTGCCTGAGAACCCCCTTTTGTGTACGTGAGTTTGTTCTGTTCGTTTTGTCCCTGGGTATAAGTAAGCTTGTATAAGGATTTGCACTGTGTCTTCTTCTTCTGTAAATTACCTTCGTTCCCCTCTTCCTTTGGTCTGTATAGTTAATAATAAATACCTGTTCCTCCTTACTTTGGTTTCATTCTCATCCGATCGCTTTCGTGATTTCTTTCAATTGAGTACCTGTGGCTAGATTTTGGCCGAACCGCTTTATAATCGGGTTTAGTAATCTGTTAACGGCCCGCGTCGCGGTTCGCTTCGCTTGGCGCAATCCATCCATTACGTGGCGGCTCGGGCGGGAGTATTTCCTCGTGTACCGGAAGGCGCTGGTACTTAGGTCATAGGAAGGATTGGCCTAATACCCTATTCAGCACTGACCGGGCGTGACGTCATACCCCCAGGACCGGTCGGACGGCCAGCTTAAAAAGACCGATCGCACTGGACAAAGAACGAGGTTAGGCAGGCGTGTTGGACCGGATGAGCTTCAGAGGTCCCTGGGTATAACGCTGCGTGCCGCGATTCCCGGATGGGTTTAGGTAACCTCCAAACCCATTGCGTCTGGGTATACCTAAACCCCAGCTCATCACTGTCTTTCTCTACCTCTCTCTCTCTCTACTCTCTCTTTTGCTTCTCTCTCTCTCTCTCTACTCTCTCTTTTGCTTCTCTCTCTCTCTACTCTCTCTCTCTCTCTCTTCTCTCTCTCTTCTCTCTCTCTTCTCTCTCTCTCTTCTCTCTCTCTCTCTCTCTCTCTCTCTCTCTCTCTCTCTCTCTCTCTCTCTCTCTCTCTCTCTCTCCTTTTTCTCTCTTTCTCTCTTTCTCTCTTTCTACCTCTCTCTTTCGCTAACCTCTCTCTTTCTCTTTTTCTACCTCTCTCTTTTGGTACCCTCTCTCTCTCTCTTTCGCTACCCTCTCTCTTTCTCTCCCTCTCTCTTTCTGTATCTCTCTGTCTACCTCTACCTCTGTCCCCATCTCTATGTCTATGTCTATCTCCGCCTTCATATCCCTATCAACTTCTTCATATCCCTATCAACTTCTCTGTCATGTCATATTTTGCTGCAATAATTGTTTGAACCAATGCAATAAGGCTCACAGAGGAGTTTGTGCATGCATCTCGTGCAGAACAAAGATCTAGTAAGACGTTGCACATTAATGTGAGTTACAAAGATTTTGGTCGAAAAAAGAGAAACACATCTGGTACATGGGGTTTGAAACCAAGTTCCCTGTAGCAATAGTCAATGGTTCAGATAGGGACCTGAACAGGCCAGGCGCTGCTCCAGAGTTCAGCTCAAACACTCTTTAAAAAACCACTCTTGATAACATTGTAGGAAGTGTGAGTGAAAACCCCTTTCTGTCTCCCACCCAAAGTTGGTGAGAACATGGACAGGCCCAAAAGGGAAGAGAGTGTGGTTTCCTGTGGCCAGTGTGTACACCACGCACAATGTTTTATGAACATGTTCAGCTCTTTTGATGTAATTTCTGGTGGAAAAACGAACTTCACAAAAAGGTTTTGTTTCTTTAATTTATAACATGTACTTTAAGCAAGTTGTGTTGAATTGCTTTTTCTTATTGGTGGCACATTTTCTTAGTTAGGCCCTTGTGCAATTAGACTTGGAAAAATAACTTGGTTTATGTTTCTTTTTGAAGGCTTGACCTTATCTTGCTTATTAGTGGCAATGTCCATTCCCAAGTCGTGCCAATACCATGCCTTCCATGCTTTATCCTGACGTTTAATCTCCAGGATCTCTGAAGGCCTGTAACACATCCTACCTCCTACGCAAGCATTGCTGCCCTTCTTGTAGCCAGTAGGCCTTCCCTGTCGAGAGGGCAGACCTTATACCACAGTCTTCTTTACGTGAATCTGGGCTTGTTTGGGCCTAATGGAAAGCATGCTGGAGAGCGATGAAAATTCCGACCCTTGGGACACGACTCCGGATGCCTAGCAATTCTGAGTGCTTGTACTTTATGTGCTTTATAATCATTTCTTTCTTCATATCTCAGCAAACCTTAATTGCCTCCTTTCTGTCTCAATTCCTCAATAAATCCAGGTCGGTGCTTTTACAAAAGGACTTGTGTTTCATAATTGATAAATAGTCTATTCACTGCTCGGGCTATTAGACTGAAGAGGTGCTCACACTGAGATCAAAGTGCATGACGAGGTCGATGTTCCTGTTTGTTGTACAGATGGACAATTGCATTTTAGTTAGGTGATGATTCTCAGGGTGAATAATTTATTGTTTCCTGATTTTATCCACACACGAGGCCAAACACATTGAAAGAACCTTTGGTGAAGATGTTTCTTCGTCCCTGTGACGCATGCTTTGTGAGTCGAGAGTGTAAGTAATGCAACCAGAGAGAAATCGGTTTGTTCTCTTGAAGGTTAGAGGGTAAGCTGCTTGTTTATGAGGAGACAGTCTTCTCTGCTTGGATAGGCATGCACTGGAAGTTCTTCGAAATTGGAGATACCTTTGATATAATGAAGTTGCAACGCCACTGAAGAGTTTGAGCGGAACTCAGGAGCAGCACCTGAGATTTGGGTGCAACATGAATTTGTATATTTGCCATAATGTCCACATCTTTAAATGCTCGAGTTGATGTGTTTGACTGCTTTGGTTTGACTTTGACTGCTTTTTCCACATGCGAAATTTGCATTTATGTTTATTTAAATTATACAATGGTCTACAAAATGTAAATGTTTCATGATATTTGTTATATTATATCACCTTTCACTATCAATATTGTTGAAATGAAGATCAAATAGCTGTATGTTGAAATATGTTGAAAATGTCAATACTTTACATGGGGCGTACTTACTTTTTCACGTGACTATGTGTAGATATATAGATAAATGACTGTACCTGAGTTGCTGTTTTGTCATGGTTTACACCAATCATAATTCAAACAATTATTTTGCACACATGTATTTGTAATATACGTGATATTACCTTTTATAAACAATTGAAGTTGAAAAAAAAAATTTCCTCCAAAAAAATTCCAAAAAAAAACGAAATTGGAATTTTCTTTTTTAAATAAATACCCTTAGGACATACCAACGGCAGAGATATGTGCATGCCAGAAGTTTGGTACGATTTCACAAAAGTTTGAGGGAGTAGTTCAGTGACAAAACAAGACAACACAACACAGGACAGGACAGACACTGCACGGATATATATATATATATATATATATATATATATATATATTTTATATATATATATATATATATATATATATATATATATATATATACATATATATAATTATATATATATATATATATATATATATATATATATATATATATATATATATATATATAT
This sequence comes from Myxine glutinosa, assembly GCF_964187855.1. Taxonomy (NCBI): domain Eukaryota; kingdom Metazoa; phylum Chordata; class Myxini; order Myxiniformes; family Myxinidae; genus Myxine; species Myxine glutinosa. The sequence goes on along the minus strand of NC_136262.1, from coordinate 269,044,741 downwards.
ATATATATATATGTATATTGTCGTGTCCCCAGGGTTAAGACCCCTAAGAGGACGAATGTGTGCGAGCTTTAACTTTAACGAGCTTTTACTCCGAGGCATATACCAAACTTGGTGGTAGTGACACGTGCGGGAAGGTTCGAGGTCCTACCTGATTCGGAACACACGCAGAAAAAGTAAGATTCGACAAATAATGATTTAATGAAAATAAATGCAAATAAAAATTGAAAGATGAGGTAAAACTAGAATTCCTAAATTGAGTTGCCTTCACTCAGACTCGTATACAAACAAGGGGAAAACAAAAGTAAAAATAAAAATCCCTTTTATAATCGGCTGAAATCAGCTGTGCGTCCCCAAATGGCTGGTAAGGCTGCTGGTCATTGCCTTGAACCACTGTGTGGGAAACACACAAAATGGTGTGGAATCGCACCCGCATCCAGCCACTGGCGTGAAGCAAGCAGGCCGGATTCCTCTTTGTTTCGCTCGCGACCCCCTCCTTCTCCACAGGGCACCACCGTCAACCAACACCTCCTCCTTCCACGTTGCAAAAAGTCCCAAAGCTCCGACACGTCCCCTCACCAGCGCACCCAAAACCACAGCATCCACTCATGATGAGAGCCAGAAGAACAAGAGAGAGAGAAAGCTGGCGAGACGCGTCTTTTTTTTCCCTGGTCTCCCGAATCCTCCACGATGACGTCACACCCTGTCCAATCACCGAGCACCACCCAATCACCCCATCGTGCCTCCACCAATCACGAAGGCCTCTTCGTTAAGGTACGTGGCCTCTTTGTTATGAGTCGTCGGGGGGTACCGTTAGATTTCCTGGCAATCACGTAGGTTTTGGTTGCTTGGCCTAGATAAGATCTGTCCAATGATTGCTGTTGGCATGTCATTCACTCGGCGCAGAGATCCCAATCTGTACGGTAACGCAGCCTTTGGACGCAAGGATCCCATGATGGGTCTCCGAGGAGGAGTACTAAAATGGCCGCTCAGTGACTTATCCTTTTAAGGTGTAGCCCATATGGCAATACCATCTGAAACAGCGTTTGTCTGAACCTCCTGTGCAGTATGTATATGTATATCTCTCACAGATGTCCACCAATCAGAGCTGAGGATCTGGTCACATGACATGGGGACAGCGTTTGTTAACCATTGCAGTTGCATATTCTACAAGAGGGTAATATAATAACCTTTTGTGGAACGTTTTGGGGGTGCTACTGCATAACGCCTTGTTGTTATGACGAAAATTGAAAAATGTAATCATATGTCGGTCTGTTTCGTTTGTTACCTGGCAAAAATTTTTTTTTGCTAAAAACATTTTTTGCCAAGTATGTTGAAACCTACTTGTTTTTTTTTCTTTCGTCTCTTTCGATCACTATTTTGCCAAGATCACTACTTTTTGCCGTGTGTGTGTGTGTGTGTGTGTGCGTGCGTGCGTGCGTGCGTGTGTGTGCGTTTGTCTGTACGGTCACCTATACTTGCCTGCAGGTCACAATTTTAAATCGATCTTCACGAAACTTCACCAAATGGTAGAGTTCGTGGTCCGACAAAATCCTCTTTATTTAATAGGTCAAATGTCAACCACTTTTTTTCAAATTTCTAAAATCCTCAATTTTCATCCAATTCACTTGAAATTTTAATATCATTTACATATCACCCAACTGAATTCAACCACCAACTATTTTTCAGATCAACATTGGCCAAAAGGTCAACATAGACCAAAAGGTCAACAACCTTTTCAAATGTCTAAAATCCTCAATTTTCATCTGATTGACTTGAAATCTGAATAGGATTTGCATATCGGCGAACTGAAACCAACCACCAACTATTTTTGAGGTCAACATAGGCCAAAAGGTCAACATAGGCCAAATTTCTAAAATTGTCCATTGTGATCCGATTAACTTCATTTGAAGACGATTTGCATATCAGGTCACATAATTCAACCATCAACTATTTTTGATTTCAAAGAATGCGCTATTGATTGCTATTCTACTTTATTTATCTTTTGCCAAGTGTCGCTCTATGAGTCATTTGTTTGTTTGTTTGCCTGTGAGCACGATAACTTACGAACGCTTTCTTCTATCTTCATCAAGCCTGACCACATGATTCCGAAGGACAAAAGTGAGGAAGTCAGTTTTTTACTAAATAGGTCAAAGGTCAAAAGTCAAGTTTCTCTCATTTGTCTGGGCAATATGTCAGCTATCCTTTGACCTGGGAAGCTGAAATTTTGGCACAATAGTGAACGCGTACTTTGGCCAAAACGGTATTTTTATTTTTTGATTACTCAAGTTATTGATGAATTGCTTAATTATTATCGATTTATTAAGTACTTGTTTATTTTCTTTCTTGTCTGGGTAATATTTCAGGCACCTTTGGAGTTAGGAAGCTGATATGTAGACACGACAATGACCAAGAGACCTGGCTGTAAAGGGTATTTTTGATTTATTGTTTAATCAATTAATCGATTAATTATTTAATTATTCGATTAATTATTTAATTATTCGATTAATTATTTTATTGATTAATTTTTAAAAAGTTACAGATTCGGATGAAACAGTGGTGGTTTACGTATGCTATTAGGCAATTGATTAAGAAATTAATTATTTTATGATTATTATTGATTTCTTTTAATTACATAATGAATGAATCAATCAATTATTGTTTCTCTCGATTTTGGTCATATCTTTCAGGCTACTGCCTGATGCCTTCTTGTCTGTCTGTCTGTGAACAGGATATCTCAAGAAGTTGTGGACGGATTGGGATGAAATTTGGTGGTGCGCTTGGGTGTGTGACACAGACAAAATGATTTGATTTTCGTGAAGATCTGGATCCAGATCTGTATCAGATAATTTTTTTAAATGATTCTTCACCATTGAGTGATAAGGCCAAAAATATTATATATAGCATGATATTTCGAAAAGTTGTGGACTAATTATACCAAAACTAGGTGGATGAGTTGGGTAAGTGACATTTGACGTGAGCCGCACTCCTCTGCATGGACCTCTGCATATGACGTTAAAACAAGCCAATTATATTTTTGTTAAGGTCTGCATTCAGATTTGACCTGTCAGTGGGATACAAAATGTAAAGTGTTCAACCTGGTGGAGGTATGCTCTCCATCGCGTGCCGTTCTAGATTGTTCTGTATTGCTTCTTTTGTTTCCTTCCTCGATGCCATTATTTCCTCTTGCTTAATAAACAAACCTGGTCTCGGAGGTGATGTCTCGCTGTGTTGTCTGCTTCATTGTTGGTTCTGAGGACCCTTTGAGGGAAATAGTTGGTTGCAGTTCCAACAACGCATAGAAGACCACGTCACATGTTTGAGGTTGCTCGGCCTCATTAGATCCAGACATGTGACACCTATCGGTATGACTCTGGACCGTTTTAGGACTCACAATCTGTACAGTAATGTGGCATTTAGACGAAGATCCCGCAGGTGCGTCTTCAAAACAGTCGCCCCTTGCGGTTGCTTTGACGCAATTCGCTGCATTTGAACCAAGCGACTGGGTGTTCGACGGCTGTAACGATATTATATCTGCCTCCACTCACATCACCTCATAGTAGTGGTAGTGGTGGTGGTGGTAGTAGTAGTAGAAGTTTATCCCATGATAGTTCAAGTCCATTGCAACAAGTAGGCCAACTCAGAATGGTTCATCCCATGCAGATTGTTTCTGCTCATTCACTCAATGACAATGCAATATTAAATGACCAAAATCAAGCAAGCAATGTTTGGTGATGGATGCGATTGTGATGTCTGTGTAGCTGATTGGCCCTATAATAGTGGTGATAGCGACACCACTGAAGCAGTTACATGTTTGATGTCTCTTAACGTAGTAATTATGGAAATTGAAAGAACAAACCCCGTAATGTTTTTCACATCATAATGACCCATCGCATTTTCAATTTCCATCTCACTTTTCACCTTTATGCAATGCTTAAGTTTTTATGTCATCTTCACGTCTTCCTCGGTGAGCCTTGATGATTGCACAATGAACGTAAAAAGGCTCGGCCATTATATGTGCTCAAGCAGAGGAGTGTGCCTCCCTTCCAGGCAGAGGAGTGTGCCTCACGTCCAGGCAGAGGAGTGCGGCTCACGTCCAGGCAGAGGAGTGCGCCTTGCGCCCAGGCAGAGGAGTGCACCTCGCGTCCATGCAGAGGAGTGCGGCTCACGTCCAGGCAGAGGAGTGCGCCTTGCGCCCAGGCAGAGGAGTGCGCCTCGCGCCCAGGCAGAGGAGTGCGCCTTGCGCCCAGGCAGAGGAGTGCGCCTTGCGCCCAGGCAGAGGAGTGCGCCTTGCGCCCATGCAGAGGAGTGCGGCTCACGTCCAGGCAGAGGAGTGCGCCTTGCGCCCAGGCAGAGGAGTGCGCCTCGCGTCCAGGCAGAGGAGTGCGCCTTGCGCCCAGGCAGAGGAGTGTGCCTTGCGCCCATGCAGAGGAGTGCGCCTCGCGCCCAGGCAGAGGAGTGCGCCTCGCGTCCAGGCAGAGGAGTGCCCCTCCCGTCCAGGCAGAGGAGTGCGCCTCGCGTCCCAAGCAGAGGAGTGCGCCTCGCGTCCAGGCAGAGGAGTGCGCCTCGCGTCCAGGCAGAGGAGTGCGCCTCGCGTCCAGGCAGAGGAGTGCGCCTCGCGTCCAGGCAGAGGAGTGTGCCTCGCGTCCAGGCAGAGGAGTGCGCCTCGCGTCCAGGCAGAGGAGTGCGCCTCGCATCCAGGCAGAGGAGTGTGCCTTGCGTCCAGGCAGAGGAGTGTGCCTTGTGTCCAGGCAGAGGAGTGTCCCTCATGTCCAGGCAGAGGAGTGTTAGGGGTTTAAGATCCTGCATTCCAGCCTCAGAGCCAGGTTGTTAGGGTTTTATGATCCTGCATTCCAGCCCAGATCCTGCGTTCCAACCTCAGAGCCAGGTTGTTTGGGTTTTAAGATCCTGCGTTCCAACCTCAGAGCCAGGTTGTTTGTGTTTTAAGATCCTGCGTTTCAGCCTCAGATCCAGGTTGTTAGGGTTTTAGGATCCTGTGTTCCAGCCTCAGAGCCAGGTTGTTAGGGTTTTAAGATCCTGCGTTCCAGCCTCAGATCCAGGTTGTTAGGGTTTTAGGATCCTGTGTTCCAGCCTCAGAGCCAGGTTGTTCGGGTTTTAAGATCCTGCGTTCCAGCCTAAGAACCAGGTTGTTAGGGTTTTAAGATCCTGCGTTCCAGCCTCAGAGCCAGGTTGTTAGGGTTTTAAGATCCTGCGTTCCAGCCTCAGAGCCAGGTTGTTCGGGTTTTAAGATCCTGCGTTCCAGCCTCAGAGCCAGGTTGTTAGGGTTTTAAGATCCTGCGTTCCAGCCTCAGAGCCAGGTTGTTCGGGTTTTAAGATCCTGCATTCCAGCCTCAGAGCCAGGTTGTTAGGGGTTTACGATCCTGCATTCCAGCCTCAGAGCCAGGTTGTTCGGGTTTTAAGATCCTGCGTTCCAGCCTCAGAGCCAGGTTGTTCGGGTTTTAAGATCCTGCATTCCAGCCTCAGAGCCAGGTTGTTAGGGGTTTACGATCCTGCATTCCAGCCTCAGAGCCAGTTTGTTCGGGTTTTAAGATCCTGCGTTCCAGCCTCAGAACCAGGTTGTTAGGGTTTTAAGATCCTGCGTTCCAGCCTCAGAGCCAGGTTGTTCGGGTTTTAAGATCCTGCATTCCAGCCTCAGAACCAGGTTGTTAGGGTTTTAAGATCCTGCGTTCCAGCCTCAGAGCCAGGTTGTTTGGGTTTTAAGATCCTGCGTTCCAGCACACATCCTGCGTTCCAGCCTCGGAGCCAGATTGTTAGGATTTTAAGATCCTGTGTTCCAGCCTCAGAGCCAGGTTGTGGGGAGGGGGGGAGGGCAGGGGGGGGACAAAGCAAAAAACTGAGATGGTGGTCAAAACCGGGAATTCTTCTCTTCATCATCATCATCCTCATCATCATAATCATCTTCAGACAGCCTATTTCCGAGCTGCCTCCCGTTATCCCGTTATCCCTGTTCTCTAATGTTGTTGTGTTTCCCTCTCTCTCCACCTCTTGATTCCTGCTCCCTTTATTATATGTTATATGTGTTAGCTCTTACACGAGCCTCGACTTGGCATCCAAAACAATCCCATCCCATCCAATCTGAGGTGGGTGGGACTACGACTGTCAATCAGTCTGAAAGGGGCGGGGCTGCGAGGCACACATAGAGATGTCACTGATTTGCCCTCAGACCAATCAGACCTATATGGGTGTGGTTCATGGTGGAATATGATGAGGAAGTCAATGACGGCAATAACGCACATACACTTTAGAAAGTTCGATTGTCTGGAAAGTATGTACAGTACCAATACGATGTGAGCACCAGTGTCGTATTTGATGGAGGTACAGAGAGGGTGGGGGTGGGGGAGCATTCCTCTCCCCCCCCCCCCCCCGGACACCGGATTCCGGGGTGGAGAACCTGTCAAGATAAAAGCGAACGGAACCACGTGACCACAAACCTTTTCAAGTCATGGTTGTCGGAGGCAGATTCGCTTCCTTGGCACATCAGGTGGGCATCTGACTTCGCATTAGAACATCCTGAACCTAATGACCAGCCTGAATAGATATGTTAATATATAGATCTTGGTTTCCATATGTGTCCATGCCCTTTTGGCGACTGAGGTTGGGATTTGAGGGAGGGAGGTGGAAGAAGGGGGCACAAAATTATGTTTTGCCCCCGCCCCTCGGGCACCAGACACCCTCAATACGTCACAGGTGAGCACATCTATAATGTATGCGGTAGAACATTTGCAAATCAGCAGTAGAACATCTATATTTAGATTTATAAAAAAGTAAAGAAACAAGTAATAAAAACATGTTTAAAATGTAAAAGGATGCATGGATGTTACTGCAAAAAGTATGGAAACAAAGTAGGGATGATCACAAGAAATGATCATGTGAAACCATCCCAGCTATATACACCTTCCTTTGACTAATGTTTATCCCTAGAAAAGATACTGTGTGTGTGTGTGTGTGTGTGTGTGTGTTTGTACACGTGCATGTGTGCGTCACTGCCACTGGTCCTCATCTTTCTTAGGCCTCCCTTTACCTCGGGTCTGCCAAATCTCAGGCTCTCTTCCCACTCGGGTCTGCCAAATCTCAGGCTCTCTTCCCACTCGGGTCTGCCAAATCTCAGACCCTCCTTCCACTCGGGTCTGCCAAATCTCAGGTCGCCCCTCCCACTCCGGTCCACCAAATCTCAGGTCCCCCTCTCACTCGGGTCTGCCAAATCTCAGGTCGCCCCTCCCACTCCGGTCCACCAAATCTCAGGTCCCCCTCTCACTCGGGTCTGCCAAATCTCAGGTCGCCCCTCACACTCCGGTCCGCCAAATCTTAGCCTACCCCCCCTTCCACTTGGGTCCGCCAAATCTCAGGCCCCCCTTCCTCTCAGGTCTGCCGAATTTCAGACCCCCCTCCCACTTGGGTCTGCCAAATCTCAAGGGCCCCTTCCCACTTGGGTCCGCTAAATCTCAGGCGCCCCTTCCCACTCGGGTTCGCCAACTCTCAGGCCCCCCTCCCACTCGGGTCCCCCAAATATCAGCCGCCCTCCCACTCGGGTCCCCCAAATATCAGCCCCCCTCCCACTCGGGTCCCCCAAATCTCAGGCACCCCACCCTGTGTGCAAGTGTGGGTCCTCCTTGATGGGTTACAGTATCAGAAAAACCCATCAAGCCTGGCACCTCCCCCTCCCCCACCAAACTGCCCACGAATCTGTTGTATTCGGCACGTTACTGGATCTCACAGAGCTCTTTTCCCTGTCGGCATAACATGGCAGAAAGGGAGTTGCCAAATCCCAGGTTTTCACTCTCAGCATGATGAGGTCGTTGAAACCCAGCAAGTTGCCAGGCCAGCCCGTGGATCATCCCTCCCAGATGGTCCGTCAACGCCCAGGCCTTCCTGTCTGGCAACACAGGGCCCAAAAATCCCCTCAAGCTCCAGAGCCAGGCTGCCTAAACGCACGTCGAACTCCACAACACCGATCACCACCTCGTGCACATCTCGTCCCATGAAAGCTGCCATTTTCGTGACAGTCTTCACTGTCTTCGAAACGGATGTATTCGACACAGTACCTGGTCCTTCCCCCCCCCCCCACCCCCCCCCCCAGGTGAGAGGGAGGTGGCACGACCAACAAGTCATGGCCGCCTCTTTCGTCACCGCCATCTTTTGTGTGTGTGTGTGTGTGTGTGTGTGTGTGTGTGTGTGTGTGTGTCTGTATGTGTGTGTGTGTGTGGGGGGGGGGGGGTGGGGGGGGTGTGGGTGGGGGGTGTATGTGTGTGTGTGTGTATGTATATGTGTGTGTATGTGTGTGTGTGTGTGTATGTGTGTGTATGTATGTATGAGGGGGTGTGGGCGTGTGTGTGTGTGTGTGTGTGTGTGTGTGTGTGTGTGTGTGTGTGGGGGGTGTGTGTGTGTGTGTGTGTGTGTGTGTGTGGGGGGGGGGGGGTGTGTGTGTGTGTGTGTGTGTGTGTGTGTGTGTGTGTGTGTGTGTGTGTGTGTGTATGTGTGTGTGTGTGTGTTTGTGTGTGTGTGTGTATGAGGGGGTGTGGGCGTGTGTGTGTGTTTGGTGTGTGTGTGTGTGCGTGTGTGTGTGTGTTTGTGTGTATGAGGGGGTGTGGGCGTGTGTGTGTGTTTGGTGTGTGTGTGTGTGTGCGTGTGTGTGTGTGTGTGTGTGTGTGTGCGCGTGTGTGTGTGTGCGTGTGTGTGTGTGTGTGTGTGTGTTTGTGTGTATGAGGGGGTGTGTGTGTGTGTGTGTGTGCTCGATATAACTTTTTTCTCGGGACAGCTACTATTCAAAGAAAGATGTAGGGATGGTTTCACATGATCATTTCTTGTGATCATCCCTACCCTGTTCCATATTTTTTGGAGTAACATCCCTTTACATAAAATAAAGTTTTTATTACTTGTTTTATAGATTCTTCAACATTGAGAGATGGGGTCAAAAACGAACCATCGCACCATATCTCAAAGTTGTGGACGAATTCGGACGAAACTTGGTGGACAGGTTGGGTGTGACAAGAACAAGGTGATTAGATGTTGGTGAAGGTCCGGATGCAGATCCCGCCTATCATTTGCCTCCAAAACATAATCTCTTCCACCTGTCAGAGGTACGTACTCTACCGAGTGCATTGTAGTTATCTCCGATATGGTCTGGGTGTATGGTGTGATCCCTTTGAATGTGATTGTGCGACATTCGATGGTCTTTCCCACCATACCAGCGAGAAATGCTGCGATTGTCATGTATAGGTGGACATGGCACCAAAAATGGGGAAATTTGTGTACAAGAGCCAAACCAATCATTGAGACTCATATTGACCGTTTGTCTTTGTAGGGCCAACAACCCCATTGAAATATCAGGACAATAAATGAAGTTCTCACTCAAATGGCAAAGCAAACCAAAAGTAAAGCTATCCTGTAAAAGATGGAATGAATGGTCTCCAAAAGTATGTGAAGAAAGTTCATTATGCACTAATGAATGAGTCCATTAGGCAGATACATCTGTGAGCAATCCATGTATAAGTGAGTGTGGTGGAGGGGAGAGTATGGGGGCGAGGGGCGCGGATTGGGGCAGTGGCAGGTGCACAGAATGCGGCGACGCTCAGCTACAGGTCTCGCGGCACCCTTTGTGACCTGGCTCAGCTTGCCAGAGGAGAGCGAAGAGAGTGCAATGGAGGCTTTCGCGCTAATTGCAGCTTCGTTTCTCATCATTAGTATGATGGAGTGGGACGCCTGGGGTCCCATAAACGGTGCATTAGTGGAGCGGGACGGTGGCATGGGGGCCGAATGGGGGAAGACGCCCAGGGATTTTACGCTGCACGCAAGATCTGGACTCGTTTTGCCCGTGATGCTCTAATCCAGGTAGCTTGAGTGTGCGGAGAGCGTGCGCGGCACGTGGGGCGACTCGAGAGCGTGCGCCGCACATGGGGCGACGGGACGTGCTCTGATGGCCGCCGAAGAGGCTGCTAATTTTCCGTATTGTTCAAGGGCGACCAGACTGCTGCTTTTCCAGTTACACATCCAATGATACTTCTATTTCGGCGGAAACGTGCACGTGATTTGTTCCAATGAGCAGACATCACATCACAAACCAACGGTAAAATGAGTCTGGACCTGAGCCATTGAGACTATCCGGAATGATTATAAGAGATTTCGGTGTTGGACGAGAACCCATGGAGCAATCGACTTCCAGGAGGTTTGATTGGGTTTTTCAATAGGATTCTTTGATCTCAATTCGAGGTTGAGGGACTGAGACCTCGTGGTGACCTCTGTTGAACCTTTGTATGAGCCATTGAGACTATCCGGAATGATTATAAGAGATTTCGGTGTTGGACGAGAACCCATGGAGCAATCGACTTCCAGGAGGTTTGATTGGGTTTTTCAATAGGATTCTTTGATCTCAATTCGAGGTTGAGGGACTGAGGCCTCGTGGTGACCTCTGTTTAACCTTTGTATGAGCCATTGAGACTATCCGGAATGATTATAAGAGATTTCGGTGTTGGACGAGAACCCATGGAGCAATCGACTTCCAGGAGGTTTGATTGGGTTTTTCAATAGGATTCTTTGATCTCAATTCGAGGTTGAGGGACTGAGACCTCGTGGTGACCTCTGTTTAACCTTTGTATGAGCCATTGAGATTGTCCGGAATGATTATCAGAGATTTCGGTGTTGGATGAGAACCCATGGAGCAATCGACTTCCAGGAGGTTTGATTGGGTTTTTCAATAGGATTCTTTGATCACAATTCGAGGTTGAGGGACTGCGACCTCATGGTGACCTCTACTAAAACTTTGTCCAACGGATCCACCACCAATGTTTGTTCAAACATCAGATTGTTCAGTAACCATCAGATTGGCCCAGGTAGCGTAGTATTAACAACGAATTCTGAACCAGGCTCATTCGCCCATGATATCCTGATGTTTGAGTGCAGTGCTTCATTCTTCATTAAAAGGTGCACTCACCATACATATATCGTCTCCAAGTAGGGGAAGCAAAAAATAATAGGACACTGAACAGTAACAATAACAGTTATAGCATGATCATATTTCTTCATGGTGATGACAAATCAAAACAACATAAATTATTCTCAGAGAAAACGAAAAAGTGGAACACATGAATGTACAGGTGCACAATGTAGGATTAGAGTTTGGGTTCAAGCTTGGTGTTTTTCTTCATGTTAGGGTTTGAGTTCATCTATTGTTAGGGTTAGGGTTAGGGTTCAGCTATTGTTAGGATTCAGGTTAGGCTTCAGCTATTGTTAGGGTTTGTTTTTGGGTTCAGCTATTGTTAGGGTTTGGGTTTGGATTCAGCTATTGTTAGGGCTTGGGTTTCGGTTTCAGCTATTGTTAGTGTTTGGGTTTGGGTTTGCGTTCAGCCATTGCTTGGGTTTGGGTTCAGCTATTGTTAAGGCTTGGGTTTGCATTCAGCTATTGTTAAGGTTTGTTTTTGGTTTCAGCTATTGTTAGGGTTTGAGTTCAGGTTCAGCTATTGTTCGAGTTCGGGTTTGGGTTCAGTTATTGTTAGGGTTTGGGTTTGGGTTCAGCTATTGTTTGGGTTTTGGTTTCAGTTATTGTTAGGGGTTGTGTTTGGGTTTGCATTCAGCTATTGCTTGTGTTTGGGTTCAGCTATTGTTAAGGTTTGTTTTTGGATTCAGCTATTGTTAGGGTTTGGGTTCAGCTATTGTTCAGGTTCGGGTTCAGCTATTGTTAGGGTTCAGGTTCGGGTTCAGCTATTGTTAGGGTTCAGCTATTGTTATCGTTTGGGTTCAGCTATTGTTAGGGTTTGGGTTTGGGTTCTGCTATTGTTAGGGTTCAGCTATTGTTAGGGTTCAGCTATTGTTATCGTTTGGGTTCAGCTATTGTTAGGGTTTGGGTTTGGGTTCTGCTATTGATTTGGTTTGGGTTTCAGCTATTGTTAGGGTTTGCGTTCAGCGATAGCTTGGGTTTGGGTTCAGCTATTGTTAGGGTTTGGGTTCAGCTATTGTTAGGGTTTGGGTTTGGGTTCTGCTATTGATTTGGTTTGGGTTTCAGCTATTGTTAGGGTTTGCGTTCAGCGATAGCTTGGGTTTGGGTTCAGCTATTGTTAGGGTTTGGGTTCAGCTATTGTTCGGGTTATGGTTCAGGTATTGTTGGGGTTCAGGTTCAGCTATTGTTATGGTTCGGGTTCGGGTTCAGCTATTGTTAAGGTTAAGCTATTGTTAGCGTTTGGATTCAGCTTTTGTTAGGGTTTGGGTTTGAGTTAATCTATTGTTCGGGTTTGTGTTTGTGAATATCAATATCTCTCCAGCTATTCTCAGAGAACAACCTTAGCAGTGGCGAGTCTAGAAGTTCACTCGTTCAAACTGACAGGGACTGCAAGCAGCCATTGCATTTCAAGACTGGTCTCCTATGTTTACCGTCCCTGATATTAACAGCCTGGGAAATCTTCCACAGAAACCTGCTCTGTCTTATGCACAGATTCATCCCATCTCTTATTCAGTTATCTTACCCATATTCCCATTCTTGGTACCCTAACCAAACCCTAATTTTCAGAAAATCATGTGGTGAGGCAGTTGCTCTGAAACAACTTGTGTTGTCTTGTTGGAAGGGAAATCCAACTGAAGGCAATCTCACATTATTTCACAAAGACCACAACAAGTTTGTGTCCACTCTCAGGAGAACTAGAAACTGTCAAACCTCAAGACTGAACTTTCAAACTTGTATCTTGCCTCAAAAACGTGGTGGTGCCTTGCTAAGTGTGTCTCTGTAGTATTCTCCTTTTCCCTCTCTTCAAATGGCGTCACAACCGACTCCGCTCGTGAGAAGGCCGAATGACTCAGGTCTGTGTTTGCTTCCAAATGTTGTGTCCCCAACCCCTCACTCTCTGTACCCATCCTTCCCTGTCATACCCAACTGCTCCTGGGCTCTGTGTATTTTGCACCTGAAAATGTGGAGAAGGTTCTTCAACCCTCGACTCTAACTCTGCAACTGGACCGATGGCATCAGCTCACGTATCCTAAAAATCTGCTCTGCTGCTCTTTCACATGCTCTCTCTGCCCTTTTCAGCCCATCATTTGCCCTAGCTCAACTTCCATCTGCTTGGAAATCAGCCAACATCACTGCATTGCCTAAAAAGATACAAAAACTGATCCCCTTAATTACAGACCTATCAGCTTACATCCAATCATCCACAAGGTCATGGAATCCATCATCGCAGTTGATATGAAATCTTTCCTTTTCTCCAACAATCTCGTCTCAGATCACCAATTTGGTATCAGACTCGGTCACTCCACCTCGGACGTGCTGCTTCTACTCAACCAACAACAGATGGAGGTCCTCAATGTCAGACATGAGATCAGGGCCATCTCTCTGGACACATCTCGTGATTTTGATACAGTCTGACATCCTTCCTTACTCTCAAACTCTCTGCCTAGGGCATCCAAGGCCAACTCCACACATGACTTACTGTCTTCCTCTAATCCCATAACCATCATGTGGCTCTCAACAGAATCCTTTCATTCCCTCTCCCTATCAAGGTTGGAGTTCCCCAAGGCAGTGTTCTGGGCCCAGTCATTTTCTGATCTTCAGAAATGATCTCTCTGACTCTCTGGAAAATCCTCTTTATCTATTTGCTGATGACTCCATCCTTTGCCATGACATCCCCCATCCTTCAGACAGGCAGGTGTCAGCCTCTTCCCTGTCTTCTGTCCTTGACAAAATCACAAGATGGTCAAACACTTGGAATATGTCTTTTAATCCCGACCAACCTCACACTCTTTCTCTGAAAGCAATGTCTAGAAAACCCTCACCCTCCATCTACTTTTCCAACAATCCACTCCAAGAAGTTTAGTTTCTCAAACTCTTCAAACTCCATGAATCCAGGATTACTCACGACCAGCCATGATCTTTGTTGGGCAAACCACATTTCAAAGTTGGCCTCCAAAGCCAGCCGCTGACTGACCCTTCTCCTTCATTGGCATATCTGAGGTCCTATCCACCACCAAGGCCTTCATACGCAGCATGATGGAGTACTGCTCTCCCCTCTGGGATGGCTCCCATGGAGTACTGCTCTGGTTAGTCCAATGGACAGGAAATTTTGACCATAGGAGCGCCTCCTCCTCCTGTATAATTTTCTAATGATAATTATGACGTCATAGGCAACGTGGTACAGGCGCTATCTTGGAAAAATCGAAAAGCGTTGCATCTCTATATCTGAAACCGCTCCATGCAAAAACGTGAAACATGGTGCGTTGTCAAGTACTCCCCTTGGGGAATAGGATATCTTAATGATGATGTCATCGGTGCCTTCATTATGATGTCATAATTCGACAAGTACAATGCTTGATCTGATCAGAATGAAATTATTTTTTTCCAGGCAATTGCTGGTCAGATTGATACGAAATTTTCACCATAGGAGCGGGTTCTACTGTGTTATATTTGAATGTTACTGATGACGTCATAGGTCACGTGGTACAGGCACTGTCTTGGAAAAACCGAAAAGCGTTTCACCACTATATCTCTGAAACCGCTCCATATAAAAAATTGAAACATGGCTCATTGTAAAGTACTTTGCATGGGGAATAAGTGGTGTTAATGATGACGTCATTGGTGCATTAATTATGACGTCATAATTGGACAGGGGCAATGCTTGGTCTGATCAGTTTGAAATTTATTGAGCGTGATCTACGCAACAATTACAGACTTGGCATTTAATATGGAATATTTTTTTTGTGGGGGTGAACTTACTTTTCAAGATGACTTAGAACCAAAACTTAATTGGAATTATGTTGAAATTATTCTAGATTTTGTTAATGTGACCTTTAAAAGAAACAAAAACCACATTTGACATTTCGAAACAAATACAATTGATCCTTGAAAGTGATGTAAACTGATATCGAACTCAATTCATGGACAGTACTGTGTTAAACTTCTGTACGTTTTCCAGAAGTATCTCTTTATTTTGCACATTAGCCAAATTTTTTTTTAACAAAAACAAAAGTTAAATTACGACTGGGATTACGGACAGTAAAATTACAGTTCAGTACTTCGTGTAACCCCCATGAGCATTCAGGAGAGCACATACACGTTGAGGCATGCTGTTCACGAGATTTGTCAAGGTTTGGACAGGAATCGCTTGACATGCAGTTACAATAGCCTGCTGCAATTCATGCACAGAGGTCGTCTGCTGGTCCAAGCGGTCGATTTGACGCGTTAATTCTGCCCACAAGTTCTCTATCGGATTCATATCCGGGGACATGGCAGGCCACTCCATATGCTCTACACCACGGTCAGCAAGAAATGTTGGATCATGCGAGCACGATGAGGCTGTGCATTGTCATCTTGGAAGACAAAGTTTCCTCGAAAGGCTGCACGAGCAAATGGAAGCAATGTTTCTTCCAGAATGGCCCTGTACTTGAACTAGTTCAGGTTTCCATTCAGAACAACCAGGTCAGTTTTTCCCCCTGCATGAAAAGCAGCCTAAACGGTCACCCCACCACCTCCAGCTTGGACTCTTGGCACTATACAATCTTTGTTGTAGGCTTCATGCACTTGTCTGCGCACTCGGACGTGGCCATCTTGACGATAGACCAGAAATCTAGACTCGTCACTGAAGATCACGTGATTCCAGTGTCCTGGCTACCATTGGCGGTGCTCTATGGCCCACTGCAATCGGCGCTGGCGGTGTTGTCTGGTCAGGCATGGCTTTCTCAGGGGACGCCTGGCACGATAGCCTGCTTGAACCAGTCGTTGGTTGACTAGCCTTCTGGATACAGGCACATTTGTCAGTTGCTGCCACTCAGCCCTAAGCCGATTAGCTGACTTGGTACGGCCATTGCGGACTAACCGGTGCAGCTGGCGATCATCCCTCCTTGTGGTTCTGCGGGGACGTCCTGGCCTCGGTATTGGAGTAGGGACACCCCTCTGAGCATTTCGTTTCAGGATCTTTGACACCTGACCTTGAGTGATGCCATAATGCCGAGCAATAGCACGCTGTTTCATGCCGTAATTTCGTAAAGCCACCACTCCATGACAAACAGCATTGTCGAGTTGACGGACCATCTCCAGAGGAAGCGGCAATAACTTTTGGAGACGTGCAGCAGTTGTTTTCCACTAATAAAGAACGCAACAACCCTTGTATACCCGACTGTGAAGCCAATCATCAAATGCACCTGTCCGTACATTTTGCCACGCCACCTGTGATATAATCCTGTTGTTGACTTCTTGCTGCGACAGACAATCAGTGACATGGTTCTTTTAATAAATAAATCACCAAACTGTAAAAGAAACTCACCAGATTGATATACTGAGTTAAGAAAGTAAACCCAAGTCAAGAAAAAAAAAATTCAATATTAAATGCCAAGTCTGTATATTAGATAATATAGATTTATGATGTCATCGTTCACATGGTCTGGCAGCCATATTGGATCAAAGAAAAAAACCCTTCAAAAAGAGAAGAGTTAGCTTGCACCAAGTTGACTGCGCAGGGTAAGTTTTCGATGAATACCATGTCGTTTTAAAAGAATGCCATGTTGCCCAAGACAAAGCCTCGCTCATTGGATTTCCAGCAGAGCATTTGTACAGCAATCCTCCCAAGACTAGTACAAGTTCACCAGGTTGCAGACTTCAGGTCCTTGCTGCACTCAGCACATCTCAGTTGACAGTTCTATCAGCACCGGGTCTGGGATCGCATCCAACAGTGACGACACTTGTAATCGCCGCTTCTTGACCCATCTGGAGGCCCGAGCCTGTCCGATGTGCCGCGGCCTCTTTTAGATGTCGTCTATCTGCAAAACCACTTTCCACAACAACAGTGTTAAAGTTTGGTGGTTCGTGTAGAAAACCACTTTCCACAACAATCGTGGTAAAGTTTGGTGGTTTGTGTAGAAAACCACTTTCCACAACAATAGTGTTAAAGTTTGGTGGTTTGTGTAGAAAACCACTTTCCACAACAATCGTGGTAATGTTTGGTGGTTTGTGTAGAAAATCACTTTCCACAACAATAGTGTTAAAGTTTGGTGGTTTGTGTGGAAAACCACTTTCCACAACAATCGTGGTAATGTTTGGTGGTTTGTGTAGAAAACCACTTTCCACAACAATCGTGGTAATGTTTGGTGGTTTGTGTAGAAAACCACTTTCCACAACAATCGTGGTAATGTTTGGTGGTTTGTGTAGAAAATCACTTTCCACAACAATAGTGTTAAAGTTTGGTGGTTTGTGTAGAAAATCACTTTCCACAACAATAGTGGTAAAGTTTGGTGGTTTGTGTAGAAAACCACTTTCCACAACAATAGTGGTAAAGTTTGGTGGTTTGTGTGGAAAACCACTTTCCACAACAATCGTGGTAATGTTTGGTGGTTTGTGTAAAAAACCACTTTCCACAACAATCGTGGTAATGTTTGGTGGTTTGTGTAGAAAACCACTTTCCACAACAATCGTGGTAATGTTTGGTGGTTTGTGTAGAAAATCACTTTCCACAACAATAGTGTTAAAGTTTGGTGGTTTGTGTAGAAAATCACTTTCCACAACAATAGTGGTAAAGTTTGGTGGTTTGTGTAGAAAATCACTTTCCACAACAATAGTGTTAAAGTTTGGTGGTTTGTGTAGAAAACCACTTTCCACAACAATCGTGGTAAAGTTTGGTGGTTTGTGTAGAAAACCACTTTCCACAACAATAGTGTTAAAGTTTGGTGGTTTGTGTAGAAAACCACTTTCCACAACAATCGTGGTAATGTTTGGTGGTTTGTGTAGAAAATCACTTTCCACAACAATAGTGTTAAAGTTTGGTGGTTTGTGTGGAAAACCACTTTCCACAACAATCGTGGTAATGTTTGGTGGTTTGTGTAGAAAACCACTTTCCACAACAATCGTGGTAATGTTTGGTGGTTTGTGTAGAAAATCACTTTCCACAACAATAGTGGTAATGCTTGGTGGTTTGTGTAGAAAACCACTTTCCACAACAATAGTGTTAAAGTTTGGTGGTTTGTGTAGAAAATCACTTTCCACAACAATAGTGGTAAAGTTTGGTGGTTTGTGTAGAAAACCACTTTCCACAACAATAGTGGTAAAGTTTGGTGGTTTGTGTAGAAAATCACTTTCCACAACAATAGTGGTAATGTTTGGTGGTTTGTGTAGAAAATCACTTTCCACAACAATAGTGGTAATGTTTGGTGGTTTGTGTAGAAAACCACTTTCCACAACAATAGTGGTAATGCTTGGTGGTTTGTGTAGAAAACCACTTTCCACAACAATAGTGTTAAAGTTTGGTGGTTCGTGTAGAAAACCACTTTCCACAACAATAGTGTTAAAGTTTGGTGGTTTGTGTAGAAAACCACTTTCCACAACAATAGTGTTAAAGTTTGGTGGTTTGTGTAGAAAACCACTTTCCACAACAATAGTGTTAAAGTTTGGTGGTTTGTGTAGAAAACCACTTTCCACAACAATAGTGTTAAAGTTTGGTGGTTTGTGTAGAAAACCACTTTCCACAACAATCGTGGTAATGCTTGGTGGTTTGTGTAGAAAACCACTCTCCACAACAATAGTGGTAATGTTTGGTGGTTTGTGTAGAAAACCACTTTCCACAACAATAGTGGTAATGCTTGGTGGTTTGTGTAGAAAACCACTTTCCACAACAATAGTGGTAATGCTTGGTGGTTTGTGTAGAAAACCACTTTCCACAACAATAGTGTTAAAGTTTGGTGGTTTGTGTAGAAAACCACTTTCCACAACAATAGTGTTAAAGTTTGGTGGTTTGTGTAGAAAACCACTTTCCACAACAATAGTGTTAAAGTTTGGTGGTTTGTGTAGAAAACCACTTTCCACAACAATAGTGTTAAAGTTTGGTGGTTTGTGTAGAAAACCACTTTCCACAACAATCGTGGTAATGCTTGGTGGTTTGTGTAGAAAACCACTCTCCACAACAATCGTGTTAAAGTTTGGTGGTTTGTGTAGAAAACCACTTTCCACAACAATAGTGGTAATGCTTGGTGGTTTGTGTAGAAAACCACTTTCCACAACAATAGTGGTAATGCTTGGTGGTTTGTGTAGAAAACCACTTTCCACAACAATAGTGGTAATGCTTGGTGGTTCGTGTAGAAAACCACTTTCCACAACAATAGTGTTAAAGTTTGGTGGTTTGTGTAGAAAACCACTTTCCACAACAATAGTGGTAATGCTTGGTGGTTCGTGTAGAAAACCACTTTCCACAACAATAGTGTTAAAGTTTGGTGGTTTGTGTAGAAAACCACTTTCCACAACAATAGTGTTAAAGTTTGGTGGTTTGTGTAGAAAACCACTCTCCACAACAATAGTGTTAAAGTTTGGTGGTTTGTGTAGAAAACCACTTTCCACAACAATCGTGGTAATGCTTGGTGGTTTGTGTAGAAAACCACTTTCCACAACAATAGTGGTAATGCTTGGTGGTTCGTGTAGAAAACCACTTTCCACAACAATAGTGTTAAAGTTTGGTGGTTTGTGTAGAAAACCACTTTCCACAACAATCGTGGTAATGCTTGGTGGTTTGTGTAGAAAACCACTCTCCACAACAATAGTGGTAATGTTTGGTGGTTTGTGTAGAAAACTACTTTCCACAACAATAGTGGTAATGTTTGGTGGTTTGTGTAGAAAACTACTTTCCACAACAATAGTGGTAATGCTTGGTGGTTTGTGTAGAAAACCACTTTCCACAACAATCGTGGTAATGCTTGGTGGTTTGTGTAGAAAACCACTTTCCACAACAATAGTGGTAAAGTTTGGTGGTTTGTGTAGAAAATCACTTTCCACAACAAGTGTTAAAGTTTGGTGGTTTGTGTAGAAAATCACTTTCCACAACAATCGTGGTAATGCTTCGTGGTTTGTGTAGAAAACCACTTTCCACAACAATAGTGTTAAAGTTTGGTGGTTTGTGTAGAAAATCACTTTCCACAACAATAGTGGTAAAGTTTGGTGGTTTGTGTAGAAAACCACTTTCCACAACAATAGTGGTAAAGTTTGGTGGTTTGTGTAGAAAATCACTTTCCACAACAATAGTGGTAATGTTTGGTGGTTTGTGTAGCAAATCACTTTCCACAACAATAGTGGTAATGTTTGGTGGTTTGTGTAGAAAACCACTTTCCACAACAATAGTGGTAATGCTTGGTGGTTTGTGTAGAAAACCACTTTCCACAACAATAGTGTTAAAGTTTGGTGGTTCGTGTAGAAAACCACTTTCCACAACAATAGTGTTAAAGTTTGGTGGTTTGTGTAGAAAACCACTTTCCACAACAATAGTGTTAAAGTTTGGTGGTTTGTGTAGAAAACCACTTTCCACAACAATAGTGTTAAAGTTTGGTGGTTTGTGTAGAAAACCACTTTCCACAACAATAGTGTTAAAGTTTGGTGGTTTGTGTAGAAAACCACTTTCCACAACAATAGTGTTAAAGTTTGGTGGTTTGTGTAGAAAACCACTTTCCACAACAATCGTGGTAATGCTTGGTGGTTTGTGTAGAAAACCACTCTCCACAACAATAGTGGTAATGCTTGGTGGTTTGTGTAGAAAACCACTCTCCACAACAATCGTGTTAAAGTTTGGTGGTTTGTGTAGAAAACCACTTTCCACAACAATCGTGGTAATGCTTGGTGGTTTGTGTAGAAAACCACTTTCCACAACAATAGTGGTAATGCTTGGTGGTTCGTGTAGAAAACCACTTTCCACAACAATAGTGTTAAAGTTTGGTGGTTTGTGTAGAAAACCACTTTCCACAACAATAGTGGTAATGCTTGGTGGTTTGTGTAGAAAACCACTTTCCACAACAATAGTGGTAATGCTTGGTGGTTTGTGTAGAAAACCACTTTCCACAACAATAGTGGTAATGCTTGGTGGTTCGTGTAGAAAACCACTTTCCACAACAATAGTGTTAAAGTTTGGTGGTTTGTGTAGAAAACCACTTTCCACAACAATAGTGGTAATGCTTGGTGGTTCGTGTAGAAAACCACTTTCCACAACAATAGTGTTAAAGTTTGGTGGTTTGTGTAGAAAACCACTTTCCACAACAATAGTGTTAAAGTTTGGTGGTTTGTGTAGAAAACCACTCTCCACAACAATAGTGTTAAAGTTTGGTGGTTTGTGTAGAAAACCACTTTCCACAACAATCGTGGTAATGCTTGGTGGTTTGTGTAGAAAACCACTTTCCACAACAATAGTGGTAATGCTTGGTGGTTCGTGTAGAAAACCACTTTCCACAACAATAGTGTTAAAGTTTGGTGGTTTGTGTAGAAAACCACTTTCCACAACAATCGTGGTAATGCTTGGTGGTTTGTGTAGAAAACCACTCTCCACAACAATAGTGGTAATGTTTGGTGGTTTGTGTAGAAAACTACTTTCCACAACAATAGTGGTAATGTTTGGTGGTTTGTGTAGAAAACTACTTTCCACAACAATCGTGGTAATGCTTGGTGGTTTGTGTAGAAAACCACTCTCCACAACAATAGTGGTAATGTTTGGTGGTTTGTGTAGAAAACTACTTTCCACAACAATAGTGGTAATGCTTGGTGGCTTGTGTAGAAAACCACTTTCCACAACAATCGTGGTAATGCTTGGTGGTTTGTGTAGAAAACCACTTTCCACAACAATAGTGGTAAAGTTTGGTGGTTTGTGTAGAAAATCACTTTCCACAACAATCGTGGTAATGCTTCGTGGTTTGTGTAGAAAACCACTTTCCACAACAATAGTGGTAATGCTTGGTGGTTCGTGTAGAAAACCACTTTCCACAACAATAGTGTTAAAGTTTGGTGGTTTGTGTAGAAAACCACTTTCCACAACAAGTGTTAAAGTTTGGTGGTTTGTGTAGAAAATCACTTTCCACAACAATAGTGTTAAAGTTTGGTGGTTTGTGTAGAAAACCACTTTCCACAACAAGTGTTAAAGTTTGGTGGTTTGTGTAGAAAACCACTTTCCACAACAATAGTGTTAAAATTTGGTGGTTTGTGTAGAAAATCAGTTTCCACAACAATAGTGTTAAAGTTTGGTGGTTTGTGTAGAAAACCACTTTCCACAACAATAGTGTTAAAGTTTGGTGGTTTGTGTAGAAAACCACTTTCCACAACAATAGTGTTAAAGTTTGGTGGTTTGTGTAGAAAACCACTTTCCACAACAATAGTGTTAAAGTTTGGTGGTTTGTGTAGAAAACCACTTTCCACAACAATAGTGTTAAAGTTTGGTAGTTTGTGTAGAAAACCACTTTCCACAACAATAGTGTTAAAGTTTGGTGGTTTGTGTAGAAAACCACTTTCCACAACAATAGTGTTAAAGTTTGGTGGTTTGTGTAGAAAACCACTTTCCACAACAATAGTGTTAAAATTTGGTGGTTTGTGTAGAAAACCACTTTCCACAACAATAGTGTTAAAATTTGGTGGTTTGTGTAGAAAACCACTTTCCACAACAATAGTGTTAAAGTTTGGTGGTTTGTGTAGAAAACCACTTTCCACAACAATCGTGGTAATGTTTGGTGGTTTGTGTAGAAAACCACTTTCCACAACAATAGTGTTAAAGTTTGGTGGTTTGTGTAGAAAATCACTTTCCACAACAATAGTGGTAATGCTTGGTGGTTTGTGTAGAAAACCACTTTCCACAACAATAGTGTTAAAGTTTGGTGGTTTGTGTAGAAAACCACTTTCCACAACAATAGTGGTAATGCTTGGTGGTTTGTGTAGAAAACCACTTTCCACAACAATAGTGTTAAAGTTTGGTGGTTTGTGTAGAAAACCACTTTCCACAACAATAGTGTTAAAGTTTGGTGGTTTGTGTAGAAAACCACTTTCCACAACAATAGTGTTAAAGTTTGGTGGTTTGTGTAGAAAACCACTTTCCACAACAATAGTGGTAATGTTTGGTGGTTTGTGTAGAAAACCACTTTCCACAACAATAGTGGTAATGCTTGGTGGTTTGTGTAGAAAACCACTTTCCACAACAATAGTGGTAATGTTTGGTGGTTTGTGTAGAAAACCACTTTCCACAACAATAGTGGTAATGCTTGGTGGTTTGTGTAGAAAACCACTTTCCACAACAATAGTGTTAAAGTTTGGTGGTTTGTGTAGAAAACCACTTTCCACAACAATAGTGGTAATGCTTGGTGGTTTGTGTAGAAAACCACTTTCCACAACAACAGTGTTAAAGTTTGGTGGTTCGTGTAGAAAACCACTTTCCACAACAATAGTGGTAATGCTTGGTGGTTCGTGTAGAAAACCACTTTCCACAACAATAGTGTTAAAGTTTGGTGGTTCGTGTAGAAAACCACTTTCCACAACAATAGTGTTAAAGTTTGGTGGTTCGTGTAGAAAACCACTTTCCACAACAATAGTGTTAAAGTTTGGTGGTTTGTGTAGAAAACCACTTTCCACAACAACAGTGTTAAAGTTTGGTGGTTTGTGTAGAAAACCACTTTCCACAACAATAGTGTTAAAGTTTGGTGGTTCGTGTAGAAAACCACTTTCCACAACAATAGTGGTAATGCTTGGTGGTTTGTGTAGAAAACCACTTTCCACAACAACAGTGTTAAAGTTTGGTGGTTTGTGTAGAAAACCACTTTCCACAACAATAGTGTTAAAGTTTGGTGGTTTGTGTAGAAAACCACTTTCCACAACAATAGTGGTAATGCTTGGTGGTTTGTGTAGAAAACCACTTTCCACAACAATAGTGGTAATGTTTGGTGGTTTGTGTAGAAAACCACTTTCCACAACAATAGTGGTAATGCTTGGTGGTTTGTGTAGAAAACCACTTTCCACAACAATAGTGTTAAAGTTTGGTGGTTTGTGTAGAAAACCACTTTCCACAACAATAGTGGTAATGCTTGGTGGTTTGTGTAGAAAACCACTTTCCACAACAACAGTGTTAAAGTTTGGTGGTTTGTGTAGAAAATCACTTTCCACAACAATAGTGTTAAAGTTTGGTGGTTTGTGTAGAAAACCACTTTCCACAACAATCGTGGTAATGTTTGGTGGTTTGTGTAGAAAACCACTTTCCACAACAATAGTGTTAAAGTTTGGTGGTTTGTGTAGAAAACCACTTTCCACAACAATAGTGTTAAAGTTTGGTGGTTTGTGTAGAAAACCACTTTCCACAACAATCGTGGTAATGTTTGGTGGTTTGTGTAGAAAACCACTTTCCACAACAATAGTGTTAAAGTTTGGTGGTTTGTGTAGAAAACCACTTTCCACAACAACAGTGTTCAAGTTTGGTGGTTTGTGTAGAAAACCACTTTCCACAACAACAGTGTTAATGTTTGGTGGTTTGTGTAGAAAACCACTTTCCACAACAATCGTGGTAATGTTTGGTGGTTTGTGTAGAAAACCACTTTCCACAACAATAGTGTTAAAGTTTGGTGGTTTGTGTAGAAAACCACTTTCCACAACAATAGTGGTAATGCTTGGTGGTTCGTGTAGAAAACCACTTTCCACAACAATAGTGTTAAAGTTTGGTGGTTTGTGTAGAAAACCACTTTCCACAACAATCGTGGTAATGCTTGGTGGTTTGTGTAGAAAACCACTCTCCACAACAATAGTGGTAATGTTTGGTGGTTTGTGTAGAAAACTACTTTCCACAACAATAGTGGTAATGCTTGGTGGTTTGTGTAGAAAACCACTCTCCACAACAATAGTGGTAATGTTTGGTGGTTTGTGTAGAAAACTACTTTCCACAACAATAGTGGTAATGCTTGGTGGTTTGTGTAGAAAACCACTTTCCACAACAATCGTGGTAATGCTTGGTGGTTTGTGTAGAAAACCACTTTCCACAACAATAGTGGTAAAGTTTGGTGGTTTGTGTAGAAAATCACTTTCCACAACAAGTGTTAAAGTTTGGTGGTTTGTGTAGAAAACCACTTTCCACAACAATAGTGGTAATGCTTGGTGGTTTGTGTAGAAAATCAGTTTCCACAACAATAGTGTTAAAGTTTGGTGGTTTGTGTAGAAAACCACTTTCCACAACAATAGTGTTAAAGTTTGGTGGTTTGTGTAGAAAACCACTTTCCACAACAATAGTGTTAAAGTTTGGTGGTTTGTGTAGAAAACCACTTTCCACAACAATAGTGTTAAAGTTTGGTGGTTTGTGTAGAAAACCACTTTCCACAACAATCGTGGTAATGTTTGGTGGTTTGTGTAGAAAATCACTTTCCACAACAACAGTGTTAAAGTTTGGTGGTTTGTGTCGAAAACCACTTTCCACAACAATCGTGGTAATGTTTGGTGGTTTGTGTAGAAAATCACTTTCCACAACAATAGTGTTAAAGTTTGGTGGTTTGTGTAGAAAACCACTTTCCACAACAATCGTGGTAATGTTTGGTGGTTTGTGTAGAAAATCACTTTCCACAACAATAGTGTTAAAGTTTGGTGGTTTGTGTAGAAAATCACTTTCCACAACAATAGTGGTAAAGTTTGGTGGTTTGTGTAGAAAATCACTTTCCACAACAATAGTGTTAAAGTTTGGTGGTTTGTGTAGAAAATCACTTTCCACAACAACAGTGTTAAAGTTTGGTGGTTTGTGTAGAAAATCACTTTCCACAACAATAGTGGTAATGCTTGGTGGTTTGTGTAGAAAACCACTCTCCACAACAATAGTGGTAATGCTTGGTGGTTTGTGTAGAAAACCACTCTCCACAACAATCGTATTAAAGTTTGGTGGTTTGTGTAGAAAACCACTTTCCACAACAATCGTGGTAATGCTTGGTGGTTTGTGTAGAAAACCACTTTCCACAACAATAGTGGTAATGCTTGGTGGTTCGTGTAGAAAACCACTTTCCACAACAATAGTGTTAAAGTTTGGTGGTTTGTGTAGAAAACCACTTTCCACAACAATAGTGGTAATGCTTGGTGGTTTGTGTAGAAAACCACTTTCCACAACAATAGTGGTAATGCTTGGTGGTTTGTGTAGAAAACCACTTTCCACAACAATAGTGTTAAAGTTTGGTGGTTTGTGTAGAAAACCACTTTCCACAACAATAGTGGTAATGCTTGGTGGTTTGTGTAGAAAACCACTTTCCACAACAATAGTGTTAAAGTTTGGTGGTTTGTGTAGAAAACCACTTTCCACCACAATAGTGTTAAAGTTTGGTGGTTTGTGTAGAAAGCCACTTTCCACAACAATAGTGTTAAAGTTTGGTGGTTTGTGTAGAAAACCACTCTCCACAACAATAGTGTTAAATTTTGGTGGTTTGTGTAGAAAACCACTTTCCACAACAATCGTGGTAATGCTTGGTGGTTTGTGTAGAAAACCACTTTCCACAACAATAGTGGTAATGCTTGGTGGTTCGTGTAGAAAACCACTTTCCACAACAATAGTGTTAAAGTTTGGTGGTTTGTGTAGAAAACCACTTTCCACAACAATCGTGGTAATGCTTGGTGGTTTGTGTAGAAAACCACTTTCCACAACAATAGTGGTAATGCTTGGTGGTTTGTGTAGAAAACCACTTTCCACAACAATAGTGGTAATGCTTGGTGGTTTGTGTAGAAAACCACTTTCCACAACAATAGTGTTAAAGTTTGGTGGTTTGTGTAGAAAACCACTTTCCACCACAATAGTGTTAAAGTTTGGTGGTTTGTGTAGAAAGCCACTTTCCACAACAATAGTGTTAAAGTTTGGTGGTTTGTGTAGAAAACCACTCTCCACAACAATAGTGTTAAATTTTGGTGGTTTGTGTAGAAAACCACTTTCCACAACAATCGTGGTAATGCTTGGTGGTTTGTGTAGAAAACCACTTTCCACAACAATAGTGGTAATGCTTGGTGGTTCGTGTAGAAAACCACTTTCCACAACAATAGTGTTAAAGTTTGGTGGTTTGTGTAGAAAACCACTTTCCACAACAATCGTGGTAATGCTTGGTGGTTTGTGTAGAAAACTACTTTCCACAACAATAGTGGTAATGTTTGGTGGTTTGTGTAGAAAACCACTTTCCACAACAATAGTGTTAAAGTTTGGTGGTTTGTGTAGAAAACCACTTTCCACAACAATAGTGTTAAAGTTTGGTGGTTTGTGTAGAAAACCACTTTCCACAACAATCGTGGTAATGCTTGGTGGTTTGTGTAGAAAACCACTCTCCACAACAATAGTGGTAATGTTTGGTGGTTTGTGTAGAAAACTACTTTCCACAACAATAGTGGTAATGTTTGGTGGTTTGTGTAGAAAACTACTTTCCACAACAATCGTGGTAATGCTTGGTGGTTTGTGTAGAAAACCACTTTCCACAACAATCGTGGTAATGCTTGGTGGTTTGTGTAGAAAACCACTTTCCACAACAATATTGGTAATGCTTCGTGGTTTGTGTAGAAAACCACTTTCCACAACAATAGTGGTAATGCTTGGTGGTTCGTGTAGAAAATCACTTTCCACAACAAGTGTTAAAGTTTGGTGGTTTGTGTAGAAAATCACTTTCCACAACAATCGTGGTAATGCTTCGTGGTTTGTGTAGAAAACCACTTTCCACAACAATAGTGGTAATGCTTGGTGGTTCGTGTAGAAAACCACTTTCCACAACAATAGTGTTAAAGTTTGGTGGTTTGTGTAGAAAACCACTTTCCACAACAAGTGTTAAAGTTTGGTGGTTTGTGTAGAAAATCACTTTCCACAACAATAGTGTTAAAGTTTGGTGGTTTGTGTAGAAAATCAGTTTCCACAACAATAGTGTTAAAGTTTGGTGGTTTGTGTAGAAAACCACTTTCCACAACAAGTGTTAAAGTTTGGTGGTTTGTGTAGAAAACCACTTTCCACAACAATAGTGTTAAAATTTGGTGGTTTGTGTAGAAAATCAGTTTCCACAACAATAGTGTTAAAGTTTGGTGGTTTGTGTAGAAAACCACTTTCCACAACAATAGTGTTAAAGTTTGGTGGTTTGTGTAGAAAACCACTTTCCACAACAATAGTGTTAAAGTTTGGTGGTTTGTGTAGAAAACCACTTTCCACAACAATAGTGTTAAAGTTTGGTGGTTTGTGTAGAAAACCACTTTCCACAACAAGTGTTAAAGTTTGGTGGTTTGTGTAGAAAACCACTTTCCACAACAATAGTGTTAAAGTTTGGTGGTTTGTGTAGAAAACCACTTTCCACAACAATAGTGTTAAAGTTTGGTAGTTTGTGTAGAAAACCACTTTCCACAACAATAGTGTTAAAGTTTGGTGGTTTGTGTAGAAAACCACTTTCCACAACAATAGTGTTAAAGTTTGGTGGTTTGTGTAGAAAACCACTTTCCACAACAATAGTGTTAAAGTTTGGTGGTTTGTGTAGAAAACCACTTTCCACAACAATAGTGTTAAAGTTTGGTAGTTTGTGTAGAAAACCACTTTCCACAACAATAGTGTTAAAATTTGGTGGTTTGTGTAGAAAATCAGTTTCCACAACAATAGTGTTAAAGTTTGGTGGTTTGTGTAGAAAACCACTTTCCACAACAATAGTGTTAAAGTTTGGTGGTTCGTGTAGAAAACCACTTTCCACAACAATATTGTTAAAGTTTGGTGGTTTGTGTAGAAAACCACTTTCCACAACAATAGTGTTAAAGTTTGGTGGTTTGTGTAGAAAACCACTTTCCACAACAATAGTGGTAATGCTTGGTGGTTTGTGTAGAAAACCACTTTCCACAACAATAGTGGTAATGCTTGGTGGTTTGTGTAGAAAACCACTTTCCACAACAATAGTGTTAAAGTTTGGTGGTTTGTGTAGAAAACCACTTTCCACAACAATAGTGTTAAAGTTTGGTGGTTTGTGTAGAAAGCCACTTTCCACAACAATAGTGTTAAAGTTTGGTGGTTTGTGTAGAAAACCACTCTCCACAACAATAGTGTTAAATTTTGGTGGTTTGTGTAGAAAACCACTTTCCACAACAATCGTGGTAATGCTTGGTGGTTTGTGTAGAAAACCACTTTCCACAACAATAGTGTTAAAGTTTGGTGGTTTGTGTAGAAAACCACTCTCCACAACAATAGTGTTAAATTTTGGTGGTTTGTGTAGAAAACCACTTTCCACAACAATCGTGGTAATGCTTGGTGGTTTGTGTAGAAAACCACTTTCCACAACAATAGTGGTAATGCTTGGTGGTTCGTGTAGAAAACCACTTTCCACAACAATAGTGTTAAAGTTTGGTGGTTTGTGTAGAAAACCACTTTCCACAACAATCGTGGTAATGCTTGGTGGTTTGTGTAGAAAACCACTCTCCACAACAATAGTGGTAATGTTTGGTGGTTTGTGTAGAAAACTACTTTCCACAACAATGGTGGTAATGTTTGGTGGTTTGTGTAGAAAACTACTTTCCACAACAATCGTGGTAATGCTTGGTGGTTTGTGTAGAAAACCACTTTCCACAACAATCGTGGTAATGCTTGGTGGTTTGTGTAGAAAACCACTTTCCACAACAATAGTGGTAAAGTTTGGTGGTTTGTGTAGAAAATCACTTTCCACAACAAGTGTTAAAGTTTGGTGGTTTGTGTAGAAAACCACTTTCCACAACAATAGTGGTAATGCTTCGTGGTTTGTGTAGAAAATCACTTTCCACAACAATCGTGGTAATGCTTGGTGGTTTGTGTAGAAAATCACTTTCCACAACAATCGTGGTAATGCTTCGTGGTTTGTGTAGAAAACCACTTTCCACAACAATAGTGGTAATGCTTGGTGGTTCGTGTAGAAAACCACTTTCCACAACAATAGTGTTAAAGTTTGGTGGTTTGTGTAGAAAATCAGTTTCCACAACAATAGTGTTAAAGTTTGGTGGTTTGTGTAGAAAACCACTTTCCACAACAATAGTGTTAAAGTTTGGTGGTTTGTGTAGAAAACCACTTTCCACAACAATAGTGTTAAAGTTTGGTGGTTTGTGTAGAAAACCACTTTCCACAACAATAGTGTTAAAGTTTGGTGGTTTGTGTAGAAAACCACTTTCCACAACAAGTGTTAAAGTTTGGTGGTTTGTGTAGAAAACCACTTTCCACAACAATAGTGTTAAAGTTTGGTGGTTTGTGTAGAAAACCACTTTCCACAACAATAGTGTTAAAGTTTGGTAGTTTGTGTAGAAAACCACTTTCCACAACAATAGTGTTAAAGTTTGGTGGTTCGTGTAGAAAACCACTTTCCACAACAATAGTGTTAAAATTTGGTGGTTTGTGTAGAAAACCACTTTCCACAACAATAGTGTTAAAATTTGGTGGTTTGTGTAGAAAACCACTTTCCACAACAATAGTGTTAAAGTTTGGTGGTTTGTGTAGAAAACCACTTTCCACAACAATAGTGTTAAAATTTGGTGGTTTGTGTAGAAAACCACTTTCCACAACAAGTGTTAAAATTTGGTGGTTTGTGTAGAAAACCACTTTCCACAACAAGTGTTAAAGTTTGGTGGTTTGTGTAGAAAACCACTTTCCACAACAAGTGTTAAAGTTTGGTGGTTTGTGTAGAAAATCACTTTCCACAACAATAGTGTTAAAGTTTGGTGGTTTGTATAGAAAACCACTTTCCACAACAATAGTGTTAAAATTTGGTGGTTTGTGTAGAAAACCACTTTCCACAACAAGTGTTAAAGTTTGGTGGTTTGTGTAGAAAACCACTTTCCACAACAAGTGTTAAAGTTTGGTGGTTTGTATAGAAAACCACTTTCCACAACAATAGTGTTAAAATTTGGTGGTTTGTGTAGAAAACCACTTTCCACAACAAGTGTTAAAGTTTGGTGGTTCGTGTAGAAAACCACTTTCCACAACAACAGTGTTAAAGTTTGGTGGTTTGTGTAGAAAACCACTTTCCACAACAACAGTGTTAAAGTTTGGTGGTTTGTGTAGAAAACCACTTTCCACAACAAGTGTTAAAGTTTGGTGGTTTGTGTAGAAAACCACTTTCCACAACAAGTGTTAAAGTTTGGTGGTTTGTGTAGCAAACCACTTTCCACAACAATAGTGTTAAAATTTGGTGGTTTGTGTAGTAAATCAGTTTCCACAACAATAGTGTTAAAGTTTGGTAGTTTGTGTAGAAAACCACTTTCCACAACAATAGTGTTAAAGTTTGGTGGTTCGTGTAGAAAACCACTTTCCACAACAATCGTGGTAATGCTTGGTGGTTTGTGTAGAAAACCACTTTCCACAACAATAGTGTTAAAGTTTGGTGGTTTGTGTAGAAAACCACTTTCCACAACAATAGTGTTAAAGTTTGGTGGTTTGTGTAGAAAACCACTTTCCACAACAATAGTGTTAAAGTTTGGTGGTTTGTGTAGAAAACCACTTTCCACAACAATAGTGTTAAAGTTTGGTGGTTTGTGTAGAAAACCACTTTCCACAACAATCGTGGTAATGCTTGGTGGTTTGCGTAGAAAACCACTTTCCACAACAATAGTGTTAAAGTTTGGTGGTTTGTGTAGAAAACCACTTTCCACAACAATAGTGTTAAAGTTTGGTGGTTTGTGTAGAAAACCACTTTCCACAACAATAGTGTTAAAGTTTGGTGGTTTGTGTAGAAAACCACTTTCCACAACAAAAGTGTTAAAGTTTGGTGGTTTGTGTAGAAAACCACTTTCCACAACAATAGTGTTAAAGTTTGGTGGTTTGTGTAGAAAACCACTTTCCACAACAATAGTGTTAAAGTTTGGTGGTTTGTGTAGAAAACCACTTTCCACAACAATAGTGTTAAAGTTTGGTGGTTTGTGTAGAAAACCACTTTCCACAACAATAGTGGTAATGCTTGGTGGTTTGTGTAGAAAACCACTTTCCACAACAATAGTGTTAAAGTTTGGTGGTTTGTGTAGAAAACCACTTTCCACAACAATAGTGTTAAAGTTTGGTGGTTTGTGTAGAAAACCACTTTCCACAACAATAGTGTTAAAGTTTGGTGGTTTGTGTAGAAAACCACTTTCCACAACAATAGTGGTAATGTTTGGTGGTTTGTGTAGAAAACCACTTTCCACAACAATCGTGGTAATGCTTTGTGGTTTGTGTAGAAAACCACTTTCCACAACAATAGTGTTAAAATTTGGTGGTTTGTGTAGAAAACCACTTTCCACAACAATCGTGGTAATGCTTCGTGGTTTGTGTAGAAAACCACTTTCCACAACAATGGTGTTAAAGTTTGGTGGTTTGTGTAGAAAACCACTTTCCACAACAATAGTGTTAAAGTTTGGTGGTTTGTGTAGAAAACCACTTTCCACAACAATAGTGTTAAAATTTGGTGGTTTGTGTAGAAAACCACTTTCCACAACAATAGTGTTAAAGTTTGGTGGTTTGTATAGAAAACCACTTTCCACAACAATAGTGTTAAAATTTGGTGGTTTGTGTAGAAAACCACTTTCCACAACAAGTGTTAAAGTTTGGTGGTTTGTGTAGAAAACCACTTTCCACAACAAGTGTTAAAGTTTGGTGGTTTGTGTAGAAAACCACTTTCCACAACAAGTGTTAAAGTTTGGTGGTTTGTATAGAAAACCACTTTCCACAACAATAGTGTTAAAATTTGGTGGTTTGTGTAGAAAACCACTTTCCACAACAAGTGTTAAAGTTTGGTGGTTCGTGTAGAAAACCACTTTCCACAACAACAGTGTTAAAGTTTGGTGGTTTGTGTAGAAAACCACTTTCCACAACAACAGTGTTAAAGTTTGGTGGTTTGTGTAGAAAACCACTTTCCACAACAAGTGTTAAAGTTTGGTGGTTTGTGTAGAAAACCACTTTCCACAACAATCGTGGTAATGCTTGGTGGTTTGTGTAGAAAACCACTTTCCACAACAATAGTGTTAAAGTTTGGTGGTTTGTGTAGAAAACCACTTTCCACAACAATAGTGTTAAAGTTTGGTGGTTTGTGTAGAAAACCACTTTCCACAACAATAGTGTTAAAGTTTGGTGGTTTGTGTAGAAAACCACCTTCCACAACAAGTGTTAAAGTTTGGTGGTTTGTGTAGAAAACCACTTTCCACAACAATAGTGTTAAAGTTTGGTGGTTTGTGTAGAAAACCACTTTCCACAACAATAGTGTTAAAGTTTGGTGGTTTGTGTAGAAAACCACTTTCCACAACAATAGTGTTAAAGTTTGGTGGTTTGTGTAGAAAACCACTTTCCACAACAATAGTGTTAAAGTTTGGTGGTTCGTGTAGAAAACCACTTTCCACAACAATAGTGTTAAAGTTTGGTGGTTTGTGTAGAAAACCACTTTCCACAACAATAGTGTTAAAATTTGGTGGTTTGTGTAGAAAACCACTTTCCACAACAATAGTGTTAAAATTTGGTGGTTTGTGTAGAAAACCACTTTCCACAACAAGTGTTAAAGTTTGGTGGTTTGTGTAGAAAACCACTTTCCACAACAATAGTGTTAAAATTTGGTGGTTTGTGTAGAAAACCACTTTCCACAACAAGTGTTAAAGTTTGGTGGTTTGTGTAGAAAACCACTTTCCACAACAATAGTGTTAAAGTTTGGTGGTTTGTGTAGAAAATCACTTTCCACAACAATAGTGTTAAAGTTTGGTGGTTTGTGTAGAAAACCACTTTCCACAACAATAGTGTTAAAGTTTGGTGGTTTGTGTAGAAAACCACTTTCCACAACAACAGTGTTAAAGTTTGGTGGTTTGTGTAGAAAACCACTTTCCACAACAAGTGTTAAAGTTTGGTGGTTTGTGTAGAAAATCACTTTCCACAACAATAGTGTTAAAGTTTGGTGGTTTGTGTAGAAAACCACTTTCCACAACAATAGTGTTAAAGTTTGGTGGTTTGTGTAGAAAACCACTTTCCACAACAATAGTGTTAAAATTTGGTGGTTTGTGTAGAAAACCACTTTCCACAACAAGTGTTAAAATTTGGTGGTTTGTGTGGAAAACCACTTTCCACAGCAAGTGTTAAAGTTTGGTGGTTTGTGTAGAAAACCACTTTCCACAACAATAGTGTTAAAATTTGGTGGTTTGTGTAGAAAACCACTTTCCACAACAATAGTGTTAAAGTTTGGTGGTTTGTGTAGAAAACCACTTTCCACAACAATAGTGTTAAAATTTGGTGGTTTGTGTAGAAAACCACTTTCCACAACAATAGTGTTAAAGTTTGGTGGTTTGTGTAGAAAACCACTTTCCACAACAATAGTGTTAAAGTTTGGTGGTTTGTGTAGAAAACCACTTTCCACAACAATAGTGTTAAAATTTGGTGGTTTGTGTAGAAAACCACTTTCCACAACAATAGTGTTAAAGTTTGGTGGTTTGTGTAGAAAACCACTTTCCACAACAATAGTGTTAAAATTTGGTGGTTTGTGTAGAAAACCACTTTCCACAACAATAGTGTTAAAGTTTGGTGGTTTGTGTAGAAAACCACTTTCCACAACAATAGTGTTAAAATTTGGTGGTTTGTGTAGAAAACCACTTTCCACAACAAGTGTTAAAGTTTGGTGGTTTGTGTAGAAAACCACTTTCCACAACAAGTGTTAAAGTTTGGTGGTTTGTGTAGAAAATCACTTTCCACAACAATAGTGTTAAAGTTTGGTGGTTTGTGTAGAAAACCACTTTCCACAACAATAGTGTTAAAGTTTGGTGGTTTGTGTAGAAAACCACTTTCCACAACAACAGTGTTAAAGTTTGGTGGTTTGTGTAGAAAACCACTTTCCACAACAAGTGTTAAAGTTTGGTGGTTTGTGTAGAAAATCACTTTCCACAACAATAGTGTTAAAGTTTGGTGGTTTGTGTAGAAAACCACTTTCCACAACAATAGTGTTAAAGTTTGGTGGTTTGTGTAGAAAACCACTTTCCACAACAATAGTGTTAAAGTTTGGTGGTCCGTGTAGAAAACCACTTTCCACAACAATAGTGTTAAAGTTTGGTGGTTTGTGTAGAAAACCACTTTCCACAACAATAGTGTTAAAATTTGGTGGTTTGTGTAGAAAACCACTTTCCACAACAATAGTGTTAAAATTTGGTGGTTTGTGTAGAAAACCACTTTCCACAACAAGTGTTAAAATTTGGTGGTTTGTGTGGAAAACCACTTTCCACAACAAGTGTTAAAGTTTGGTGGTTTGTGTAGAAAACCACTTTCCACAACAATAGTGTTAAAATTTGGTGGTTTGTGTAGAAAACCACTTTCCACAACAAGTGCTAAAGTTTGGTGGTTTGTGTAGAAAACCACCTTCCACAACAAGTGTTAAAGTTTGGTGGTTTGTGTAGAAAACCACTTTCCACAACAATAGTGTTAAAGTTTGGTGGTTTGTGTAGAAAACCACTTTCCACAACAATAGTGTTAAAGTTTGGTGGTTTGTGTAGAAAACCACTTTCCACAACAATAGTGTTAAAGTTTGGTGGTTTGTGTAGAAAACCACTTTCCACAACAATAGTGTTAAAGTTTGGTGGTTCGTGTAGAAAACCACTTTCCACAACAATAGTGTTAAAGTTTGGTGGTTTGTGTAGAAAACCACTTTCCACAACAATAGTGTTAAAATTTGGTGGTTTGTGTAGAAAACCACTTTCCACAACAATAGTGTTAAAATTTGGTGGTTTGTGTAGAAAACCACTTTCCACAACAAGTGTTAAAGTTTGGTGGTTTGTGTAGAAAACCACTTTCCACAACAATAGTGTTAAAGTTTGGTGGTTTGTGTGGAAAACCACTTTCCACAACAAGTGTTAAAGTTTGGTGGTTTGTGTAGAAAACCACTTTCCACAACAATAGTGTTAAAGTTTGGTGGTTTGTGTAGAAAACCACTTTCCACAACAATAGTGTTAAAATTTGGTGGTTTGTGTGGAAAACCACTTTCCACAACAAGTGTTAAAGTTTGGTGGTTTGTGTAGAAAACCACTTTCCACAACAATAGTGTTAAAATTTGGTGGTTTGTGTAGAAAACCACTTTCCACAACAAGTGTTAAAGTTTGGTGGTTTGTGTAGAAAACCACTTTCCACAACAATAGTGTTAAAGTTTGGTGGTTTGTGTAGAAAATCAGTTTCCACAACAATAGTGTTAAAGTTTGGTGGTTTGTGTAGAAAACCACTTTCCACAACAATAGTGTTAAAGTTTGGTGGTTTGTGTAGAAAACCACTTTCCACAACAAGTGTTAAAGTTTGGTGGTTTGTGTAGAAAACCACTTTCCACAACAATAGTGTTAAAGTTTGGTGGTTTGTGTAGAAAATCAGTTTCCACAACAATAGTGTTAAAATTTGGTGGTTTGTGTAGAAAACCACTTTCCACAACAAGTGTTAAAGTTTGGTGGTTTGTGTAGAAAACCACTTTCCACAACAATAGTGTTAAAGTTTGGTGGTTTGTGGAGAAAATCAGTTTCCACAACAAGTGTTAAAGTTTGGTGGTTTGTGTAGAAAACAACTTTCCACAACAATAGTGTTAAAGTTTGGTGGTTTGTGTAGAAAATCAGTTTCCACAACAATAGTGTTAAAGTTTGGTGGTTTGTGTAGAAAATCAGTTTCCACAACAATAGTGTTAAAGTTTGGTGGTTTGTGTAGAAAATCAGTTTCCACAACAATAGTGTTAAAATTTGGTGGTTTGTGTAGAAAACCACTTTCCACAACAATAGTGTTAAAGTTTGGTGGTTTGTGTAGAAAATCAGTTTCCACAACAATAGTGTTAAAATTTGGTGGTTTGTGTAGAAAACCACTTTCCACAACAATAGTGTTAAAGTTTGGTGGTTTGTGTAGAAAATCAGTTTCCACAACAATAGTGTTAAAATTTGGTGGTTTGTGTAGAAAACAACTTTCCACAACAATAGTGTTAAAGTTTGGTGGTTTGTGTAGAAAATCAGTTTCCACAACAATAGTGTTAAAGTTTGGTGGTTTGTGTAGAAAATCAGTTTCCACAACAATAGTGTTAAAGTTTGGTGGTTTGTGTAGAAAATCAGTTTCCACAACAATAGTGTTAAAATTTGGTGGTTTGTGTAGAAAACCACTTTCCACAACAATAGTGTTAAAGTTTGGTGGTTTGTGTAGAAAATCAGTTTCCACAACAATAGTGTTAAAATTTGGTGGTTTGTGTAGAAAACCACTTTCCACAACAATAGTGTTAAAGTTTGGTGGTTTGTGTAGAAAACCACTTTCCACAACAATAGTGTTAAAGTTTGGTGGTTTGTGTAGAAAACCACTTTCCACAACAATCGTGTTAAAGTTTGGTGGTTTGTGAAGAAAACCACTTTCCACAACAATAGTGGTAATGCTTGGTGGTTTGTGTAGAAAACCACTTTCCACAACAATAGTGTTAAAGTTTGGTGGTTTGTGTAGAAAACCACTTTCCACAACAATAGTGGTAATGCTTGGTGGTTTGTGTAGAAAATCACTTTCCACAACAATAGTGGTAATGCTTGGTGGTTTGTGTAGAAAACCACTTTCCACAACAATAGTGGTAATGCTTGGTGGTTTGTGTAGAAAACCACTTTCCACAACAATAGTGTTAAAGTTTGGTGGTTTGTGTAGAAAACCACTTTCCACAACAATAGTGTTAAAGTTTGGTGGTTCGTGTAGAAAACCACTTTCCACAACAATCGTGGTAATGTTTGGTGGTTTGTGTAGAAAACCACTTTCCACAACAATAGTGGTAATGCTTGGTGGTTTGTGTAGAAAACCACTTTCCACAACAATAGTGTTAAAGTTTGGTGGTTCGTGTAGAAAACCACTTTCCACAACAATAGTGGTAATGCTTGGTGGTTTGTGTAGAAAACCACTTTCCACAACAATAGTGTTAAAGTTTGGTGGTTTGTGTAGAAAACCACTTTCCACAACAATAGTGTTAAAGTTTGGTGGTTTGTGTAGAAAACGACTTTCCACAACAACAGTGTTAAAGTTTGGTGGTTTGTGTAGAAAACCACTTTCCACAACAATCGTGGTAATGTTTGGTGGTTTGTGTAGAAAACCACTTTCCACAACAATGGTGGTAATGCTTGGTGGTTTGTGTAGAAAACCACTTTCCACAACAATAGTGGTAATGTTTGGTGGTTTGTGTAGAAAACCACTTTCCACAACAATAGTGGTAATGTTTGGTGGTTTGTGTAGAAAACCACTTTCCACAACAATGGTGGTAATGCTTGGTGGTTTGTGTAGAAAACCACTTTCCACAACAATCGTGGTAATGTTTGGTGGTTTGTGTAGAAAATCACTTTCCACAACAATAGTGTTAAAGTTTGGTGGTTTGTGTAGAAAATCACTTTCCACAACAATAGTGTTAAAGTTTGGTGGTTTGTGTAGAAAACCACTTTCCACAACAATAGTGTTAAAGTTTGGTGGTTTGTGTAGAAAACCACTTTCCACAACAATCGTGGTAATGTTTGGTGGTTTGTGTAGAAAACCACTTTCCACAACAATAGTGTTAAAGTTTGGTGGTTTGTGTAGAAAACCACTTTCCACAACAAGTGTTAAAGTTTGGTGGTTTGTGTAGAAAATCACTTTCCACAACAATAGTGTTAAAGTTTGGTGGTTTGTGTAGAAAACCACTTTCCACAACAAGTGTTAAAGTTTGGTGGTTTGTGTAGAAAACCACTTTCCACAACAATAGTGTTAAAATTTGGTGGTTTGTGTTAAAAATCAGTTTCCACAACAATAGTGTTAAAGTTTGGTGGTTTGTGTAGAAAACCACTTTCCACAACAATAGTGTTAAAGTTTGGTGGTTTGTGTAGAAAACCACTTTCCACAACAATCGTGGTAATGTTTGGTGGTTTGTGTAGAAAACCACTTTCCACAACAATAGTGTTAAAGTTTGGTGGTTTGTGTAGAAAACCACTTTCCACAACAAGTGTTAAAGTTTGGTGGTTTGTGTAGAAAATCACTTTCCACAACAAGTGTTAAAGTTTGGTGGTTTGTGTAGAAAACCACTTTCCACAACAAGTGTTAAAGTTTGGTGGTTTGTGTAGAAAACCACTTTCCACAACAATAGTGTTAAAATTTGGTGGTTTGTGTAGAAAATCAGTTTCCACAACAATAGTGTTAAAGTTTGGTGGTTTGTGTAGAAAACCACTTTCCACAACAATAGTGTTAAAGTTTGGTGGTTTGTGTAGAAAACCACTTTCCACAACAAGTGTTAAAGTTTGGTGGTTTGTGTAGAAAACCACTTTCCACAACAATAGTGTTAAAGTTTGGTGGTTTGTGTAGAAAACCACTTTCCACAACAATAGTGTTAAAGTTTGGTGGTTCGTGTAGAAAACCACTTTCCACAACAATCGTGGTAATGCTTGGTGGTTTGTGTAGAAAACCACTTTCCACAACAATAGTGTTAAAGTTTGGTGGTTTGTGTAGAAAACCACTTTCCACAACAATAGTGTTAAAGTTTGGTGGTTTGTGTAGAAAACCACTTTCCACAACAATAGTGTTAAAGTTTGGTGGTTTGTGTAGAAAACCACTTTCCACAACAATAGTGTTAAAGTTTGGTGGTTTGTGTAGAAAACCACTTTCCACAACAATAGTGTTAAAGTTTGGTGGTTTGTGTAGAAAACCACTTTCTACAACAATAGTGTTAAAGTTTGGTGGTTTGTGTAGAAAACCACTTTCCACAACAATCGTGGTAATGCTTGGTGGTTTGCGTAGAAAACCACTTTCCACAACAATAGTGTTAAAGTTTGGTGGTTTGTGTAGAAAACCACTTTCCACAACAATAGTGTTAAAGTTTGGTGGTTTGTGTAGAAAACCACTTTCCACAACAATAGTGTTAAAGTTTGGTGGTTTGTGTAGAAAACCACTTTCCACAACAAAAGTGTTAAAGTTTGGTGGTTTGTGTAGAAAACCACTTTCCACAACAATAGTGTTAAAGTTTGGTGGTTTGTGTAGAAAACCACTTTCCACAACAATAGTGTTAAAGTTTGGTGGTTTGTGTAGAAAACCACTTTCCACAACAATAGTGTTAAAGTTTGGTGGTTTGTGTAGAAAACCACTTTCCACAACAATAGTGTTAAAGTTTGGTGGTTTGTGTAGAAAACCACTTTCCACAACAATAGTGGTAATGTTTGGTGGTTTGTGTAGAAAACCACTTTCCACAACAATCGTGGTAATGCTTTGTGGTTTGTGTAGAAAACCACTTTCCACAACAATAGTGTTAAAATTTGGTGGTTTGTGCAGAAAACCACTTTCCACAACAATCGTGGTAATGCTTCGTGGTTTGTGTAGAAAACCACTTTCCACAACAATGGTGTTAAAGTTTGGTGGTTTGTGTAGAAAACCACTTTCCACAACAATCGTGGTAATGCTTCGTGGTTTGTGTAGAAAACCACTTTCCACAACAATAGTGGTAATGTTTGGTGGTTTGTGTAGAAAACCACTTTCCACAACAAGTGTTAATGTTTGGTGGTTCGTGTAGAAAACCACTTTCCACAACAATAGTGTTAAAGTTTGGTGGTTTGTGTAGAAAACCACTTTCCACAACAATAGTGTTAAAGTTTGGTGGTTTGTGTAGAAAATCACTTTCCACAACAATAGTGGTAATGTTTGGTGGTTTGTGTAGAAAACCACTTTCCACAACAAGTGTTAAAGTTTGGTGGTTCGTGTAGAAAACCACTTTCCACAACAATAGTGTTAAAGTTTGGTGGTTTGTGTAGAAAACCACTTTCCACAACAATAGTGTTAAAGTTTGGTGGTTTGTGTAGAAAACCACTTTCCACAACAATAGTGTTAAAGTTTGGTGGTTTGTGTAGAAAACCACTTTCCACAACAATAGTGTTAAAGTTTGGTGGTTTGTGTAGAAAACCACTTTCCACAACAAGTGTTAAAGTTTGGTGGTTTGTGTAGAAAATCACTTTCCACAACAATAGTGTTAAAGTTTGGTGGTTTGTGTAGAAAACCACTTTCCACAACAATAGTGTTAAAATTTGGTGGTTTGTGTAGAAAATCAGTTTCCACAACAATAGTGTTAAAGTTTGGTGGTTTGTGTAGAAAACCACTTTCCACAACAATAGTGTTAAAGTTTGGTGGTTTGTGTAGAAAACCACTTTCCACAACAATAGTGTTAAAGTTTGGTGGTTTTGTGTAGAAAACCACTTTCCACAACAATAGTGTTAAAATTTGGTGGTTTGTGTAGAAAACCACTTTCCACAACAATAGTGTTAAAGTTTGGTGGTTTTGTGTAGAAAACCACTTTCCACAACAATAGTGTTAAAATTTGGTGGTTTGTGTAGAAAACCACTTTCCACAACAAGTGTTAAAGTTTGGTGGTTTGTGTAGAAAACCACTTTCCACAACAATAGTGTTAAAGTTTGGTGGTTTGTGTAGAAAATCAGTTTCCACAACAAGTGTTAAAGTTTGGTGGTTCGTGTAGAAAACCACTTTCCACAACAATAGTGTTAAAGTTTGGTGGTTTGTGTAGAAAATCAGTTTCCACAACAATAGTGTTAAAATTTGGTGGTTTGTGTAGAAAACCACTTTCCACAACAAGTGTTAAAGTTTGGTGGTTTGTGTAGAAAACCACTTTCCACAACAATAGTGTTAAAGTTTGTTGGTTTGTGGAGAAAATCAGTTTCCACAACAAGTGTTAAAGTTTGGTGGTTCGTGTAGAAAACCACTTTCCACAACAATAGTGTTAAAGTTTGGTGGTTTGTGTAGAAAACCACTTTCCACAACAATAGTGTTAAAGTTTGGTGGTTTGTGTAGAAAATCACTTTCCACAACAATAGTGGTAATGTTTGGTGGTTTGTGTAGAAAACCACTTTCCACAACAAGTGTTAAAGTTTGGTGGTTCGTGTAGAAAACCACTTTCCACAACAATAGTGTTAAAGTTTGGTGGTTTGTGTAGAAAACCACTTTCCACAACAATAGTGTTAAAGTTTGGTGGTTTGTGTAGAAAACCACTTTCCACAACAATAGTGTTAAAGTTTGGTGGTTTGTGTAGAAAACCACTTTCCACAACAATAGTGTTAAAGTTTGGTGGTTTGTGTAGAAAACCACTTTCCACAACAAGTGTTAAAGTTTGGTGGTTTGTGTAGAAAATCACTTTCCACAACAATAGTGTTAAAGTTTGGTGGTTTGTGTAGAAAACCACTTTCCACAACAAG
The DNA here is from genome assembly GCF_964187855.1 of Myxine glutinosa. NCBI lineage: Eukaryota > Metazoa > Chordata > Myxini > Myxiniformes > Myxinidae > Myxine > Myxine glutinosa. Next base: position 269,002,884 of record NC_136262.1, on the reverse strand, counting down.
TGTTAAAGTTTGGTGGTTTGTGTAGAAAACCACTTTCCACAACAATAGTGTTAAAATTTGGTGGTTTGTGTAGAAAATCAGTTTCCACAACAATAGTGTTAAAGTTTGGTGGTTTGTGTAGAAAACCACTTTCCACAACAATAGTGTTAAAGTTTGGTGGTTTGTGTAGAAAACCACTTTCCACAACAATAGTGTTAAAGTTTGGTGGTTTTGTGTAGAAAACCACTTTCCACAACAATAGTGTTAAAATTTGGTGGTTTGTGTAGAAAACCACTTTCCACAACAATAGTGTTAAAGTTTGGTGGTTCGTGTAGAAAACCACTTTCCACAACAATAGTGTTAAAGTTTGGTGGTTCGTGTAGAAAACCACTTTCCACAACAATAGTGTTAAAGTTTGGTGGTTTGTGTAGAAAACCACTTTCCACAACAATAGTGTTAAAATTTGGTGGTTTGTGTAGAAAACCACTTTCCACAACAAGTGTTAAAGTTTGGTGGTTTGTGTAGAAAACCACTTTCCACAACAATAGTGTTAAAGTTTGGTGGTTTGTGTAGAAAATCAGTTTCCACAACAAGTGTTAAAGTTTGGTGGTTCGTGTAGAAAACCACTTTCCACAACAATAGTGTTAAAGTTTGGTGGTTTGTGTAGAAAATCAGTTTCCACAACAATAGTGTTAAAATTTGGTGGTTTGTGTAGAAAACCACTTTCCACAACAAGTGTTAAAGTTTGGTGGTTTGTGTAGAAAACCACTTTCCACAACAATAGTGTTAAAGTTTGGTGGTTTGTGGAGAAAATCAGTTTCCACAACAAGTGTTAAAGTTTGGTGGTTTGTGTAGAAAACTACTTTCCACAACAATAGTGTTAAAGTTTGGTGGTTTGTGTAGAAAATCAGTTTCCACAACAATAGTGTTAAAATTTGGTGGTTTGTGTAGAAAACCACTTTCCACAACAATAGTGTTAAAGTTTGGTGGTTCGTGTAGAAAACCACTTTCCACAACAATAGTGTTAAAGTTTGGTGGTTTGTGTAGAAAACCACTTTCCACAACAATAGTGTTAAAGTTTGGTGGTTTGTGTAGAAAACCACTTTCCACAACAATCGTGTTAAAGTTTGGTGGTTTGTGAAGAAAACCACTTTCCACAACAATAGTGGTAATGCTTGGTGGTTTGTGTAGAAAACCACTTTCCACAACAATAGTGTTAAAGTTTGGTGGTTTGTGTAGAAAACCACTTTCCACAACAATAGTGGTAATGCTTGGTGGTTTGTGTAGAAAATCACTTTCCACAACAATAGTGGTAATGCTTGGTGGTTTGTGTAGAAAACCACTTTCCACAACAATAGTGGTAATGCTTGGTGGTTTGTGTAGAAAACCACTTTCCACAACAATAGTGTTAAAGTTTGGTGGTTTGTGTAGAAAACCACTTTCCACAACAATAGTGTTAAAGTTTGGTGGTTCGTGTAGAAAACCACTTTCCACAACAATCGTGGTAATGTTTGGTGGTTTGTGTAGAAAACCACTTTCCACAACAATAGTGTTAAAGTTTGGTGGTTTGTGTAGAAAACCACTTTCCACAACAAGTGTTAAAGTTTGGTGGTTTGTGTAGAAAACCACTTTCCACAACAATAGTGTTAAAGTTTGGTGGTTTGTGTAGAAAATCAGTTTCCACAACAATAGTGTTAAAATTTGGTGGTTTGTGTAGAAAACCACTTTCCACAACAATAGTGTTAAAGTTTGGTGGTTTGTGTAGAAAATCACTTTCCACAACAATAGTGTTAAAGTTTGGTGGTTCGTGTAGAAAACCACTTTCCACAACAATAGTGTTAAAGTTTGGTGGTTTGTGTAGAAAACCACTTTCCACAACAATAGTGTTAAAGTTTGGTGGTTTGTGTAGAAAACCACTTTCCACAACAATCGTGTTAAAGTTTGGTGGTTTGTGAAGAAAACCACTTTCCACAACAATAGTGGTAATGCTTGGTGGTTTGTGTAGAAAACCACTTTCCACAACAATAGTGTTAAAGTTTGGTGGTTTGTGTAGAAAACCACTTTCCACAACAATAGTGGTAATGCTTGGTGGTTTGTGTAGAAAATCACTTTCCACAACAATAGTGGTAATGCTTGGTGGTTTGTGTAGAAAACCACTTTCCACAACAATAGTGGTAATGCTTGGTGGTTTGTGTAGAAAACCACTTTCCACAACAATAGTGTTAAAGTTTGGTGGTTTGTGTAGAAAACCACTTTCCACAACAATAGTGTTAAAGTTTGGTGGTTCGTGTAGAAAACCACTTTCCACAACAATCGTGGTAATGCTTGGTGGTTTGTGTGGAAAACCACTTTCCACAACAATAGTGTTAAAGTTTGGTGGTTTGTGTAGAAAACCACTTTCCACAACAATAGTGTTAAAGTTTGGTGGTTTGTGTAGAAAACCACTTTCCACAACAATAGTGGTAATGCTTGGTGGTTTGTGTAGAAAACCACTTTCCACAACAATAGTGTTAAAGTTTGGTGGTTTGTGTAGAAAACGACTTTCCACAACAACAGTGTTAAAGTTTGGTGGTTTGTGTAGAAAACCACTTTCCACAACAATCGTGGTAATGTTTGGTGGTTTGTGTAGAAAACCACTTTCCACAACAATGGTGGTAATGCTTGGTGGTTTGTGTAGAAAACCACTTTCCACAACAATAGTGGTAATGTTTGGTGGTTTGTGTAGAAAACCACTTTCCACAACAATAGTGGTAATGTTTGGTGGTTTGTGTAGAAAACCACTTTCCACAACAATGGTGGTAATGCTTGGTGGTTTGTGTAGAAAACCACTTTCCACAACAATCGTGGTAATGTTTGGTGGTTTGTGTAGAAAATCACTTTCCACAACAATAGTGTTAAAGTTTGGTGGTTTGTGTAGAAAATCACTTTCCACAACAATAGTGTTAAAGTTTGGTGGTTTGTGTAGAAAACCACTTTCCACAACAATAGTGTTAAAGTTTGGTGGTTTGTGTAGAAAACCACTTTCCACAACAATAGTGTTAAAGTTTGGTGGTTTGTGTAGAAAACCACTTTCCACAACAATCGTGGTAATGTTTGGTGGTTTGTGTAGAAAATCACTTTCCACAACAATAGTGTTAAAGTTTGGTGGTTTGTGTAGAAAACCACTTTCCACAACAATAGTGTTAAAGTTTGGTGGTTTGTGTAGAAAACCACTTTCCAAAACAATCGTGGTAATGTTTGGTGGTTTGTGTAGAAAACCACTTTCCACAACAATAGTGTTAAAGTTTGGTGGTTTGTGTAGAAAACCACTTTCCACAACAAGTGTTAAAGTTTGGTGGTTTGTGTAGAAAATCACTTTCCACAACAATAGTGTTAAAGTTTGGTGGTTTGTGTAGAAAACCACTTTCCACAACAAGTGTTAAAGTTTGGTGGTTTGTGTAGAAAACCACTTTCCACAACAATAGTGTTAAAATTTGGTGGTTTGTGTTAAAAATCAGTTTCCACAACAATAGTGTTAAAGTTTGGTGGTTTGTGTAGAAAACCACTTTCCACAACAATAGTGTTAAAGTTTGGTGGTTTGTGTAGAAAACCACTTTCCACAACAATCGTGGTAATGTTTGGTGGTTTGTGTAGAAAACCACTTTCCACAACAATAGTGTTAAAGTTTGGTGGTTTGTGTAGAAAACCACTTTCCACAACAAGTGTTAAAGTTTGGTGGTTTGTGTAGAAAATCACTTTCCACAACAATAGTGTTAAAGTTTGGTGGTTTGTGTAGAAAACCACTTTCCACAACAAGTGTTAAAGTTTGGTGGTTTGTGTAGAAAACCACTTTCCACAACAATAGTGTTAAAGTTTGGTGGTTTGTGTAGAAAACCACTTTCCACAACAATAGTGTTAAAGTTTGGTGGTTTGTGTAGAAAACCACTTTCCACAACAAGTGTTAAAGTTTGGTGGTTTGTGTAGAAAACCACTTTCCACAACAATAGTGTTAAAGTTTGGTGGTTCGTGTAGAAAACCACTTTCCACAACAATCGTGTTAAAGTTTGGTGGTTTGTGTAGAAAACCACTTTCCACAACAATAGTGTTAAAGTTTGGTGGTTCGTGTAGAAAACCACTTTCCACAACAATCGTGGTAATGCTTGGTGGTTTGTGTAGAAAACCACTTTCCACAACAATAGTGTTAAAGTTTGGTGGTTTGTGTAGAAAACCACTTTCCACAACAATAGTGTTAAAGTTTGGTGGTTCGTGTAGAAAACCACTTTCCACAACAATCGTGGTAATGCTTGGTGGTTTGTGTAGAAAACCACTTTCCACAACAATAGTGTTAAAGTTTGGTGGTTTGTGTAGAAAACCACTTTCCACAACAATAGTGTTAAAGTTTGGTGGTTTGTGTAGAAAACCACTTTCCACAACAATAGTGTTAAAGTTTGGTGGTTTGTGTAGAAAACCACTTTCTACAACAATAGTGTTAAAGTTTGGTGGTTTGTGTAGAAAACCACTTTCCACAACAATCGTGGTAATGCTTGGTGGTTTGCGTAGAAAACCACTTTCCACAACAATAGTGTTAAAGTTTGGTGGTTTGTGTAGAAAACCACTTTCCACAACAATAGTGTTAAAGTTTGGTGGTTTGTGTAGAAAACCACTTTCCACAACAAGTGTTAAAGTTTGGTGGTTTGTGTAGAAAACCACTTTCCACAACAATAGTGTTAAAATTTGGTGGTTTGTGTAGAAAATCAGTTTCCACAACAATAGTGTTAAAGTTTGGTGGTTTGTGTAGAAAACCACTTTCCACAACAATAGTGTTAAAGTTTGGTGGTTTGTGTAGAAAACCACTTTCCACAACAATAGTGTTAAAGTTTGGTGGTTTTGTGTAGAAAACCACTTTCCACAACAATAGTGTTAAAATTTGGTGGTTTGTGTAGAAAACCACTTTCCACAACAATAGTGTTAAAGTTTGGTGGTTCGTGTAGAAAACCACTTTCCACAACAATAGTGTTAAAGTTTGGTGGTTCGTGTAGAAAACCACTTTCCACAACAATAGTGTTAAAGTTTGGTGGTTTGTGTAGAAAACCACTTTCCACAACAATAGTGTTAAAATTTGGTGGTTTGTGTAGAAAACCACTTTCCACAACAAGTGTTAAAGTTTGGTGGTTTGTGTAGAAAACCACTTTCCACAACAATAGTGTTAAAGTTTGGTGGTTTGTGTAGAAAATCAGTTTCCACAACAAGTGTTAAAGTTTGGTGGTTCGTGTAGAAAACCACTTTCCACAACAATAGTGTTAAAGTTTGGTGGTTTGTGTAGAAAATCAGTTTCCACAACAATAGTGTTAAAATTTGGTGGTTTGTGTAGAAAACCACTTTCCACAACAAGTGTTAAAGTTTGGTGGTTTGTGTAGAAAACCACTTTCCACAACAATAGTGTTAAAGTTTGGTGGTTTGTGGAGAAAATCAGTTTCCACAACAAGTGTTAAAGTTTGGTGGTTTGTGTAGAAAACTACTTTCCACAACAATAGTGTTAAAGTTTGGTGGTTTGTGTAGAAAATCAGTTTCCACAACAATAGTGTTAAAATTTGGTGGTTTGTGTAGAAAACCACTTTCCACAACAATAGTGTTAAAGTTTGGTGGTTCGTGTAGAAAACCACTTTCCACAACAATAGTGTTAAAGTTTGGTGGTTTGTGTAGAAAACCACTTTCCACAACAATAGTGTTAAAGTTTGGTGGTTTGTGTAGAAAACCACTTTCCACAACAATCGTGTTAAAGTTTGGTGGTTTGTGAAGAAAACCACTTTCCACAACAATAGTGGTAATGCTTGGTGGTTTGTGTAGAAAACCACTTTCCACAACAATAGTGTTAAAGTTTGGTGGTTTGTGTAGAAAACCACTTTCCACAACAATAGTGGTAATGCTTGGTGGTTTGTGTAGAAAATCACTTTCCACAACAATAGTGGTAATGCTTGGTGGTTTGTGTAGAAAACCACTTTCCACAACAATAGTGGTAATGCTTGGTGGTTTGTGTAGAAAACCACTTTCCACAACAATAGTGTTAAAGTTTGGTGGTTTGTGTAGAAAACCACTTTCCACAACAATCGTGGTAATGTTTGGTGGTTTGTGTAGAAAACCACTTTCCACAACAATAGTGTTAAAGTTTGGTGGTTTGTGTAGAAAATCAGTTTCCACAACAAGTGTTAAAGTTTGGTGGTTTGTGTAGAAAACCACTTTCCACAACAATAGTGTTAAAGTTTGGTGGTTTGTGTAGAAAATCAGTTTCCACAACAATAGTGTTAAAATTTGGTGGTTTGTGTAGAAAACCACTTTCCACAACAATAGTGTTAAAGTTTGGTGGTTTGTGTAGAAAATCACTTTCCACAACAATAGTGTTAAAGTTTGGTGGTTCGTGTAGAAAACCACTTTCCACAACAATAGTGTTAAAGTTTGGTGGTTTGTGTAGAAAACCACTTTCCACAACAATAGTGTTAAAGTTTGGTGGTTTGTGTAGAAAACCACTTTCCACAACAATCGTGTTAAAGTTTGGTGGTTTGTGAAGAAAACCACTTTCCACAACAATAGTGGTAATGCTTGGTGGTTTGTGTAGAAAACCACTTTCCACAACAATAGTGTTAAAGTTTGGTGGTTTGTGTAGAAAACCACTTTCCACAACAATAGTGGTAATGCTTGGTGGTTTGTGTAGAAAATCACTTTCCACAACAATAGTGGTAATGCTTGGTGGTTTGTGTAGAAAACCACTTTCCACAACAATAGTGGTAATGCTTGGTGGTTTGTGTAGAAAACCACTTTCCACAACAATAGTGTTAAAGTTTGGTGGTTTGTGTAGAAAACCACTTTCCACAACAATAGTGGTAATGCTTGGTGGTTTGTGTAGAAAACCACTTTCCACAACAATAGTGTTAAAGTTTGGTGGTTTGTGTAGAAAACCACTTTCCACAACAATAGTGTTAAAGTTTGGTGGTTCGTGTAGAAAACCACTTTCCACAACAATCGTGGTAATGCTTGGTGGTTTGTGTAGAAAACCACTTTCCACAACAATAGTGTTAAAGTTTGGTGGTTTGTGTAGAAAACCACTTTCCACAACAATAGTGTTAAAGTTTGGTGGTTTGTGTAGAAAACCACTTTCCACAACAATAGTGGTAATGCTTGGTGGTTTGTGTAGAAAACCACTTTCCACAACAATAGTGTTAAAGTTTGGTGGTTTGTGTAGAAAACGACTTTCCACAACAACAGTGTTAAAGTTTGGTGGTTTGTGTAGAAAACCACTTTCCACAACAATCGTGGTAATGTTTGGTGGTTTGTGTAGAAAACCACTTTCCACAACAATGGTGGTAATGCTTGGTGGTTTGTGTAGAAAACCACTTTCCACAACAATAGTGGTAATGTTTGGTGGTTTGTGTAGAAAACCACTTTCCACAACAATAGTGGTAATGTTTGGTGGTTTGTGTAGAAAACCACTTTCCACAACAATGGTGGTAATGCTTGGTGGTTTGTGTAGAAAACCACTTTCCACAACAATCGTGGTAATGTTTGGTGGTTTGTGTAGAAAATCACTTTCCACAACAATAGTGTTAAAGTTTGGTGGTTTGTGTAGAAAATCACTTTCCACAACAATAGTGTTAAAGTTTGGTGGTTTGTGTAGAAAACCACTTTCCACAACAATCGTGGTAATGTTTGGTGGTTTGTGTAGAAAACCACTTTCCACAACAATGGTGGTAATGCTTGGTGGTTTGTGTAGAAAACCACTTTCCACAACAATAGTGGTAATGTTTGGTGGTTTGTGTAGAAAACCACTTTCCACAACAATAGTGGTAATGTTTGGTGGTTTGTGTAGAAAACCACTTTCCACAACAATGGTGGTAATGCTTGGTGGTTTGTGTAGAAAACCACTTTCCACAACAATCGTGGTAATGTTTGGTGGTTTGTGTAGAAAATCACTTTCCACAACAATAGTGTTAAAGTTTGGTGGTTTGTGTAGAAAACCACTTTCCACAACAATAGTGTTAAAGTTTGGTGGTTTGTGTAGAAAACCACTTTCCACAACAATAGTGTTAAAGTTTGGTGGTTTGTGTAGAAAACCACTTTCCACAACAATCGTGGTAATGTTTGGTGGTTTGTGTAGAAAATCACTTTCCACAACAATAGTGTTAAAGTTTGGTGGTTTGTGTAGAAAATCACTTTCCACAACAATAGTGTTAAAGTTTGGTGGTTTGTGTAGAAAACCACTTTCCACAACAATAGTGTTAAAGTTTGGTGGTTTGTGTAGAAAACCACTTTCCAAAACAATCGTGGTAATGTTTGGTGGTTTGTGTAGAAAACCACTTTCCACAACAATAGTGTTAAAGTTTGGTGGTTTGTGTAGAAAACCACTTTCCACAACAAGTGTTAAAGTTTGGTGGTTTGTGTAGAAAACCACTTTCCACAACAATAGTGTTAAAGTTTGGTGGTTTGTGTAGAAAACCACTTTCCACAACAAGTGTTAAAGTTTGGTGGTTTGTGTAGAAAACCACTTTCCACAACAATAGTGTTAAAATTTGGTGGTTTGTGTTAAAAATCAGTTTCCACAACAATAGTGTTAAAGTTTGGTGGTTTGTGTAGAAAACCACTTTCCACAACAATAGTGTTAAAGTTTGGTGGTTTGTGTAGAAAACCACTTTCCACAACAATCGTGGTAATGTTTGGTGGTTTGTGTAGAAAACCACTTTCCACAACAATAGTGTTAAAGTTTGGTGGTTTGTGTAGAAAACCACTTTCCACAACAAGTGTTAAAGTTTGGTGGTTTGTGTAGAAAATCACTTTCCACAACAAGTGTTAAAGTTTGGTGGTTTGTGTAGAAAACCACTTTCCACAACAATCGTGGTAATGTTTGGTGGTTTGTGTAGAAAACCACTTTCCACAACAATAGTGTTAAAGTTTGGTGGTTTGTGTAGAAAACCACTTTCCACAACAAGTGTTAAAGTTTGGTGGTTTGTGTAGAAAACCACTTTCCACAACAATAGTGTTAAAGTTTGGTGGTTTGTGTAGAAAACCACTTTCCACAACAATAGTGTTAAAGTTTGGTGGTTTGTGTAGAAAACCACTTTCCACAACAAGTGTTAAAGTTTGGTGGTTTGTGTAGAAAACCACTTTCCACAACAATAGTGTTAAAGTTTGGTGGTTCGTGTAGAAAACCACTTTCCACAACAATCGTGTTAAAGTTTGGTGGTTTGTGTAGAAAACCACTTTCCACAACAATAGTGTTAAAGTTTGGTGGTTCGTGTAGAAAACCACTTTCCACAACAATCGTGGTAATGCTTGGTGGTTTGTGTAGAAAACCACTTTCCACAACAATAGTGTTAAAGTTTGGTGGTTTGTGTAGAAAACCACTTTCCACAACAATAGTGTTAAAGTTTGGTGGTTTGTGTAGAAAACCACTTTCCACAACAATAGTGTTAAAGTTTGGTGGTTTGTGTAGAAAACCACTTTCTACAACAATAGTGTTAAAGTTTGGTGGTTTGTGTAGAAAACCACTTTCCACAACAATCGTGGTAATGCTTGGTGGTTTGTGTAGAAAACCACTTTCCACAACAATAGTGTTAAAGTTTGGTGGTTTGTGTAGAAAACCACTTTCCACAACAATAGTGTTAAAGTTTGGTGGTTTGTGTAGAAAACCACTTTCCACAACAATAGTGTTAAAGTTTGGTGGTTTGTGTAGAAAACCACTTTCCACAACAAAAGTGTTAAAGTTTGGTGGTTTGTGTAGAAAACCACTTTCCACAACAATAGTGTTAAAGTTTGGTGGTTTGTGTAGAAAACCACTTTCCACAACAATAGTGTTAAAGTTTGGTGGTTTGTGTAGAAAACCACTTTCCACAACAATAGTGTTAAAGTTTGGTGGTTTGTGTAGAAAACCACTTTCCACAACAATAGTGGTAATGCTTGGTGGTTTGTGTAGAAAACCACTTTCCACAACAATAGTGTTAAAGTTTGGTGGTTTGTGTAGAAAACCACTTTCCACAACAATAGTGTTAAAGTTTGGTGGTTTGTGTAGAAAACCACTTTCCACAACAATAGTGTTAAAGTTTGGTGGTTTGTGTAGAAAACCACTTTCCACAACAATAGTGGTAATGTTTGGTGGTTTGTGTAGAAAACCACTTTCCACAACAATCGTGGTAATGCTTTGTGGTTTGTGTAGAAAACCACTTTCCACAACAATAGTGTTAAAATTTGGTGGTTTGTGTAGAAAACCACTTTCCACAACAATAGTGGTAATGTTTGGTGGTTTGTGTAGAAAACCACTTTCCACAACAATCGTGGTAATGTTTGGTGGTTTGTGTAGAAAACCACTTTCCACAACAATAGTGGTAATGTTTGGTGGTTTGTGTAGAAAACCACTTTCCACAACAATCGTGGTAATGTTTGGTGGTTTGTGTAGAAAACCACTTTCCACAACAATAGTGGTAATGTTTGGTGGTTTGTGTAGAAAACCACTTTCCACAACAATCGTGGTAATGCTTCGTGGTTTGTGTAGAAAACCACTTTCCACAACAATGGTGTTAAAGTTTGGTGGTTTGTGTAGAAAACCACTTTCCACAACAATCGTGGTAATGCTTCGTGGTTTGTGTAGAAAACCACTTTCCACAACAATAGTGGTAATGTTTGGTGGTTTGTGTAGAAAACCACTTTCCACAACAAGTGTTAAAGTTTGGTGGTTTGTGTAGAAAATCACTTTCCACAACAATAGTGTTAAAGTTTGGTGGTTTGTGGAGAAAACCACTTTCCACAACAAGTGTTAAAGTTTGGTGGTTTGTGTAGAAAATCACTTTCCACAACAATAGTGTTAAAGTTTGGTGGTTTGTGTAGAAAACCACTTTCCACAACAAGTGTTAAAGTTTGGTGGTTTGTGTAGAAAACCACTTTCCACAAAAATAGTGTTAAAATTTGGTGGTTTGTGTAGAAAATCAGTTTCCACAACAATAGTGTTAAAGTTTGGTGGTTTGTGTAGAAAACCACTTTCCACAACAATAGTGTTAAAGTTTGGTGGTTTGTGTAGAAAACCACTTTCCACAACAATAGTGTTAAAATTTGGTGGTTTGTGTAGAAAACCACTTTCCACAACAATAGTGTTAAAGTTTGGTGGTTTTGTGTAGAAAACCACTTTCCACAACAATAGTGTTAAAATTTGGTGGTTTGTGTAGAAAACCACTTTCCACAACAAGTGTTAAAGTTTGGTGGTTTGTGTAGAAAACCACTTTCCACAACAATAGTGTTAAAGTTTGGTGGTTCGTGTAGAAAACCACTTTCCACAACGATAGTGTTAAAGTTTGGTGGTTTGTGTAGAAAATCAGTTTCCACAACAAGTGTTAAAGTTTGGTGGTTTGTGTAGAAAATCAGTTTCCACAACAATAGTGTTAAAGTTTGGTGGTTTGTGTAGAAAATCAGTTTCCACAACAAGTGTTAAAGTTTGGTGGTTTGTGTAGAAAACCACTTTCCACAACAATAGTGTTAAAGTTTGGTGGTTTGTGTAGAAAATCAGTTTCCACAACAATAGTGTTAAAATTTGGTGGTTTGTGTAGAAAACCACTTTCCACAACAATAGTGTTAAAGTTTGGTGGTTTGTGTAGAAAATCAGTTTCCACAACAATAGTGTTAAAATTTGGTGGTTTGTGTAGAAAACCACTTTCCACAACAATAGTGTTAAAGTTTGGTGGTTTGTGTAGAAAATCACTTTCCACAACAATAGTGTTAAAGTTTGGTGGTTCGTGTAGAAAACCACTTTCCACAATAATAGTGTTAAAGTTTGGTGGTTTGTGTAGAAAACCACTTTCCACAACAATAGTGTTAAAGTTTGGTGGTTTGTGTAGAAAACCACTTTCCACAACAATCGTGTTAAAGTTTGGTGGTTTGTGAAGAAAACCACTTTCCACAACAATAGTGGTAATGCTTGGTGGTTTGTGTAGAAAACCACTTTCCACAACAATAGTGTTAAAGTTTGGTGGTTTGTGTAGAAAACCACTTTCCACAACAATAGTGGTAATGCTTGGTGGTTTGTGTAGAAAATCACTTTCCACAACAATAGTGGTAATGCTTGGTGGTTTGTGTAGAAAACCACTTTCCACAACAATAGTGGTAATGCTTGGTGGTTTGTGTAGAAAACCACTTTCCACAACAATAGTGTTAAAGTTTGGTGGTTCGTGTAGAAAACCACTTTCCACAACAATCGTGGTAATGTTTGGTGGTTTGTGTAGAAAACCACTTTCCACAACAATAGTGTTAAAGTTTGGTGGTTCGTGTAGAAAACCACTTTCCACAACAATAGTGGTAATGCTTGGTGGTTTGTGTAGAAAACCACTTTCCACAACAATAGTGTTAAAGTTTGGTGGTTTGTGTAGAAAACCACTTTCCACAACAATAGTGTTAAAGTTTGGTGGTTTGTGTAGAAAACGACTTTCCACAACAACAGTGTTAAAGTTTGGTGGTTTGTGTAGAAAACCACTTTCCACAACAATCGTGGTAATGTTTGGTGGTTTGTGTAGAAAACCACTTTCCACAACAATGGTGGTAATGCTTGGTGGTTTGTGTAGAAAACCACTTTCCACAACAATAGTGGTAATGTTTGGTGGTTTGTGTAGAAAACCACTTTCCACAACAATAGTGGTAATGTTTGGTGGTTTGTGTAGAAAACCACTTTCCACAACAATGGTGGTAATGCTTGGTGGTTTGTGTAGAAAACCACTTTCCACAACAATCGTGGTAATGTTTGGTGGTTTGTGTAGAAAATCACTTTCCACAACAATAGTGTTAAAGTTTGGTGGTTTGTGTAGAAAACCACTTTCCACAACAATCGTGGTAATGTTTGGTGGTTTGTGTAGAAAACCACTTTCCACAACAATAGTGTTAAAGTTTGGTGGTTTGTGTAGAAAACCACTTTCCACAACAAGTGTTAAAGTTTGGTGGTTTGTGTAGAAAATCACTTTCCACAACAATAGTGTTAAAGTTTGGTGGTTTGTGTAGAAAACCACTTTCCACAACAAGTGTTAAAGTTTGGTGGTTTGTGTAGAAAACCACTTTCCACAACAATAGTGTTAAAATTTGGTGGTTTGTGTAGAAAACCACTTTCCACAACAAGTGTTAAAGTTTGGTGGTTTGTGTAGAAAACCACTTTCCACAACAATAGTGTTAAAATTTGGTGGTTTGTGTTAAAAATCAGTTTCCACAACAATAGTGTTAAAGTTTGGTGGTTTGTGTAGAAAACCACTTTCCACAACAATAGTGTTAAAGTTTGGTGGTTTGTGTAGAAAACCACTTTCCACAACAATCGTGGTAATGTTTGGTGGTTTGTGTAGAAAACCACTTTCCACAACAATAGTGTTAAAGTTTGGTGGTTTGTGTAGAAAACCACTTTCCACAACAATAGTGTTAAAGTTTGGTGGTTTGTGTAGAAAACCACTTTCCACAACAAGTGTTAAAGTTTGGTGGTTTGTGTAGAAAACCACTTTCCACAACAATAGTGTTAAAATTTGGTGGTTTGTGTAGAAAATCAGTTTCCACAACAATAGTGTTAAAGTTTGGTGGTTTGTGTAGAAAACCACTTTCCACAACAATAGTGTTAAAGTTTGGTGGTTTGTGTAGAAAACCACTTTCCACAACAATAGTGTTAAAATTTGGTGGTTTTGTGTAGAAAACCACTTTCCACAACAATAGTGTTAAAATTTGGTGGTTTGTGTAGAAAACCACTTTCCACAACAAGTGTTAAAGTTTGGTGGTTTGTGTAGAAAACCACTTTCCACAACAATAGTGTTAAAGTTTGGTGGTTTGTGTAGAAAACCACTTTCCACAACAATAGTGTTAAAGTTTGGTGGTTCGTGTAGAAAACCACTTTCCACAACAATCGTGGTAATGCTTGGTGGTTTGTGTAGAAAACCACTTTCCACAACAATAGTGTTAAAGTTTGGTGGTTTGTGTAGAAAACCACTTTCCACAACAATAGTGTTAAAGTTTGGTGGTTTGTGTAGAAAACCACTTTCCACAACAATAGTGTTAAAGTTTGGTGGTTTGTGTAGAAAACCACTTTCCACAACAATAGTGTTAAAGTTTGGTGGTTTGTGTAGAAAACCACTTTCCACAACAATCGTGGTAATGCTTGGTGGTTTGCGTAGAAAACCACTTTCCACAACAATAGTGTTAAAGTTTGGTGGTTTGTGTAGAAAACCACTTTCCACAACAATAGTGTTAAAGTTTGGTGGTTTGTGTAGAAAACCACTTTCCACAACAATAGTGTTAAAGTTTGGTGGTTTGTGTAGAAAACCACTTTCCACAACAAAAGTGTTAAAGTTTGGTGGTTTGTGTAGAAAACCACTTTCCACAACAATAGTGTTAAAGTTTGGTGGTTTGTGTAGAAAACCACTTTCCACAACAATAGTGTTAAAGTTTGGTGGTTTGTGTAGAAAACCACTTTCCACAACAATAGTGTTAAAGTTTGGTGGTTTGTGTAGAAAACCACTTTCCACAACAATAGTGGTAATGCTTGGTGGTTTGTGTAGAAAACCACTTTCCACAACAATAGTGTTAAAGTTTGGTGGTTTGTGTAGAAAACCACTTTCCACAACAATAGTGTTAAAGTTTGGTGGTTTGTGTAGAAAACCACTTTCCACAACAATAGTGTTAAAGTTTGGTGGTTTGTGTAGAAAACCACTTTCCACAACAATAGTGGTAATGTTTGGTGGTTTGTGTAGAAAACCACTTTCCACAACAATCGTGGTAATGCTTTGTGGTTTGTGTAGAAAACCACTTTCCACAACAATAGTGTTAAAATTTGGTGGTTTGTGTAGAAAACCACTTTCCACAACAATCGTGGTAATGCTTCGTGGTTTGTGTAGAAAACCACTTTCCACAACAATGGTGTTAAAGTTTGGTGGTTTGTGTAGAAAACCACTTTCCACAACAATCGTGGTAATGCTTCGTGGTTTGTGTAGAAAACCACTTTCCACAACAATAGTGGTAATGTTTGGTGGTTTGTGTAGAAAACCACTTTCCACAACAATAGTGTTAAAGTTTGGTGGTTTGTGTAGAAAACCACTTTCCACAACAATAGTGTTAAAGTTTGGTGGTTTGTGTAGAAAACCACTTTCCACAACAATAGTGTTAAAGTTTGGTGGTTTGTGTAGAAAACCACTTTCCACAACAATAGTGTTAAGGTTTGGTGGTTTGTGTAGAAAACCACTTTCCACAACAATAGTGTTAAAGTTTGGTGGTTTGTGTAGAAAACCACTTTCCACAACAATAGTGTTAAAGTTTGGTGGTTTGTGTAGAAAACCACTTTCCACAACAATAGTGTTAAAGTTTGGTGGTTTGTGTAGAAAACCACTTTCCACAACAAGTGTTAAAGTTTGGTGGTTTGTGTAGAAAACCACTTTCCACAACAATAGTGTTAAAGTTTGGTGGTTTGTGTAGAAAACCACTTTCCACAACAAGTGTTAAAGTTTGGTGGTTTGTGTAGAAAACCACTTTCTACAACAATGGTGTTAAAGTTTGGTGGTTTGTGTAGAAAACCACTTTCCACAACAATCGTGGTAATGCTTCGTGGTTTGTGTAGAAAACCACTTTCCACAACAATAGTGGTAATGTTTGGTGGTTTGTGTAGAAAACCACTTTCCACAACAAGTGTTAATGTTTGGTGGTTTGTGTAGAAAATCAGTTTCCACAACAATAGTGTTAAAGTGTGGTGGTTTGTGTAGAAAACCACTTTCCACAACAATAGTGTTAAAGTTTGGTGGTTTGTGTAGAAAACCACTTTCCACAACAATCGTGGTAATGTTTGGTGGTTTGTGTAGAAAACCACTTTCCACAACAATAGTGTTAAAGTTTGGTGGTTTGTGTAGAAAACCACTTTCCACAACAAGTGTTAATGTTTGGTGGTTTGTGTAGAAAATCAGTTTCCACAACAATAGTGTTAAAGTTTGGTGGTTTGTGTAGAAAACCACTTTCCACAACAATAGTGTTAAAGTTTGGTGGTTTGTGTAGAAAACCACTTTCCACAACAAGTGTTAATGTTTGGTGGTTTGTGTAGAAAATCAGTTTCCACAACAATAGTGTTAAAGTTTGGTGGTTTGTGTAGAAAACCACTTTCCACAACAATACTGTTAAAGTTTGGTGGTTTGTGTAGAAAACCACTTTCCACAACAAGTGTTAATGTTTGGTGGTTTGTGTAGAAAATCAGTTTCCACAACAATAGTGTTAAAGTTTGGTGGTTTGTGTAGAAAACCACTTTCCACAACAATAGTGTTAAAGTTTGGTGGTTTGTGTAGAAAACCACTTTCCACAACAATAGTGTTAAAGTTTGGTGGTTTGTGTAGAAAACCACTTTCCACAACAATAGTGTTAAAGTTTGGTGGTTTGTGTAGAAAACCACTTTCCACAACAATAGTGTTAAAGTTTGGTGGTTTGTGTAGAAAACCACTTTCCACAACAATAGTGTTAAAGTTTGGTGGTTTGTGTAGAAAACCACTTTCCACAACAATAGTGTTAAAGTTTGGTGGTTTGTGTAGAAAACCACTTTCCACAACAATAGTGTTAAAGTTTGGTGGTTTGTGTAGAAAACCACTTTCCACAACAAGTGTTAAAGTTTGGTGGTTTGCGTAGAAAACCACTTTCCACAACAATAGTGTTAAAGTTTGGTGGTTTGTGTAGAAAACCACTTTCCACAACAATAGTGTTAAAGTTTGGTGGTTTGTGTAGAAAACCACTTTCCACAACAATAGTGTTAAAATTTGGTGGTTTGTGTAGAAAATCAGTTTCCACAACAATAGTGTTAAAGTTTGGTGGTTTGTGTAGAAAACCACTTTCCACAACAATAGTGTTAAAGTTTGGTGGTTTGTGTAGAAAACCACTTTCCACAACAATAGTGTTAAAATTTGGTGGTTTGTGTAGAAAACCACTTTCCACAACAATAGTGTTAAAATTTGGTGGTTTGTGTAGAAAACCACTTTCCACAACAATAGTGTTAAAGTTTGGTGGTTTGTGTAGAAAACCACTTTCCACAACAATAGTGTTAAAATTTGGTGGTTTGTGTAGAAAACCACTTTCCACAACAAGTGTTAAAGTTTGGTGGTTTGTGCAGAAAACCACTTTCCACAACAATCGTGGTAATGTTTGGTGGTTTGTGTAGAAAACCACTTTCCACAACAATAGTGTTAAAGTTTGGTGGTTTGTGTAGAAAACCACTTTCCACAACAAGTGTTAAAGTTTGGTGGTTTGTGTAGAAAATCACTTTCCACAACAATAGTGTTAAAGTTTGGTGGTTTGTGTAGAAAACCACTTTCCACAACAAGTGTTAAAGTTTGGTGGTTTGTGTAGAAAACCACTTTCCACAACAATAGTGTTAAAATTTGGTGGTTTGTGTAGAAAATCAGTTTCCACAACAATAGTGTTAAAGTTTGGTGGTTTGTGTAGAAAACCACTTTCCACAACAATAGTGTTAAAGTTTGGTGGTTTGTGTAGAAAACCACTTTCCACAACAATAGTGTTAAAATTTGGTGGTTTTGTGTAGAAAACCACTTTCCACAACAATAGTGTTAAAATTTGGTGGTTTGTGTAGAAAACCACTTTCCACAACAAGTGTTAAAGTTTGGTGGTTTGTGTAGAAAACCACTTTCCACAACAATAGTGTTAAAGTTTGGTGGTTTGTGTAGAAAACCACTTTCCACAACAATAGTGTTAAAGTTTGGTGGTTTGTGTAGAAAACCACTTTCCACAACAAGTGTTAAAGTTTGGTGGTTTGTGTAGAAAATCACTTTCCACAACAATAGTGTTAAAGTTTGGTGGTTCGTGTAGAAAACCACTTTCCACAACAATAGTGTTAAAGTTTGGTGGTTTGTGTAGAAAACCACTTTCCACAACAATAGTGTTAAAGTTTGGTGGTTCGTGTAGAAAACCACTTTCCACAACAATAGTGTTAAAGTTTGGTGGTTTGTGAAGAAAACCACTTTCCACAACAATAGTGGTAATGCTTGGTGGTTTGTGTAGAAAACCACTTTCCACAACAATAGTGTTAAAGTTTGGTGGTTTGTGTAGAAAACCACTTTCCACAACAATAGTGGTAATGCTTGGTGGTTTGTGTAGAAAATCACTTTCCACAACAATAGTGGTAATGCTTGGTGGTTTGTGTAGAAAACCACTTTCCACAACAATAGTGGTAATGCTTGGTGGTTTGTGTAGAAAACCACTTTCCACAACAATAGTGTTAAAGTTTGGTGGTTTGTGTAGAAAACCACTTTCCACAACAATAGTGTTAAAGTTTGGTGGTTTGTGTAGAAAACCACTTTCCACAACAATAGTGTTAAAGTTTGGTGGTTTGTGTAGAAAACCACTTTCCACAACAATAGTGTTAAAGTTTGGTGGATCGTGTAGAAAACCACTTTCCACAACAATAGTGTTAAAATTTGGTGGTTTGTGTAGAAAATCAGTTTCCACAACAATAGTGGTAAAGTTTGGTGGTTTGTGTAGAAAACCACTTTCCACAACAATAGTGTTAAAATTTGGTGGTTTGTGTAGAAAATCAGTTTCCACAACAATAGTGTTAAAGTTTGGTGGTTTGTGTACAAAACCACTTTCCACAACAAGTGTTAAAGTTTGGTGGTTTGTGTAGAAAATCACTTTCCACAACAATAGTGTTAAAGTTTGGTGGTTCGTGTAGAAAACCACTTTCCACAACAATAGTGTTAAAGTTTGGTGGTTTGTGTAGAAAACCACTTTCCACAACAATAGTGTTAAAGTTTGGTGGTTTGTGTAGAAAACCACTTTCCACAACAACAGTGTTAAAGTTTGGTGGTTTGTGTAGAAAACTACTTTCCACAACAATAGTGGTAATGTTTGGTGGTTCGTGTAGAAAACCACTTTCCACAACAATAGTGGTAATGTTTGGTGGTTTGTGTAGAAAACCACTTTCCACAACAATAGTGTTAAAGTTTGGTGGTTTGTGTAGAAAACCACTTTCCACAACAATAGTGTTAAAGTTTGGTGGTTTGTGTAGAAAACCACTTTCCACAACAATAGTGGTAATGCTTGGTGGTTCGTGTAGAAAACCACTTTCCACAACAATAGTGGTAATGTTTGGTGGTTCGTGTTGAAAACCACTTTCCACAACAATAGTGTTAAAGTTTGGTGGTTTGTGTAGAAAACCACTTTCCACAACAATAGTGTTAAAGTTTGGTGGTTTGTGTAGAAAACCACTTTCCACAACAACAGTGTTAAAGTTTGGTGGTTTGTGTAGAAAACCACTTTCCACAACAATCGTGGTAATGTTTGGTGGTTTGTGTAGAAAACCACTTTCCACAACAATGGTGGTAATGCTTTGTGGTTTGTGTAGAAAACCACTTTCCACAACAATAGTGGTAATGTTTGGTGGTTTGTGTAGAAAACCACTTTCCACAACAATGGTGGTAATGCTTGGTGGTTTGTGTAGAAAACCACTTTCCACAACAATCGTGGTAATGTTTGGTGGTTTGTGTAGAAAATCACTTTCCACAACAATAGTGTTAAAGTTTGGTGGTTTGTGTAGAAAATCACTTTCCACAACAATAGTGTTAAAGTTTGGTGGTTTGTGTAGAAAACCACTTTCCACAACAATAGTGTTAAAGTTTGGTGGTTCGTGTAGAAAACCACTTTCCACAACAATCGTGGTAATGTTTGGTGGTTTGTGTAGAAAACCACTTTCCACAACAATAGTGTTAAAGTTTGGTGGTTTGTGTAGAAAACCACTTTCCACAACAATAGTGTTAAAGTTTGGTGGTTTGTGTAGAAAATCACTTTCCACAACAATAGTGTTAAAGTTTGGTGGTTTGTGTAGAAAACCACTTTCCACAACAATAGTGGTAATGTTTGGTGGTTCGTGTAGAAAACCACTTTCCACAACAATAGTGGTAATGCTTGGTGGTTTGTGTAGAAAACCACTTTCCACAACAATAGTGTTAAAGTTTGGTGGTTTGTGTAGAAAACCACTTTCCACAACAATAGTGTTAAAGTTTGGTGGTTTGTGTAGAAAACCACTTTCCACAACAACAGTGTTAAAGTTTGGTGGTTTGTGTAGAAAACCACTTTCCACAACAATCGTGGTAATGTTTGGTGGTTTGTGTAGAAAACCACTTTCCACAACAATGGTGGTAATGCTTGGTGGTTTGTGTAGAAAACCACTTTCCACAACAATAGTGGTAATGTTTGGTGGTTTGTGTAGAAAACCACTTTCCACAACAATAGTGGTAATGTTTGGTGGTTTGTGTAGAAAACCACTTTCCACAACAATAGTGGTAATGTTTGGTGGTTTGTGTAGAAAACCACTTTCCACAACAATAGTGGTAATGTTTGGTGGTTTGTGTAGAAAACCACTTTCCACAACAATGGTGGTAATGCTTGGTGGTTTGTGTAGAAAACCACTTTCCACAACAATAGTGGTAATGTTTGGTGGTTTGTGTAGAAAACCACTTTCCACAACAATAGTGTTAAAGTTTGGTGGTTTGTGTAGAAAATCACTTTCCACAACAACAGTGTTAAAGTTTGGTGGTTTGTGTAGAAAACCACTTTCCACAACAATAGTGTTAAAGTTTGGTGGTTTGTGTAGAAAACCACTTTCCACAACAATAGTGTTAAAGTTTGGTGGTTTGTGTAGAAAACCACTTTCCACAACAATAGTGTTAAAGTTTGGTGGTTTGTGTAGAAAACCACTTTCCACAACAACAGTGTTAAAGTTTGGTGGTTTGTGTAGAAAACCACTTTCCACAACAACAGTGTTAAAGTTTGGTGGTTTGTGTAGAAAACCACTTTCCACAACAATCGTGGTAATGTTTGGTGGTTTGTGTAGAAAACCACTTTCCACAACAACAGTGTTAAAGTTTGGTGGTTTGTGTAGAAAACCACTTTCCACAACAATCGTGGTAATGTTTGGTGGTTTGTGTAGAAAACCACTTTCCACAACAATAGTGGTAATGTTTGGTGGTTTGTGTAGAAAACCACTTTCCACAACAATAGTGGTAATGTTTGGTGGTTTGTGTAGAAAACCACTTTCCACAACAATAGTGGTAATGTTTGGTGGTTTGTGTAGAAAATCAGTTTCCACAACAAGTGTTAAAGTTTGGTGGTTTGTGTAGAAAACCACTTTCCACAACAATAGTGTTAAAGTTTGGTGGTTTGTGTAGAAAATCAGTTTCCACAACAATAGTGTTAAAATTTGGTGGTTTGTGTAGAAAACCACTTTCCACAACAATAGTGTTAAAGTTTGGTGGTTTGTGTAGAAAATCAGTTTCCACAACAATAGTGTTAAAATTTTGTGGTTTGTGTAGAAAACCACTTTCCACAACAATAGTGTTAAAGTTTGGTGGTTTGTGTAGAAAATCACTTTCCACAACAATAGTGTAAAAGTTTGGTGGTTCGTGTAGAAAACCACTTTCCACAACAATAGTGTTAAAGTTTGGTGGTTTGTGTAGAAAACCACTTTCCACAACAATAGTGTTAAAGTTTGGTGGTTCGTGTAGAAAACCACTTTCCACAACAATAGTGGTAATGCTTGGTGGTTTGTGTAGAAAACCACTTTCCACAACAATAGTGTTAAAGTTTGGTGGTTCGTGTAGAAAACCACTTTCCACAACAATAGTGGTAATGTTTGGTGGTTTGTGTAGAAAACCACTTTCCACAACAATAGTGTTAAAGTTTGGTGGTTCGTGTAGAAAACCACTTTCCACAACAATCGTGGTAATGTTTGGTGGTTTGTGTAGAAAACCACTTTCCACAACAATAGTGTTAAAGTTTGGTGGTTTGTGTAGAAAACCACTTTCCACAACAATAGTGTTAAAGTTTGGTGGTTTGTGTAGAAAATCACTTTCCACAACAATAGTGTTAAAGTTTGGTGGTTTGTGTAGAAAACCACTTTCCACAACAATAGTGGTAATGTTTGGTGGTTCGTGTAGAAAACCACTTTCCACAACAATAGTGTTAAAGTTTGGTGGTTTGTGTAGAAAACCACTTTCCACAACAATAGTGTTAAAGTTTGGTGGTTTGTGTAGAAAACCACTTTCCACAACAATAGTGTTAAAGTTTGGTGGTTTGTGTAGAAAACCACTTTCCACAACAACAGTGTTAAAGTTTGGTGGTTTGTGTAGAAAACCACTTTCCACAACAATCGTGGTAATGTTTGGTGGTTTGTGTAGAAAACCACTTTCCACAACAATGGTGGTAAGGCTTGGTGGTTTGTGTAGAAAACCACTTTCCACAACAATAGTGGTAATGTTTGGTGGTTTGTGTAGAAAACCACTTTCCACAACAATAGTGGTAATGTTTGGTGGTTTGTGTAGAAAACCACTTTCCACAACAATAGTGGTAATGTTTGGTGGTTTGTGTAGAAAACCACTTTCCACAACAATAGTGGTAATGTTTGGTGGTTTGTGTAGAAAACCACTTTCCACAACAATAGTGGTAATGTTTGGTGGTTTGTGTAGAAAACCACTTTCCACAACAATAGTGTTAAAGTTTGGTGGTTTGTGTAGAAAATCACTTTCCACAACAACAGTGTTAAAGTTTGGTGGTTTGTGTAGAAAACCACTTTCCACAACAATAGTGTTAAAGTTTGGTGGTTTGTGTAGAAAACCACTTTCCACAACGTGGTAAAGTTTGGTGGTTCGTGTAGAAAACCACTTTCCACAACAATAGTGTTAAAGTTTGGTGGTTTGTGAAGAAAACCACTTTCCACAACAATAGTGGTAATGCTTGGTGGTTTGTGTAGAAAACCACTTTCCACAACAATAGTGTTAAAGTTTGGTGGTTTGTGTAGAAAACCACTTTCCACAACAATAGTGTTAAAGTTTGGTGGTTTGTGTAGAAAACCACTTTCCACAACAATAGTGTTAAAGTTTGGTGGTTTGTGTAGAAAACCACTTTCCACAACAATAGTGTTAAAGTTTGGTGGATCGTGTAGAAAACCACTTTCCACAACAATAGTGTTAAAATTTGGTGGTTTGTGTAGAAAACCAGTTTCCACAACAATAGTGGTAAAGTTTGGTGGTTTGTGTAGAAAACCACTTTCCACAACAATAGTGTTAAAATTTGGTGGTTTGTGTAGAAAATCAGTTTCCACAACAATAGTGTTAAAGTTTGGTGGTTTGTGTAGAAAACCACTTTCCACAACAAGTGTTAAAGTTTGGTGGTTTGTGTAGAAAACCACTTTCCACAACAATAGTGTTAAAGTTTGGTGGTTTGTGTAGAAAACCACTTTCCACAACAATAGTGTTAAAGTTTGGTGGTTCGTGTAGAAAACCACTTTCCACAACAATAGTGTTAAAGTTTGGTGGTTTGTGTAGAAAACCACTTTCCACAACAATAGTGTGAAAGTTTGGTGGTTCGTGTAGAAAACCACTTTCCACAACAATCGTGGTAATGTTTGGTGGTTTGTGTAGAAAACCACTTTCCACAACAATAGTGTTAAAGTTTGGTGGTTCGTGTAGAAAACCACTTTCCACAACAATAGTGGTAATGCTTGGTGGTTTGTGTAGAAAACCACTTTCCACAACAATAGTGTTAAAGTTTGGTGGTTTGTGTAGAAAACCACTTTCCACAACAATAGTGTTAAAGTTTGGTGGTTTGTGTAGAAAACCACTTTCCACAACAACAGTGTTAAAGTTTGGTGGTTTGTGTAGAAAACCACTTTCCACAACAATCGTGGTAATGTTTGGTGGTTTGTGTAGAAAACCACTTTCCACAACAATGGTGGTAATGCTTGGTGGTTTGTGTAGAAAACCACTTTCCACAACAATAGTGGTAATGTTTGGTGGTTTGTGTAGAAAACCACTTTCCACAACAATAGTGGTAATGTTTGGTGGTTTGTGTAGAAAACCACTTTCCACAACAATGGTGGTAATGCTTGGTGGTTTGTGTAGAAAACCACTTTCCACAACAATCGTGGTAATGTTTGGTGGTTTGTGTAGAAAATCACTTTCCACAACAATAGTGTTAAAGTTTGGTGGTTTGTGTAGAAAATCACTTTCCACAACAATAGTGTTAAAGTTTGGTGGTTTGTGTAGAAAACCACTTTCCACAACAATAGTGTTAAAGTTTGGTGGTTCGTGTAGAAAACCACTTTCCACAACAATCGTGGTAATGTTTGGTGGTTTGTGTAGAAAACCACTTTCCACAACAATGGTGTTAAAGTTTGGTGGTTTGTGTAGAAAACCACTTTCCACAACAATAGTGTTAAAGTTTGGTGGTTTGTGTAGAAAATCACTTTCCACAACAATAGTGTTAAAGTTTGGTGGTTTGTGTAGAAAACCACTTTCCACAACAATAGTGGTAATGTTTGGTGGTTCGTGTAGAAAACCACTTTCCACAACAATAGTGGTAATGCTTGGTGGTTTGTGTAGAAAACCACTTTCCACAACAATAGTGTTAAAGTTTGGTGGTTTGTGTAGAAAACCACTTTCCACAACAATAGTGTTAAAGTTTGGTGGTTTGTGTAGAAAACCACTTTCGACAACAATAGTGTTAAAGTTTGGTGGTTTGTGTAGAAAACCACTTTCCACAACAATAGTGTTAAAGTTTGGTGGTTTGTGTAGAAAACCACTTTCCACAACAATTGTGGTAATGTTTGGTGGTTTGTGTAGAAAACCACTTTCCACAACAATGGTGGTAATGTTTGGTGGTTTGTGTAGAAAACCACTTTCCACAACAATCGTGGTAATGCTTGGTGGTTTGTGTAGAAAACCACTTTCCACAACAATAGTGGTAATGTTTGGTGGTTTGTGTAGAAAACCACTTTCCACAACAATAGTGGTAATGTTTGGTGGTTTGTGTAGAAAACCACTTTCCACAACAATAGTGGTAATGTTTGGTGGTTTGTGTAGAAAACCACTTTCCACAACAATGGTGGTAATGCTTGGTGGTTTGTGTAGAAAACCACTTTCCACAACAATAGTGGTAATGTTTGGTGGTTTGTGTAGAAAATCACTTTCCACAACAACAGTGTTAAAGTTTGGTGGTTTGTTTAGAAAACCACTTTCCACAACAATAGTGTTAAAGTTTGGTGGTTTGTGTAGAAAACCACTTTCCACAACAATAGTGTTAAAGTTTGGTGGTTTGTGTAGAAAACCACTTTCCACAACAACAGTGTTAAAGTTTGGTGGTTTGTGTAGAAAACCACTTTCCACAACAATCGTGGTAATGTTTGGTGGTTTGTGTAGAAAACCACTTTCCACAACAACAGTGTTAAAGTTTGGTGGTTTGTGTAGAAAACCACTTTCCACAACAATCGTGGTAATGTTGGGTGGTTTGTGTAGAAAACCACTTTCCACAACAATAGTGTTAAAGTTTGGTGGTTCGTGTTGAAAACCACTTTCCACAACAATAGTGGTAATGCTTGGTGGTTTGTGTAGAAAACCACTTTCCACAACAATAGTGTTAAAGTTTGGTGGTTTGTGTAGAAAACCACTTTCCACAACAATAGTGTTAAAGTTTGGTGGTTTGTGTAGAAAACCACTTTCCACAACAACAGTGTTAAAGTTTGGTGGTTTGTGTAGAAAACCACTTTCCACAACAATCGTGGTAATGTTTGGTGGTTTGTGTAGAAAACCACTTTCCACAACAATGGTGGTAATGCTTGGTGGTTTGTGTAGAAAACCACTTTCCACAACAATAGTGGTAATGTTTGGTGGTTTGTGTAGAAAACCACTTTCCACAAAAATAGTGGTAATGTTTGGTGGTTTGTGTAGAAAACCACTTTCCACAACAATGGTGGTAATGCTTGGTGGTTTGTGTAGAAAACCACTTTCCACAACAATAGTGGTAATGTTTGGTGGTTTGTGTAGAAAACCACTTTCCACAACAACAGTGTTAAAGTTTGGTGGTTTGTGTAGAAAACCACTTTCCACAACAATAGTGTTAAAGTTTGGTGGTTTGTGTAGAAAACCACTTTCCACAACAATAGTGTTAAAGTTTGGTGGTTTGTGTAGAAAACCACTTTCCACAACAACAGTGTTAAAGTTTGGTGGTTTGTGTAGAAAACCACTTTCCACAACAACAGTGTTAAAGTTTGGTGGTTTGTGTAGAAAACCACTTTCCACAACAACAGTGTTAAAGTTTGGTGGTTTGTGTAGAAAACCACTTTCCACAACAATCGTGGTAATGTTTGGTGGTTTGTGTAGAAAACCACTTTCCACAACAACAGTGTTAAAGTTTGGTGGTTTGTGTAGAAAACCACTTTCCACAACAACAGTGTTAAAGTTTGGTGGTTTGTGTAGAAAACCACTTTCCACAACAATCGTGGTAATGCTTGGTGGTTTGTGTAGAAAACCACTTTCCACAACAATGGTGTTAAAGTTTGGTGGTTTGTGTAGAAAACCACTTTCCACAACAAGTGTTAAAGTTTGGTGGTTTGTGTAGAAAATCACTTTCCACAACAATAGTGTTAAAGTTTGGTGGTTTGTGTAGAAAACCACTTTCCACAACAAGTGTTAAAGTTTGGTGGTTTGTGTAGAAAACCACTTTCCACAACAATAGTGGTAATGCTTGGTGGTTTGTGTAGAAAACCACTTTCCACAACAATAGTGGTAATGCTTGGTGGTTTGTGTAGAAAACCACTTTCCACAACAATGGTGTTAAAGTTTGGTGGTTTGTGTAGAAAACCACTTTCCACAACAAGTGTTAAAGTTTGGTGGTTTGTGTAGAAAATCACTTTCCACAACAATAGTGTTAAAGTTTGGTGGTTTGTGTAGAAAACCACTTTCCACAACAATAGTGTTAAAATTTGGTGGTTTGTGTAGAAAATCAGTTTCCACAACAATAGTGTTAAAGTTTGGTGGTTTGTGTAGAAAACCACTTTCCACAACAATAGTGTTAAAGTTTGGTGGTTTGTGTAGAAAACCACTTTCCACAACAATAGTGTTAAAATTTGGTGGTTTTGTGTAGAAAACCACTTTCCACAACAATAGTGTTAAAATTTGGTGGTTTGTGTAGAAAACCACTTTCCACAACAAGTGTTAAAGTTTGGTGGTTTGTGTAGAAAACCACTTTCCACAACAATAGTGTTAAAGTTTGGTGGTTTGTGTAGAAAACCACTTTCCACAACAATAGTGTTAAAGTTTGGTGGTTCGTGTAGAAAACCACTTTCCACAACAATCGTGGTAATGCTTGGTGGTTTGTGTAGAAAACCACTTTCCACAACAATCGTGGTAATGCTTGGTGGTTTGTGTAGAAAACAACTTTCCACAACAATAGTGTTAAAGTTTGGTGGTTTGTGTAGAAAACCACTTTCCACAACAATAGTGTTAAAGTTTGGTGGTTTGTGTTGAAAACCACTTTCCACAACAATAGTGTTAAAGTTTGGTGGTTTGTGTAGAAAACCACTTTCCACAACAATAGTGTTAAAGTTTGGTGGTTTGTGTAGAAAACCACTTTCCACAACAATAGTGTTAAAGTTTGGTGGTTTGTGTAGAAAATCACTTTCCACAACAATGGTGGTAATGCTTGGTGGTTTGTGTAGAAAATCAGTTTCCACAACAATCGTGGTAATGCTTGGTGGTTTGTGTAGAAAATCAGTTTCCACAACAATGGTGGTAATGCTTGGTGGTTTGTGTAGAAAACCACTTTCCACAACAATAGTGTTAAAGTTTGGTGGTTTGTGTAGAAAACCACTTTCCACAACAATCGTGGTAATGCTTGGTGGTTTGCGTAGAAAACCACTTTCCACAACAATAGTGTTAAAGTTTGGTGGTTTGTGTAGAAAACCACTTTCCACAACAATAGTGTTAAAGTTTGGTGGTTTGTGTAGAAAACCACTTTCCACAACAATAGTGTTAAAGTTTGGTGGTTTGTGTAGAAAACCACTTTCCACAACAATAGTGTTAAAGTTTGGTGGTTTGTGTAGAAAACCACTTTCCACAACAATAGTGTTAAAGTTTGGTGGTTTGTGTAGAAAACCACTTTCCACAACAATAGTGGTAATGCTTGGTGGTTTGTGTAGAAAACCACTTTCCACAACAATAGTGGTAATGCTTGGTGGTTTGTGTAGAAAACCTCTTTCCACAACAATAGTGTTAAAGTTTGGTGGTTTGTGTAGAAAACCACTTTCCACAACAATAGTGTTAAAGTTTGGTGGTTTGTGTAGAAAATCACTTTCCACAACAATAGTGTTAAAGTTTGGTGGTTTGTGTAGAAAACCACTTTCCACAACAATAGTGGTAATGTTTGGTGGTTTGTGTAGAAAACCACTTTCCACAACAATCGTGGTAATGCTTTGTGGTTTGTGTAGAAAACCACTTTCCACAACAATAGTGTTAAAATTTGGTGGTTTGTGTAGAAAACCACTTTCCACAACAATCGTGGTAATGCTTCGTGGTTTGTGTAGAAAACCACTTTCCACAACAATGGTGTTAAAGTTTGGTGGTTTGTGTAGAAAACCACTTTCCACAACAATCGTGGTAATGCTTCGTGGTTTGTGTAGAAAACCACTTTCCACAACAATAGTGGTAATGTTTGGTGGTTTGTGTAGAAAATCAGTTTCCACAACAATAGTGTTAAAGTTTGGTGGTTTGTGTAGAAAACCACTTTCCACAACAATAGTGTTAAAGTTTGGTGGTTTGTGTAGAAAACCACTTTCCACAACAATAGAGTTAAAGTTTGGTGGTTTGTGTAGAAAACCACTTTCCACAACAATAGTGTTAAAGTTTGGTGGTTTGTGTAGAAAACCACTTTCCACAACAATAGTGTTAAAGTTTGGTGGTTTGTGTAGAAAACCACTTTCCACAACAAGTGTTAAAGTTTGGTGGTTTGTGTAGAAAACCACTTTCCACAACAATAGTGTTAAAGTTTGGTGGTTTGTGTAGAAAATCACTTTCCACAACAATAGTGTTAAAGTTTGGTGGTTTGTGTAGAAAACCACTTTCCACAACAATAGTGTTAAAGTTTGGTGGTTTGTGTAGAAAACCACTTTCCACAACAATAGTGTTAAAGTTTGGTGGTTTGTGTAGAAAACCACTTTCCACAACAAGTGTTAAAGTTTGGTGGTTTGTGTAGAAAACCACTTTCCACAACAATAGTGTTAAAGTTTGGTGGTTTGTGTAGAAAACCACTTTCCACAACAATAGTGTTAAAGTTTGGTGGTTTGTGTAGAAAACCACTTTCCACAACAAGTGTTAAAGTTTGGTGGTTTGTGTAGAAAACCACTTTCCACAACAATAGTGTTAAAGTTTGGTGGTTTGTGTAGAAAACCACTTTCCACAACAAGTGTTAAAGTTTGGTGGTTTGTGTAGAAAACCTCTTTCCACAACAATAGTGTTAAAGTTTGGTGGTTTGTGTAGAAAACCACTTTCCACAACAATAGTGTTAAAGTTTGGTGGTTTGTGTAGAAAATCACTTTCCACAACAATAGTGTTAAAGTTTGGTGGTTTGTGTCGAAAACCACTTTCCACAACAATAGTGGTAATGTTTGGTGGTTTGTGTAGAAAACCACTTTCCACAACAATCGTGGTAATGCTTTGTGGTTTGTGTAGAAAACCACTTTCCACAACAATAGTGTTAAAATTTGGTGGTTTGTGTAGAAAACCACTTTCCACAACAATCGTGGTAATGCTTCGTGGTTTGTGTAGAAAACCACTTTCCACAACAATGGTGTTAAAGTTTGGTGGTTTGTGTAGAAAACCACTTTCCACAACAATCGTGGTAATGCTTCGTGGTTTGTGTAGAAAACCACTTTCCACAACAATAGTGGTAATGTTTGGTGGTTTGTGTAGAAAATCAGTTTCCACAACAATAGTGTTAAAGTTTGGTGGTTTGTGTAGAAAACCACTTTCCACAACAATAGTGTTAAAGTTTGGTGGTTTGTGTAGAAAACCACTTTCCACAACAATAGAGTTAAAGTTTGGTGGTTTGTGTAGAAAACCACTTTCCACAACAATAGTGTTAAAGTTTGGTGGTTTGTGTAGAAAACCACTTTCCACAACAATAGTGTTAAAGTTTGGTGGTTTGTGTAGAAAACCACTTTCCACAACAATAGTGTTAAAGTTTGGTGGTTTGTGTAGAAAACCACTTTCCACAACAATAGTGTTAAAGTTTGGTGGTTTGTGTAGAAAACCACTTTCCACAACAATAGAGTTAAAGTTTGGTGGTTTGTGTAGAAAACCACTTTCCACAACAAGTGTTAAAGTTTGGTGGTTTGTGTAGAAAACCACTTTCCACAACAATAGTGTTAAAGTTTGGTGGTTTGTGTAGAAAACCACTTTCCACAACAATAGTGTTAAAGTTTGGTGGTTTGTGTAGAAAACCACTTTCCACAACAATAGTGTTAAAATTTGGTGGTTTGTGTAGAAAATCAGTTTCCACAACAATAGTGTTAAAGTTTGGTGGTTTGTGTAGAAAACCACTTTCCACAACAATAGTGTTAAAATTTGGTGGTTTGTGTAGAAAACCACTTTCCACAACAATAGTGTTAAAATTTGGTGGTTTGTGTAGAAAACCACTTTCCACAACAATAGTGTTAAAGTTTGGTGGTTTGTGTAGAAAACCACTTTCCACAACAATAGTGTTAAAATTTGGTGGTTTGTGTAGAAAACCACTTTCCACAACAAGTGTTAAAGTTTGGTGGTTTGTGTATAGAACCACTTTCCACAACAATAGTGTTAAAATTTGGTGGTTTGTGTAGAAAACCACTTTCCACAACAAGTGTTAAAGTTTGGTGGTTTGTGTAGAAAACCACTTTCCACAACAAGTGTTAAAGTTTGGTGGTTTGTGTAGAAAACCACTTTCCACAACAATGGTGTTAAAGTTTGGTGGTTTGTGTAGAAAACCACTTTCCACAACAATAGTGTTAAAATTTGGTGGTTTGTGTAGAAAATCAGTTTCCACAACAATAGTGTTAAAGTTTGGTGGTTTGTGTAGAAAACCACTTTCCACAACAATAGTGTTAAAGTTTGGTGGTTTGTGTAGAAAACCACTTTCCACAACAATAGTGTTAAAGTTTGGTGGTTTGTGTAGAAAACCACTTTCCACAACAATAGTGTTAAAATTTGGTGGTTTGTGTAGAAATCCACTTTCCACAACAATAGTGTTAAAGTTTGGTGGTTTTGTGTAGAAAACCACTTTCCACAACAATAGTGTTAAAATTTGGTGGTTTGTGTAGAAAACCACTTTCCACAACAATCGTGGTAAAGTTTGGTGGTTTGTGTAGAAAACCACTTTCCACAACAAGTGTTAAAGTTTGGTGGTTTGTGTAGAAAACCACTTTCCACAACAATAGTGTTAAAGTTTGGTGGTTTGTGTAGAAAATCAGTTTCCACAACAATAGTGTTAAAATTTGGTGGTTTGTGTAGAAAACCACTTTCCACAACAAGTGTTAAAGTTTGGTGGTTCGTGTAGAAAACCACTTTCCACAACAATAGTGTTAAAGTTTGGTGGTTTGTGTAGAAAACCACTTTCCACAACAATAGTGTTAAAGTTTGGTGGTTTGTGTAGAAAACCACTTTCCACAACAATAGTGTTAAAGTTTGGTGGTTTGTGTAGAAAACCACTTTCCACAACAATAGTGTTAAAGTTTGGTGGTTTGTGTAGAAAATCAGTTTCCACAACAATAGTGTTAAAATTTGGTGGTTTGTGTAGAAAACCACTTTCCACAACAAGTGTTAAAGTTTGGTGGTTTGTGTAGAAAACCACTTTCCACAACAATAGTGTTAAAGTTTGGTGGTTTGTGTAGAAAACCACTTTCCACAACAATAGTGTTAAAGTTTGGTGGTTTGTGTAGAAAACCACTTTCCACAACAATAGTGTTAAAGTTTGGTGGTTTGTGTAGAAAACCACTTTCCACAACAATAGTGTTAAAGTTTGGTGGTTTGTGTAGAAAACCACTTTCCACAACAATAGTGTTAAAGTTTGGTGGTTTGTGTAGAAAACCACTTTCCACAACAATAGTGTTAAAGTTTGGTGGTTTGTGTAGAAAACCACTTTCCACAACAATAGTGTTAAAGTTTGGTGGTTTGTGTAGAAAACCACTTTCCACAACAATAGTGTTAAAGTTTGGTGGTTTGTGTAGAAAATCAGTTTCCACAACAATAGTGTTAAAATTTGGTGGTTTGTGTAGAAAACCACTTTCCACAACAATCGTGGTAATGTTTGGTGGTTTGTGTAGAAAACCACTTTCCACAACAATGGTGTTAAAGTTTGGTGGTTTGTGTAGAAAATCAGTTTCCACAACAATAGTGTTAAAGTTTGGTGGTTTGTGTAGAAAACCACTTTCCACAACAAGTGTTAAAGTTTGGTGGTTTGTGTAGAAAATCAGTTTCCACAACAAGTGTTAAAGTTTGGTGGTTCGTGTAGAAAACCACTTTCCACAACAATAGTGTTAAAGTTTGGTGGTTTGTGTAGAAAACCACTTTCCACAACAATCGTGGTAATGCTTCGTGGTTTGTGTAGAAAACCACTTTCCACAACAATAGTGGTAATGTTTGGTGGTTTGTGTAGAAAATCAGTTTCCACAACAATAGTGTTAAAGTTTGGTGGTTTGTGTAGAAAACCACTTTCCACAACAATAGTGTTAAAGTTTGGTGGTTTGTGTAGAAAACCACTTTCCACAACAATAGAGTTAAAGTTTGGTGGTTTGTGTAGAAAACCACTTTCCACAACAATAGTGTTAAAGTTTGGTGGTTTGTGTAGAAAACCACTTTCCACAACAATAGTGTTAAAGTTTGGTGGTTTGTGTAGAAAACCACTTTCCACAACAAGTGTTAAAGTTTGGTGGTTTGTGTAGAAAACCACTTTCCACAACAATAGTGTTAAAGTTTGGTGGTTTGTGTAGAAAATCACTTTCCACAACAATAGTGTTAAAGTTTGGTGGTTTGTGTAGAAAACCACTTTCCACAACAATAGTGTTAAAGTTTGGTGGTTTGTGTAGAAAACCACTTTCCACAACAATAGTGTTAAAGTTTGGTGGTTTGTGTAGAAAACCACTTTCCACAACAAGTGTTAAAGTTTGGTGGTTTGTGTAGAAAACCACTTTCCACAACAATAGTGTTAAAGTTTGGTGGTTTGTGTAGAAAACCACTTTCCACAACAATAGTGTTAAAGTTTGGTGGTTTGTGTAGAAAACCACTTTCCACAACAAGTGTTAAAGTTTGGTGGTTTGTGTAGAAAACCACTTTCCACAACAATAGTGTTAAAGTTTGGTGGTTTGTGTAGAAAACCACTTTCCACAACAAGTGTTAAAGTTTGGTGGTTTGTGTAGAAAACCTCTTTCCACAACAATAGTGTTAAAGTTTGGTGGTTTGTGTAGAAAACCACTTTCCACAACAATAGTGTTAAAGTTTGGTGGTTTGTGTAGAAAATCACTTTCCACAACAATAGTGTTAAAGTTTGGTGGTTTGTGTCGAAAACCACTTTCCACAACAATAGTGGTAATGTTTGGTGGTTTGTGTAGAAAACCACTTTCCACAACAATCGTGGTAATGCTTTGTGGTTTGTGTAGAAAACCACTTTCCACAACAATAGTGTTAAAATTTGGTGGTTTGTGTAGAAAACCACTTTCCACAACAATCGTGGTAATGCTTCGTGGTTTGTGTAGAAAACCACTTTCCACAACAATGGTGTTAAAGTTTGGTGGTTTGTGTAGAAAACCACTTTCCACAACAATCGTGGTAATGCTTCGTGGTTTGTGTAGAAAACCACTTTCCACAACAATAGTGGTAATGTTTGGTGGTTTGTGTAGAAAATCAGTTTCCACAACAATAGTGTTAAAGTTTGGTGGTTTGTGTAGAAAACCACTTTCCACAACAATAGTGTTAAAGTTTGGTGGTTTGTGTAGAAAACCACTTTCCACAACAATAGAGTTAAAGTTTGGTGGTTTGTGTAGAAAACCACTTTCCACAACAATAGTGTTAAAGTTTGGTGGTTTGTGTAGAAAACCACTTTCCACAACAATAGTGTTAAAGTTTGGTGGTTTGTGTAGAAAACCACTTTCCACAACAATAGTGTTAAAGTTTGGTGGTTTGTGTAGAAAACCACTTTCCACAACAATAGTGTTAAAGTTTGGTGGTTTGTGTAGAAAACCACTTTCCACAACAATAGAGTTAAAGTTTGGTGGTTTGTGTAGAAAACCACTTTCCACAACAAGTGTTAAAGTTTGGTGGTTTGTGTAGAAAACCACTTTCCACAACAATAGTGTTAAAGTTTGGTGGTTTGTGTAGAAAACCACTTTCCACAACAATAGTGTTAAAGTTTGGTGGTTTGTGTAGAAAACCACTTTCCACAACAATAGTGTTAAAATTTGGTGGTTTGTGTAGAAAATCAGTTTCCACAACAATAGTGTTAAAGTTTGGTGGTTTGTGTAGAAAACCACTTTCCACAACAATAGTGTTAAAATTTGGTGGTTTGTGTAGAAAACCACTTTCCACAACAATAGTGTTAAAATTTGGTGGTTTGTGTAGAAAACCACTTTCCACAACAATAGTGTTAAAGTTTGGTGGTTTGTGTAGAAAACCACTTTCCACAACAATAGTGTTAAAATTTGGTGGTTTGTGTAGAAAACCACTTTCCACAACAAGTGTTAAAGTTTGGTGGTTTGTGTATAGAACCACTTTCCACAACAATAGTGTTAAAATTTGGTGGTTTGTGTAGAAAACCACTTTCCACAACAAGTGTTAAAGTTTGGTGGTTTGTGTAGAAAACCACTTTCCACAACAAGTGTTAAAGTTTGGTGGTTTGTGTAGAAAACCACTTTCCACAACAATGGTGTTAAAGTTTGGTGGTTTGTGTAGAAAACCACTTTCCACAACAATAGTGTTAAAATTTGGTGGTTTGTGTAGAAAATCAGTTTCCACAACAATAGTGTTAAAGTTTGGTGGTTTGTGTAGAAAACCACTTTCCACAACAATAGTGTTAAAGTTTGGTGGTTTGTGTAGAAAACCACTTTCCACAACAATAGTGTTAAAGTTTGGTGGTTTGTGTAGAAAACCACTTTCCACAACAATAGTGTTAAAATTTGGTGGTTTGTGTAGAAATCCACTTTCCACAACAATAGTGTTAAAGTTTGGTGGTTTTGTGTAGAAAACCACTTTCCACAACAATAGTGTTAAAATTTGGTGGTTTGTGTAGAAAACCACTTTCCACAACAATCGTGGTAAAGTTTGGTGGTTTGTGTAGAAAACCACTTTCCACAACAAGTGTTAAAGTTTGGTGGTTTGTGTAGAAAACCACTTTCCACAACAATAGTGTTAAAGTTTGGTGGTTTGTGTAGAAAATCAGTTTCCACAACAATAGTGTTAAAATTTGGTGGTTTGTGTAGAAAACCACTTTCCACAACAAGTGTTAAAGTTTGGTGGTTCGTGTAGAAAACCACTTTCCACAACAATAGTGTTAAAGTTTGGTGGTTTGTGTAGAAAACCACTTTCCACAACAATAGTGTTAAAGTTTGGTGGTTTGTGTAGAAAACCACTTTCCACAACAATAGTGTTAAAGTTTGGTGGTTTGTGTAGAAAACCACTTTCCACAACAATAGTGTTAAAGTTTGGTGGTTTGTGTAGAAAATCAGTTTCCACAACAATAGTGTTAAAATTTGGTGGTTTGTGTAGAAAACCACTTTCCACAACAAGTGTTAAAGTTTGGTGGTTTGTGTAGAAAACCACTTTCCACAACAATAGTGTTAAAGTTTGGTGGTTTGTGTAGAAAACCACTTTCCACAACAATAGTGTTAAAGTTTGGTGGTTTGTGTAGAAAACCACTTTCCACAACAATAGTGTTAAAGTTTGGTGGTTTGTGTAGAAAACCACTTTCCACAACAATAGTGTTAAAGTTTGGTGGTTTGTGTAGAAAACCACTTTCCACAACAATAGTGTTAAAGTTTGGTGGTTTGTGTAGAAAACCACTTTCCACAACAATAGTGTTAAAGTTTGGTGGTTTGTGTAGAAAACCACTTTCCACAACAATAGTGTTAAAGTTTGGTGGTTTGTGTAGAAAACCACTTTCCACAACAATAGTGTTAAAGTTTGGTGGTTTGTGTAGAAAATCAGTTTCCACAACAATAGTGTTAAAATTTGGTGGTTTGTGTAGAAAACCACTTTCCACAACAATCGTGGTAATGTTTGGTGGTTTGTGTAGAAAACCACTTTCCACAACAATGGTGTTAAAGTTTGGTGGTTTGTGTAGAAAATCAGTTTCCACAACAATAGTGTTAAAGTTTGGTGGTTTGTGTAGAAAACCACTTTCCACAACAAGTGTTAAAGTTTGGTGGTTTGTGTAGAAAATCAGTTTCCACAACAAGTGTTAAAGTTTGGTGGTTCGTGTAGAAAACCACTTTCCACAACAATAGTGTTAAAGTTTGGTGGTTTGTGTAGAAAACCACTTTCCACAACAATAGTGTTAAAGTTTGGTGGTTTGTGTAGAAAATCAGTTTCCACAA
Source organism: Myxine glutinosa (assembly GCF_964187855.1). Lineage (NCBI taxonomy): Eukaryota > Metazoa > Chordata > Myxini > Myxiniformes > Myxinidae > Myxine > Myxine glutinosa. Next base: position 268,966,514 of record NC_136262.1, on the reverse strand, counting down.
CAATAGTGTTAAAGTTTGGTGGTTTGTGTAGAAAATCAGTTTCCACAACAAGTGTTAAAGTTTGGTGGTTTGTGTAGAAAACCACTTTCCACAACAATAGTGTTAAAGTTTGGTGGTTTGTGTCGAAAATCAGTTTCCACAACAATAGTGTTAAAATTTGGAGGTTTGTGTAGAAAACCACTTTCCACAACAATAGTGTTAAAGTTTGGTGGTTTGTGTAGAAAATCACTTTCCACAACAATAGTGTTAAAGTTTGGTGGTTCGTGTAGAAAACCACTTTCCACAACAATAGTGTTAAAGTTTGGTGGTTTGTGTAGAAAACCACTTTCCACAACAATAGTGTTAAAGTTTGGTGGTCGTGTAGAAAACCACTTTCCACAACAATAGTGTTGAAGTTTGGTGGTTTGTGAAGAAAACCACTTTCCACAACAATAGTGGTAATGCTTGGTGGTTTGTGTAGAAAACCACTTTCCACAACAATAGTGTTAAAGTTTGGTGGTTTGTGTAGAAAACCACTTTCCTCAACAATAGTGTTAAAGTTTGGTGGTTTGTGTAGAAAACCACTTTCCACAACAATAGTGGTAATGCTTGGTGGTTTGTGTAGAAAATCACTTTCCACAACAATAGTGGTAATGCTTGGTGGTTTGTGTAGAAAACCACTTTCCACAACAATAGTGGTAATGTTTGGTGGTTTGTGTAGAAAACCACTTTCCACAACAATAGTGGTAATGTTTGGTGGTTTGTGTAGAAAACCACTTTCCACAACAATGGTGGTAATGCTTGGTGGTTTGTGTAAAAAACCACTTTCCACAACAATAGTGGTAATGTTTGGTGGTTTGTGTAGAAAACCACTTTCCACAACAATAGTGTTAAAGTTTGGTGGTTTGTGTAGAAAATCACTTTCCACAACAATAGTGTTAAAGTTTGGTGGTTCGTGTAGAAAACCACTTTCCACAACAATAGTGTTAAAGTTTGGTGGTTTGTGTAGAAAACCACTTTCCACAACAATAGTGTTAAAGTTTGGTGGTTCGTGTAGAAAACCACTTTCCACAACAATAGTGTTAAAGTTTGGTGGTTTGTGAAGAAAACCACTTTCCACAACAATAGTGTTAAAGTTTGGTGGTTCGTGTAGAAAACCACTTTCCACAACAATAGTGTTAAAGTTTGGTGGTTTGTGTAGAAAACCACTTTCCACAACAATAGTGTTAAAGTTTGGTGGTTCGTGTAGAAAACCACTTTCCACAACAATAGTGTTAAAGTTTGGTGGTTTGTGAAGAAAACCACTTTCCACAACAATAGTGGAAATGCTTGGTGGTTTGTGTAGAAAACCACTTTCCACAACAATAGTGTTAAAGTTTGGTGGTTTGTGTAGAAAACCACTTTCCACAACAATAGTGTTAAAGTTTGGTGGTTTGTGTAGAAAACCACTTTCCACAACAATAGTGGTAATGCTTGGTGGTTTGTGTAGAAAATCACTTTCCACAACAATAGTGGTAATGCTTGGTGGTTTGTGTAGAAAACCACTTTCCACAACAATAGTGGTAATGTTTGGTGGTTTGTGTAGAAAACCACTTTCCACAACAATAGTGTTAAAGTTTGGTGGTTTGTGTAGAAAATCACTTTCCACAACAATAGTGTTAAAGTTTGGTGGTTCGTGTAGAAAACCACTTTCCACAACAATAGTGTTAAAGTTTGGTGGTTTGTGTAGAAAACCACTTTCCACAACAATAGTGTTAAAGTTTGGTGGTTCGTGTAGAAAACCACTTTCCACAACAATAGTGTTAAAGTTTGGTGGTTTGTGAAGAAAACCACTTTCCACAACAATAGTGGTAATGCTTGGTGGTTTGTGTAGAAAACCACTTTCCACAACAATAGTGTTAAAGTTTGGTGGTTTGTGTAGAAAACCACTTTCCACAACAATAGTGTTAAAGTTTGGTGGTTTGTGTAGAAAACCACTTTCCACAACAATAGTGGTAATGCTTGGTGGTTTGTGTAGAAAATCACTTTCCACAACAATAGTGGTAATGCTTGGTGGTTTGTGTAGAAAACCACTTTCCACAACAATAGTGGTAATGTTTGGTGGTTTGTGTAGAAAACCACTTTCCACAACAATAGTGGTAATGTTTGGTGGTTTGTGTAGAAAACCACTTTCCACAACAATGGTGGTAATGCTTGGTGGTTTGTGTAGAAAACCACTTTCCACAACAATAGTGGTAATGTTTGGTGGTTTGTGTAGAAAACCACTTTCCACAACAATAGTGTTAAAGTTTGGTGGTTTGTGTAGAAAATCACTTTCCACAACAACAGTGTTAAAGTTTGGTGGTTTGTGTAGAAAACCACTTTCCACAACAATAGTGTTAAAGTTTGGTGGTTTGTGTAGAAAACCACTTTCCACAACAATAGTGTTAAAGTTTGGTGGTTTGTGTAGAAAACCACTTTCCACAACAACAGTGTTAAAGTTTGGTGGTTTGTGTAGAAAACCACTTTCCACAACAATAGTGGTAATGCTTGGTGGTTTGTGTAGAAAACCACTTTCCACAACAATAGTGTTAAAGTTTGGTGGTTTGTGTAGAAAACCACTTTCCACAAAAACAGTGTTAAAGTTTGGTGGTTTGTGTAGAAAACCACTTTCCACAACAATAGTGGTAATGTTTGGTGGTTTGTGTAGAAAACCACTTTCCACAACAACAGTGTTAAAGTTTGGTGGTTTGTGTAGAAAACCACTTTCCACAACAATCGTGGTAATGTTTGGTGGTTTGTGTAGAAAACCACTTTCCACAACAATAGTGTTAAAGTTTGGTGGTTCGTGTAGAAAACCACTTTCCACAACAATAGTGGTAATGCTTGGTGGTTTGTGTAGAAAACCACTTTCCACAACAATAGTGTTAAAGTTTGGTGGTTTGTGTAGAAAACCACTTTCCACAACAATAGTGTTAAAGTTTGGTGGTTTGTGTAGAAAACCACTTTCCACAACAACAGTGTTAAAGTTTGGTGGTTTGTGTAGAAAACCACTTTCCACAACAATGGTGGTAATGCTTGGTGGTTTGTGTAGAAAACCACTTTCCACAACAATAGTGGTAATGTTTGGTGGTTTGTGTAGAAAACCACTTTCCACAAAAATAGTGGTAATGTTTGGTGGTTTGTGTAGAAAACCACTTTCCACAACAATGGTGGTAATGCTTGGTGGTTTGTGTAGAAAACCACTTTCCACAACAATAGTGGTAATGTTTGGTGGTTTGTGTAGAAAACCACTTTCCACAACAATAGCGTTAAAGTTTGGTGGTTTGTGTAGAAAATCACTTTCCACAACAACAGTGTTAAAGTTTGGTGGTTTGTGTAGAAAACCACTTTCCACAACAATAGTGTTAAAGTTTGGTGGTTTGTGTAGAAAACCACTTTCCACAACAATAGTGTTAAAGTTTGGTGGTTTGTGTAGAAAACCACTTTCCACAACAACAGTGTTAAAGTTTGGTGGTTTGTGTAGAAAACCACTTTCCACAACAACAGTGTTAAAGTTTGGTGGTTTGTGTAGAAAACCACTTTCCACAACAACAGTGTTAAAGTTTGGTGGTTTGTGTAGAAAACCACTTTCCACAACAATCGTGGTAATGTTTGGTGGTTTGTGTAGAAAACCACTTTCCACAACAACAGTGTTAAAGTTTGGTGGTTTGTGTAGAAAACCACTTTCCACAACAACAGTGTTAAAGTTTGGTGGTTTGTGTAGAAAACCACTTTCCACAACAATCGTGGTAATGCTTGGTGGTTTGTGTAGAAAACCACTTTCCACAACAAGTGTTAAAGTTTGGTGGTTTGTGTAGAAAATCAGTTTCCACAACAATAGTGTTAAAATTTGGTGGTTTGTGTAGAAAACCACTTTCCACAACAATAGTGTTAAAATTTGGTGGTTTGTGTAGAAAATCAGTTTCCACAACAATAGTGTTAAAGTTTGGTGGTTTGTGTAGAAAATCACTTTCCACAACAACAGTGTTAAAGTTTGGTGGTTTGTGTAGAAAACCACTTTCCACAACAATAGTGTTAAAGTTTGGTGGTTTGTGTAGAAAATCAGTTTCCACAACAAGTGTTAAAGTTTGGTGGTTTGTGTAGAAAACCACTTTCCACAACAATAGTGTTAAAGTTTGGTGGTTTGTGTCGAAAATCAGTTTCCACAACAATAGTGTTAAAATTTGGTGGTTTGTGTAGAAAACCACTTTCCACAACAATAGTGTTAAAGTTTGGTGGTTTGTGTAGAAAATCACTTTCCACAACAATAGTGTTAAAGTTTGGTGGTTCGTGTAGAAAACCACTTTCCACAACAATAGTGTTAAAGTTTGGTGGTTTGTGTAGAAAACCACTTTCCACAACAAGTGTTAAAGTTTGGTGGTTTGTGTAGAAAATCACTTTCCACAACAATAGTGTTAAAGTTTGGTGGTTTGTGTAGAAAACCACTTTCCACAACAAGTGTTAAAGTTTGGTGGTTTGTGTAGAAAACCACTTTCCACAACAATAGTGTTAAAATTTGGTGGTTTGTGTAGAAAATCAGTTTCCACAACAATAGTGTTAAAGTTTGGTGGTTTGTGTAGAAAATCACTTTCCACAACAACAGTGTTAAAGTTTGGTGGTTTGTGTAGAAAACCACTTTCCACAACAATAGTGTTAAAGTTTGGTGGTTTGTGTAGAAAACCACTTTCCACAACAATAGTGTTAAAGTTTGGTGGTTTGTGTAGAAAATCACTTTCCACAACAACAGTGTTAAAGTTTGGTGGTTTGTGTAGAAAACCACTTTCCACAACAATAGTGTTAAAGTTTGGTGGTTTGTGTAGAAAATCAGTTTCCACAACAAGTGTTAAAGTTTGGTGGTTTGTGTAGAAAACCACTTTCCACAACAATAGTGTTAAAGTTTGGTGGTTTGTGTCGAAAATCAGTTTCCACAACAATAGTGTTAAAATTTGGTGGTTTGTGTAGAAAACCACTTTCCACAACAATAGTGTTAAAGTTTGGTGGTTTGTGTAGAAAATCACTTTCCACAACAATAGTGTTAAAGTTTGGTGGTTCGTGTAGAAAACCACTTTCCACAACAATAGTGTTAAAGTTTGGTGGTTTGTGTAGAAAACCACTTTCCACAACAAGTGTTAAAGTTTGGTGGTTTGTGTAGAAAATCACTTTCCACAACAATAGTGTTAAAGTTTGGTGGTTTGTGTAGAAAACCACTTTCCACAACAAGTGTTAAAGTTTGGTGGTTTGTGTAGAAAACCACTTTCCACAACAATAGTGTTAAAGTTTGGTGGTTTGTGTAGAAAATCACTTTCCACAACAACAGTGTTAAAGTTTGGTGGTTTGTGTAGAAAACCACTTTCCACAACAATAGTGTTAAAGTTTGGTGGTTTGTGCCGAAAATCAGTTTCCACAACAATAGTGTTAAAATTTGGTGGTTTGTGTAGAAAACCACTTTCCACAACAATAGTGTTAAAGTTTGGTGGTTTGTGTAGAAAATCACTTTCCACAACAATAGTGTTAAAGTTTGGTGGTTCGTGTAGAAAACCACTTTCCACAACAATAGTGTTAAAGTTTGGTGGTTTGTGTAGAAAACCACTTTCCACAACAATAGTGTTAAAGTTTGGTGGTCGTGTAGAAAACCACTTTCCACAACAATAGTGTTAAAGTTTGGTGGTTTGTGAAGAAAACCACTTTCCACAACAATAGTGGTAATGCTTGGTGGTTTGTGTAGAAAACCACTTTCCACAACAATAGTGTTAAAGTTTGGTGGTTTGTGTAGAAAACCACTTTCCTCAACAATAGTGTTAAAGTTTGGTGGTTTGTGTAGAAAACCACTTTCCACAACAATAGTGGTAATGCTTGGTGGTTTGTGTAGAAAATCACTTTCCACAACAATAGTGGTAATGCTTGGTGGTTTGTGTAGAAAACCACTTTCCACAACAATAGTGGTAATGTTTGGTGGTTTGTGTAGAAAACCACTTTCCACAACAATAGTGGTAATGTTTGGTGGTTTGTGTAGAAAACCACTTTCCACAACAATGGTGGTAATGCTTGGTGGTTTGTGTAAAAAACCACTTTCCACAACAATAGTGGTAATGTTTGGTGGTTTGTGTAGAAAACCACTTTCCACAACAATAGTGTTAAAGTTTGGTGGTTTGTGTAGAAAATCACTTTCCACAACAATAGTGTTAAAGTTTGGTGGTTCGTGTAGAAAACCACTTTCCACAACAATAGTGTTAAAGTTTGGTGGTTTGTGTAGAAAACCACTTTCCACAACAATAGTGTTAAAGTTTGGTGGTTCGTGTAGAAAACCACTTTCCACAACAATAGTGTTAAAGTTTGGTGGTTTGTGAAGAAAACCACTTTCCACAACAATAGTGTTAAAGTTTGGTGGTTCGTGTAGAAAACCACTTTCCACAACAATAGTGTTAAAGTTTGGTGGTTTGTGTAGAAAACCACTTTCCACAACAATAGTGTTAAAGTTTGGTGGTTTGTGAAGAAAACCACTTTCCACAACAATAGTGGTAATGCTTGGTGGTTTGTGTAGAAAACCACTTTCCACAACAATAGTGTTAAAGTTTGGTGGTTTGTGTAGAAAACCACTTTCCACAACAATAGTGTTAAAGTTTGGTGGTTTGTGTAGAAAACCACTTTCCACAACAATAGTGGTAATGCTTGGTGGTTTGTGTAGAAAATCACTTTCCACAACAATAGTGGTAATGCTTGGTGGTTTGTGTAGAAAACCACTTTCCACAACAATAGTGGTAATGTTTGGTGGTTTGTGTAGAAAACCACTTTCCACAACAATAGTGGTAATGTTTGGTGGTTTGTGTAGAAAACCACTTTCCACAACAATGGTGGTAATGCTTGGTGGTTTGTGTAGAAAACCACTTTCCACAACAATAGTGGTAATGTTTGGTGGTTTGTGTAGAAAACCACTTTCCACAACAATAGTGTTAAAGTTTGGTGGTTTGTGTAGAAAATCACTTTCCACAACAATAGTGTTAAAGTTTGGTGGTTTGTGTAGAAAACCACTTTCCACAACAATAGTGTTAAAGTTTGGTGGTTTGTGTAGAAAACCACTTTCCACAACAATAGTGTTAAAGTTTGGTGGTTTGTGTAGAAAACCACTTTCCACAACAATAGTGTTAAAGTTTGGTGGTTTGTGTAGAAAATCACTTTCCACAACAATAGTGTTAAAGTTTGGTGGTTTGTGTAGAAAACCACTTTCCACAACAATAGTGTTAAAGTTTGGTGGTTTGTGTAGAAAACCACTTTCCACAACAATAGTGTTAAAGTTTGGTGGTTTGTGTAGAAAACCACTTTCCACAACAATAGTGTTAAAGTTTGGTGGTTTGTGTAGAAAACCACTTTCCACAACAACAGTGTTAAAGTTTGGTGGTTTGTGTAGAAAACCACTTTCCACAAAAACAGTGTTAAAGTTTGGTGGTTTGTGTAGAAAACCACTTTCCACAACAATCGTGGTAATGTTTGGTGGTTTGTGTAGAAAACCACTTTCCACAACAACAGTGTTAAAGTTTGGTGGTTTGTGTAGAAAACCACTTTCCACAACAATCGTGGTAATGTTTGGTGGTTTGTGTAGAAAACCACTTTCCACAACAATAGTGTTAAAGTTTGGTGGTTCGTGTAGAAAACCACTTTCCACAACAATAGTGGTAATGCTTGGTGGTTTGTGTAGAAAACCACTTTCCACAACAATAGTGTTAAAGTTTGGTGGTTTGTGTAGAAAACCACTTTCCACAACAATAGTGTTAAAGTTTGGTGGTTTGTGTAGAAAACCACTTTCCACAACAACAGTGTTAAAGTTTGGTGGTTTGTGTAGAAAACCACTTTCCACAACAATCGTAGTAATGTTTGGTGGTTTGTGTAGAAAACCACTTTCCACAACAATGGTGGTAATGCTTGGTGGTTTGTGTAGAAAACCACTTTCCACAACAATAGTGGTAATGTTTGGTGGTTTGTGTAGAAAACCACTTTCCACAAAAATAGTGGTAATGTTTGGTGGTTTGTGTAGAAAACCACTTTCCACAACAATGGTGGTAATGCTTGGTGGTTTGTGTAGAAAACCACTTTCCACAACAATAGTGGTAATGTTTGGTGGTTTGTGTAGAAAATCACTTTCCACAACAACAGTGTTAAAGTTTGGTGGTTTGTGTAGAAAACCACTTTCCACAACAATAGTGTTAAAGTTTGGTGGTTTGTGTAGAAAACCACTTTCCACAACAATAGTGTTAAAGTTTGGTGGTTTGTGTAGAAAACCACTTTCCACAACAACAGTGTTAAAGTTTGGTGGTTTGTGTAGAAAACCACTTTCCACAACAACAGTGTTAAAGTTTGGTGGTTTGTGTAGAAAACCACTTTCCACAACAACAGTGTTAAAGTTTGGTGGTTTGTGTAGAAAACCACTTTCCACAACAATCGTGGTAATGTTTGGTGGTTTGTGTAGAAAACCACTTTCCACAACAACAGTGTTAAAGTTTGGTGGTTTGTGTAGAAAACCACTTTCCACAACAACAGTGTTAAAGTTTGGTGGTTTGTGTAGAAAACCACTTTCCACAACAATCGTGGTAATGCTTGGTGGTTTGTGTAGAAAACCACTTTCCACAACAATGGTGTTAAAGTTTGGTGGTTTGTGTAGAAAACCACTTTCCACAACAAGTGTTAAAGTTTGGTGGTTTGTGTAGAAAATCACTTTCCACAACAATAGTGTTAAAGTTTGGTGGTTTGTGTAGAAAACCACTTTCCACAACAAGTGTTAAAGTTTGGTGGTTTGTGTAGAAAACCACTTTCCACAACAATAGTGTTAAAGTTTGGTGGTTTGTGTAGAAAACCACTTTCCACAACAAGTGTTAAAGTTTGGTGGTTTGTGTAGAAAACCACTTTCCACAACAATAGTGTTAAAATTTGGTGGTTTGTGTAGAAAATCAGTTTCCACAACAATAGTGTTAAAGTTTGGTGGTTTGTGTAGAAAACCACTTTCCACAACAATAGTGTTAAAGTTTGGTGGTTTGTGTAGAAAACCACTTTCCACAACAATAGTGTTAAAATTTGGTGGTTTTGTGTAGAAAACCACTTTCCACAACAATAGTGTTAAAATTTGGTGGTTTGTGTAGAAAACCACTTTCCACAACAAGTGTTAAAGTTTGGTGGTTTGTGTAGAAAACCACTTTCCACAACAATAGTGTTAAAGTTTGGTGGTTTGTGTAGAAAACCACTTTCCACAAAAATAGTGTTAAAGTTTGGTGGTTCGTGTAGAAAACCACTTTCCACAACAATCGTGGTAATGCTTGGTGGTTTGTGTAGAAAACCACTTTCCACAACAATAGTGTTAAAGTTTGGTGGTTTGTGTAGAAAACCACTTTCCACAACAATAGTGTTAAAGTTTGGTGGTTTGTGTAGAAAACCACTTTCCACAACAATAGTGTTAAAGTTTGGTGGTTTGTGTAGAAAACCACTTTCCACAACAATAGTGTTAAAGTTTGGTGGTTCGTGTAGAAAACCACTTTCCACAACAATAGTGTTAAAGTTTGGTGGTTTGTGAAGAAAACCACTTTCCACAACAATAGTGGTAATGCTTGGTGGTTTGTGTAGAAAACCACTTTCCACAACAATAGTGTTAAAGTTTGGTGGTTTGTGTAGAAAACCACTTTCCACAACAATAGTGGTAATGCTTGGTGGTTTGTGTAGAAAATCACTTTCCACAACAATAGTGGTAATGCTTGGTGGTTTGTGTAGAAAACCACTTTCCACAACAATAGTGGTAATGCTTGGTGGTTTGTGTAGAAAACCACTTTCCACAACAATAGTGGTAATGCTTGGTGGTTTGTGTAGAAAACCACTTTCCACAACAATAGTGGTAATGCTTGGTGGTTTGTGTAGAAAACCACTTTCCACAACAATAGTGTTAAAGTTTGGTGGTTTGTGTAGAAAACCACTTTCCACAACAACAGTGTTAAAGTTTGGTGGTTTGTGTAGAAAACCACTTTCCACAACAATGGTGGTAATGCTTGGTGGTTTGTGTAGAAAACCACTTTCCACAACAATAGTGGTAATGTTGGTGGTTTGTGTAGAAAACCACTTTCCACAAAAATAGTGGTAATGTTTGGTGGTTTGTGTAGAAAACCACTTTCCACAACAATAGTGTTAAAGTTTGGTGGTTTGTGTAGAAAACCACTTTCCACAACAATAGTGTTAAAGTTTGGTGGTTTGTGTAGAAAACCACTTTCCACAACAACAGTGTTAAAGTTTGGTGGTTTGTGTAGAAAACCACTTTCCACAAAAACAGTGTTAAAGTTTGGTGGTTTGTGTAGAAAACCACTTTCCACAACAATCGTGGTAATGTTTGGTGGTTTGTGTAGAAAACCACTTTCCACAACAACAGTGTTAAAGTTTGGTGGTTTGTGTAGAAAACCACTTTCCACAACAATCGTGGTAATGTTTGGTGGTTTGTGTAGAAAACCACTTTCCACAACAATAGTGTTAAAGTTTGGTGGTTCGTGTAGAAAACCACTTTCCACAACAATAGTGGTAAAGCTTGGTGGTTTGTGTAGAAAACCACTTTCCACAACAATAGTGTTAAAGTTTGGTGGTTTGTGTAGAAAACCACTTTCCACAACAATAGTGTTAAAGTTTGGTGGTTTGTGTAGAAAACCACTTTCCACAACAACAGTGTTAAAGTTTGGTGGTTTGTGTAGAAAACCACTTTCCACAACAATCGTAGTAATGTTTGGTGGTTTGTGTAGAAAACCACTTTCCACAACAATGGTGGTAATGCTTGGTGGTTTGTGTAGAAAACCACTTTCCACAACAATAGTGTTAAAGTTTGGTGGTTTGTGTAGAAAATCACTTTCCACAACAATGGTGGTAATGTTTGGTGGTTTGTGTAGAAAACCACTTTCCACAAAAATAGTGGTAATGTTTGGTGGTTTGTGTAGAAAACCACTTTCCACAACAATGGTGGTAATGCTTGGTGGTTTGTGTAGAAAACCACTTTCCACAACAATAGTGGTAATGTTTGGTGGTTTGTGTAGAAAATCACTTTCCACAACAACAGTGTTAAAGTTTGGTGGTTTGTGTAGAAAACCACTTTCCACAACAATAGTGTTAAAGTTTGGTGGTTTGTGTAGAAAACCACTTTCCACAACAATAGTGTTAAAGTTTGGTGGTTTGTGTAGAAAACCACTTTCCACAACAACAGTGTTAAAGTTTGGTGGTTTGTGTAGAAAACCACTTTCCACAACAACAGTGTTAAAGTTTGGTGGTTTGTGTAGAAAACCACTTTCCACAACAACAGTGTTAAAGTTTGGTGGTTTGTGTAGAAAACCACTTTCCACAACAATCGTGGTAATGTTTGGTGGTTTGTGTAGAAAACCACTTTCCACAACAACAGTGTTAAAGTTTGGTGGTTTGTGTAGAAAACCACTTTCCACAACAACAGTGTTAAAGTTTGGTGGTTTGTGTAGAAAACCACTTTCCACAACAATCGTGGTAATGCTTGGTGGTTTGTGTAGAAAACCACTTTCCACAACAATGGTGTTAAAGTTTGGTGGTTTGTGTAGAAAACCACTTTCCACAACAAGTGTTAAAGTTTGGTGGTTTGTGTAGAAAATCACTTTCCACAACAATAGTGTTAAAGTTTGGTGGTTTGTGTAGAAAACCACTTTCCACAACAAGTGTTAAAGTTTGGTGGTTTGTGTAGAAAACCACTTTCCACAACAATAGTGTTAAAGTTTGGTGGTTTGTGTAGAAAACCACTTTCCACAACAAGTGTTAAAGTTTGGTGGTTTGTGTAGAAAACCACTTTCCACAACAATAGTGTTAAAATTTGGTGGTTTGTGTAGAAAATCAGTTTCCACAACAATAGTGTTAAAGTTTGGTGGTTTGTGTAGAAAACCACTTTCCACAACAATAGTGTTAAAGTTTGGTGGTTTGTGTAGAAAACCACTTTCCACAACAATAGTGTTAAAATTTGGTGGTTTTGTGTAGAAAACCACTTTCCACAACAATAGTGTTAAAATTTGGTGGTTTGTGTAGAAAACCACTTTCCACAACAAGTGTTAAAGTTTGGTGGTTCGTGTAGAAAACCACTTTCCACAACAATAGTGTTAAAGTTTGGTGGTTTGTGTAGAAAACCACTTTCCACAACAATAGTGTTAAAGTTTGGTGGTTCGTGTAGAAAACCACTTTCCACAACAATAGTGTTAAAGTTTGGTGGTTCGTGTAGAAAACCACTTTCCACAACAATAGTGTTAAAGTTTGGTGGTTCGTGTAGAAAACCACTTTCCACAACAATAGTGTTAAAGTTTGGTGGTTTGTGTAGAAAACCACTTTCCACAACAATAGTGTTAAAGTTTGGTGGTTCGTGTAGAAAACCACTTTCCACAACAATAGTGTTAAAGTTTGGTGGTTCGTGTAGAAAACCACTTTCCACAACAATAGTGTTAAAGTTTGGTGGTTTGTGTAGAAAACCACTTTCCACAAAAATAGTGTTAAAGTTTGGTGGTTCGTGTAGAAAACCACTTTCCACAACAATCGTGGTAATGCTTGGTGGTTTGTGTAGAAAACCACTTTCCACAACAATAGTGTTAAAGTTTGGTGGTTTGTGTAGAAAACCACTTTCCACAACAATAGTGTTAAAGTTTGGTGGTTTGTGTAGAAAACCACTTTCCACAACAATAGTGTTAAAGTTTGGTGGTTTGTGTAGAAAACCACTTTCCACAACAATAGTGTTAAAGTTTGGTGGTTCGTGTAGAAAACCACTTTCCACAACAATAGTGTTAAAGTTTGGTGGTTTGTGAAGAAAACCACTTTCCACAACAATAGTGGTAATGCTTGGTGGTTTGTGTAGAAAACCACTTTCCACAACAATAGTGTTAAAGTTTGGTGGTTTGTGTAGAAAACCACTTTCCACAACAATAGTGGTAATGCTTGGTGGTTTGTGTAGAAAATCACTTTCCACAACAATAGTGGTAATGCTTGGTGGTTTGTGTAGAAAACCACTTTCCACAACAATAGTGGTAATGCTTGGTGGTTTGTGTAGAAAACCACTTTCCACAACAATAGTGGTAATGCTTGGTGGTTTGTGTAGAAAACCACTTTCCACAACAATAGTGGTAATGCTTGGTGGTTTGTGTAGAAAACCACTTTCCACAACAATAGTGGTAATGCTTGGTGGTTTGTGTAGAAAACCACTTTCCACAACAATAGTGTTAAAGTTTGGTGGTTTGTGTAGAAAACCACTTTCCACAACAATAGTGTTAAAGTTTGGTGGATCGTGTAGAAAACCACTTTCCACAACAATAGTGTTAAAATTTGGTGGTTTGCGTAGAAAACCAGTTTCCACAACAATAGTGGTAAAGTTTGGTGGTTTGTGTAGAAAACCACTTTCCACAACAATAGTGTTAAAATTTGGTGGTTTGTGTAGAAAACCACTTTCCACAACAATCGTGGTAATGCTTGGTGGTTTGCGTAGAAAACCACTTTCCACAACAATAGTGTTAAAGTTTGGTGGTTTGTGTAGAAAACCACTTTCCACAACAATAGTGTTAAAGTTTGGTGGTTTGTGTTAAAAATCAGTTTCCACAACAATAGTGTTAAAGTTTGGTGGTTTGTGTAGAAAACCACTTTCCACAACAATAGTGTTAAAGTTTGGTGGTTTGTGTAGAAAACCACTTTCCACAACAAAAGTGTTAAAGTTTGGTGGTTTGTGTAGAAAACCACTTTCCACAACAATAGTGTTAAAGTTTGGTGGTTTGTGTAGAAAACCACTTTCCACAACAATAGTGTTAAAGTTTGGTGGTTTGTGTAGAAAACCACTTTCCACAACAATAGTGTTAAAGTTTGGTGGTTTGTGTAGAAAACCACTTTCCACAACAATAGTGTTAAAGTTTGGTGGTTTGTGTAGAAAACCACTTTCCACAACAATAGTGTTAAAGTTTGGTGGTTTGTGTAGAAAACCACTTTCCACAACAATAGTGTTAAAGTTTGGTGGTTTGTGTAGAAAACCACTTTCCACAACAAAAGTGTTAAAGTTTGGTGGTTTGTGTAGAAAACCACTTTCCACAACAATAGTGTTAAAGTTTGGTGGTTTGTGTAGAAAACCACTTTCCACAACAAAAGTGTTAAAGTTTGGTGGTTTGTGTAGAAAACCACTTTCCACAACAATAGTGTTAAAGTTTGGTGGTTTGTGTAGAAAACCACTTTCCACAACAATAGTGTTAAAGTTTGGTGGTTTGTGTAGAAAACCACTTTCCACAACAAAAGTGTTAAAGTTTGGTGGTTTGTGTAGAAAACCACTTTCCACAACAATAGTGTTAAAGTTTGGTGGTTTGTGTAGAAAACCACTTTCCACAACAATAGTGTTAAAGTTTGGTGGTTTGTGTAGAAAACCACTTTCCACAACAATAGTGTTAAAGTTTGGTGGTTTGTGTAGAAAACCACTTTCCACAACAATAGTGGTAATGCTTGGTGGTTTGTGTAGAAAACCACTTTCCACAACAATAGTGGTAATGCTTGGTGGTTTGTGTAGAAAACCACTTTCCACAACAATAGTGTTAAAGTTTGGTGGTTTGTGTAGAAAACCACTTTCCACAACAATAGTGTTAAAGTTTGGTGGTTTGTGTAGAAAATCACTTTCCACAACAATAGTGTTAAAGTTTGGTGGTTTGTGTAGAAAACCACTTTCCACAACAATAGTGTTAAAGTTTGGTGGTTTGTGTAGAAAATCACTTTCCACAACAATAGTGGTAATGTTTGGTGGTTTGTGTAGAAAACCACTTTCCACAACAAGTGTTAAAGTTTGGTGGTTCGTGTAGAAAACCACTTTCCACAACAATAGTGTTAAAGTTTGGTGGTTTGTGTAGAAAACCACTTTCCACAACAATAGTGTTAAAGTTTGGTGGTTTGTGTAGAAAACCACTTTCCACAACAATAGTGTTAAAGTTTGGTGGTTTGTGTAGAAAACCACTTTCCACAACAAGTGTTAAAGTTTGGTGGTTTGTGTAGAAAATCACTTTCCACAACAATAGTGTTAAAGTTTGGTGGTTTGTGTAGAAAACCACTTTCCACAACAAGTGTTAAAGTTTGGTGGTTTGTGTAGAAAACCACTTTCCACAACAATAGTGTTAAAATTTGGTGGTTTGTGTAGAAAATCAGTTTCCACAACAATAGTGTTAAAGTTTGGTGGTTTGTGTAGAAAACCACTTTCCACAACAATAGTGTTAAAGTTTGGTGGTTTGTGTAGAAAACCACTTTCCACAACAATAGTGTTAAAGTTTGGTGGTTTTGTGTAGAAAACCACTTTCCACAACAATAGTGTTAAAATTTGGTGGTTTGTGTAGAAAACCACTTTCCACAACAATAGTGTTAAAGTTTGGTGGTTTTGTGTAGAAAACCACTTTCCACAACAATAGTGTTAAAATTTGGTGGTTTGTGTAGAAAACCACTTTCCACAACAAGTGTTAAAGTTTGGTGGTTTGTGTAGAAAACCACTTTCCACAACAATAGTGTTAAAGTTTGGTGGTTTGTGTAGAAAATCAGTTTCCACAACAAGTGTTAAAGTTTGGTGGTTCGTGTAGAAAACCACTTTCCACAACAATAGTGTTAAAGTTTGGTGGTTTGTGTAGAAAACCACTTTCCACAACAATAGTGTTAAAGTTTGGTGGTTTGTGTAGAAAATCACTTTCCACAACAATAGTGGTAATGTTTGGTGGTTTGTGTAGAAAACCACTTTCCACAACAAGTGTTAAAGTTTGGTGGTTCGTGTAGAAAACCACTTTCCACAACAATAGTGTTAAAGTTTGGTGGTTTGTGTAGAAAACCACTTTCCACAACAATAGTGTTAAAGTTTGGTGGTTTGTGTAGAAAACCACTTTCCACAACAATAGTGTTAAAGTTTGGTGGTTTGTGTAGAAAACCACTTTCCACAACAATAGTGTTAAAGTTTGGTGGTTTGTGTAGAAAACCACTTTCCACAACAAGTGTTAAAGTTTGGCGGTTTGTGTAGAAAACCACTTTCCACAACAAGTGTTAAAGTTTGGTGGTTTGTGTAGAAAATCACTTTCCACAACAATAGTGTTAAAGTTTGGTGGTTTGTGTAGAAAACCACTTTCCACAACAAGTGTTAAAGTTTGGTGGTTTGTGTAGAAAACCACTTTCCACAACAATAGTGTTAAAATTTGGTGGTTTGTGTAGAAAATCAGTTTCCACAACAATAGTGTTAAAGTTTGGTGGTTTGTGTAGAAAACCACTTTCCACAACAATAGTGGTAATGCTTGGTGGTTTGTGTAGAAAACCACTTTCCACAACAATAGTGTTAAAGTTTGGTGGTTTGTGTAGAAAACCACTTTCCACAACAATAGTGTTAAAGTTTGGTGGTTTTGTGTAGAAAACCACTTTCCACAACAATAGTGTTAAAATTTGGTGGTTTGTGTAGAAAACCACTTTCCACAACAATAGTGTTAAAGTTTGGTGGTTCGTGTAGAAAACCACTTTCCACAACAATAGTGTTAAAGTTTGGTGGTTCGTGTAGAAAACCACTTTCCACAACAATAGTGTTAAAGTTTGGTGGTTTGTGTAGAAAACCACTTTCCACAACAATAGTGTTAAAATTTGGTGGTTTGTGTAGAAAACCACTTTCCACAACAAGTGTTAAAGTTTGGTGGTTTGTGTAGAAAACCACTTTCCACAACAATAGTGTTAAAGTTTGGTGGTTTGTGTAGAAAATCAGTTTCCACAACAAGTGTTAAAGTTTGGTGGTTCGTGTAGAAAACCACTTTCCACAACAATAGTGTTAAAGTTTGGTGGTTTGTGTAGAAAATCAGTTTCCACAACAATAGTGTTAAAATTTGGTGGTTTGTGTAGAAAACCACTTTCCACAACAAGTGTTAAAGTTTGGTGGTTTGTGTAGAAAACCACTTTCCACAACAATAGTGTTAAAGTTTGGTGGTTTGTGGAGAAAATCAGTTTCCACAACAAGTGTTAAAGTTTGGTGGTTTGTGTAGAAAACTACTTTCCACAACAATAGTGTTAAAGTTTGGTGGTTTGTGTAGAAAATCAGTTTCCACAACAATAGTGTTAAAATTTGGTGGTTTGTGTAGAAAACCACTTTCCACAACAATAGTGTTAAAGTTTGGTGGTTCGTGTAGAAAACCACTTTCCACAACAATAGTGTTAAAGTTTGGTGGTTTGTGTAGAAAACCACTTTCCACAACAATAGTGTTAAAGTTTGGTGGTTTGTGTAGAAAACCACTTTCCACAACAATCGTGTTAAAGTTTGGTGGTTTGTGAAGAAAACCACTTTCCACAACAATAGTGGTAATGCTTGGTGGTTTGTGTAGAAAACCACTTTCCACAACAATAGTGTTAAAGTTTGGTGGTTTGTGTAGAAAACCACTTTCCACAACAATAGTGGTAATGCTTGGTGGTTTGTGTAGAAAATCACTTTCCACAACAATAGTGGTAATGCTTGGTGGTTTGTGTAGAAAACCACTTTCCACAACAATAGTGGTAATGCTTGGTGGTTTGTGTAGAAAACCACTTTCCACAACAATAGTGTTAAAGTTTGGTGGTTTGTGTAGAAAACCACTTTCCACAACAATAGTGTTAAAGTTTGGTGGTTCGTGTAGAAAACCACTTTCCACAACAATCGTGGTAATGTTTGGTGGTTTGTGTAGAAAACCACTTTCCACAACAATAGTGTTAAAGTTTGGTGGTTTGTGTAGAAAATCAGTTTCCACAACAAGTGTTAAAGTTTGGTGGTTTGTGTAGAAAACCACTTTCCACAACAATAGTGTTAAAGTTTGGTGGTTTGTGTAGAAAATCAGTTTCCACAACAATAGTGTTAAAATTTGGTGGTTTGTGTAGAAAACCACTTTCCACAACAATAGTGTTAAAGTTTGGTGGTTTGTGTAGAAAATCACTTTCCACAACAATAGTGTTAAAGTTTGGTGGTTCGTGTAGAAAACCACTTTCCACAACAATAGTGTTAAAGTTTGGTGGTTTGTGTAGAAAACCACTTTCCACAACAATAGTGTTAAAGTTTGGTGGTTTGTGTAGAAAACCACTTTCCACAACAATCGTGTTAAAGTTTGGTGGTTTGTGAAGAAAACCACTTTCCACAACAATAGTGGTAATGCTTGGTGGTTTGTGTAGAAAACCACTTTCCACAACAATAGTGTTAAAGTTTGGTGGTTTGTGTAGAAAACCACTTTCCACAACAATAGTGGTAATGCTTGGTGGTTTGTGTAGAAAATCACTTTCCACAACAATAGTGGTAATGCTTGGTGGTTTGTGTAGAAAACCACTTTCCACAACAATAGTGGTAATGCTTGGTGGTTTGTGTAGAAAACCACTTTCCACAACAATAGTGTTAAAGTTTGGTGGTTTGTGTAGAAAACCACTTTCCACAACAATAGTGTTAAAGTTTGGTGGTTCGTGTAGAAAACCACTTTCCACAACAATCGTGGTAATGCTTGGTGGTTTGTGTAGAAAACCACTTTCCACAACAATAGTGTTAAAGTTTGGTGGTTTGTGTAGAAAACCACTTTCCACAACAATAGTGTTAAAGTTTGGTGGTTTGTGTAGAAAACCACTTTCCACAACAATAGTGGTAATGCTTGGTGGTTTGTGTAGAAAACCACTTTCCACAACAATAGTGTTAAAGTTTGGTGGTTTGTGTAGAAAACCACTTTCCACAACAATAGTGTTAAAGTTTGGTGGTTTGTGTAGAAAACCACTTTCCACAACAATAGTGTTAAAATTTGGTGGTTTGTGTAGAAAATCAGTTTCCACAACAATAGTGTTAAAGTTTGGTGGTTTGTGTAGAAAACCACTTTCCACAACAATAGTGTTAAAGTTTGGTGGTTTGTGTAGAAAACCACTTTCCACAACAATAGTGTTAAAATTTGGTGGTTTGTGTAGAAAACCACTTTCCACAACAATAGTGTTAAAATTTGGTGGTTTGTGTAGAAAACCACTTTCCACAACAATAGTGTTAAAGTTTGGTGGTTTGTGTAGAAAACCACTTTCCACAACAAGTGTTAAAGTTTGGTGGTTTGTGTAGAAAACCACGTTCCACAACAATAGTGTTAAAATTTGGTGGTTTGTGTAGAAAACCACTTTCCACAACAAGTGTTAAAGTTTGGTGGTTTGTGTAGAAAACCACTTTCCACAACAATGGTGTTAAAGTTTGGTGGTTTGTGTAGAAAACCACTTTCCACAACAATCGTGGTAATGCTTCGTGGTTTGTGTAGAAAACCACTTTCCACAACAATAGTGGTAATGTTTGGTGGTTTGTGTAGAAAACCACTTTCCACAACAATCGTGGTAATGCTTTGTGGTTTGTGTAGAAAACCACTTTCCACAACAATAGTGTTAAAGTTTGGTGGTTTGTGTAGAAAACCACTTTCCACAACAATCGTGGTAATGCTTCGTGGTTTGTGTAGAAAACCACTTTCCACAACAATAGTGGTAATGCTTGGTGGTTTGTGTAGAAAATCAGTTTCCACAACAATAGTGTTAAAGTTTGGTGGTTTGTGTAGAAAACCACTTTCCACAACAATAGTGTTAAAGTTTGGTGGTTTGTGTAGAAAACCACTTTCCACAACAATAGTGTTAAAGTTTGGTGGTTTGTGTAGAAAACCACTTTCCACAACAATAGTGTTAAAGTTTGGTGGTTTGTGTAGAAAACCACTTTCCACAACAATAGTGTTAAAGTTTGGTGGTTTGTGTAGAAAACCACTTTCCACAACAAGTGTTAAAGTTTGGTGGTTTGTGTAGAAAACCACTTTCCACAACAATAGTGTTAAAGTTTGGTGGTTTGTGTAGAAAACCACTTTCCACAACAATAGTGTTAAAGTTTGGTGGTTTGTGTAGAAAACCACTTTCCACAACAATAGTGTTAAAATTTGGTGGTTTGTGTAGAAAATCAGTTTCCACAACAATAGTGTTAAAGTTTGGTGGTTTGTGTAGAAAACCACTTTCCACAACAATAGTGTTAAAGTTTGGTGGTTTGTGTAGAAAACCACTTTCCACAACAATAGTGTTAAAATTTGGTGGTTTGTGTAGAAAACCACTTTCCACAACAATAGTGTTAAAATTTGGTGGTTTGTGTAGAAAACCACTTTCCACAACAATAGTGTTAAAGTTTGGTGGTTTGTGTAGAAAACCACTTTCCACAACAAGTGTTAAAGTTTGGTGGTTTGTGTAGAAAACCACGTTCCACAACAATAGTGTTAAAATTTGGTGGTTTGTGTAGAAAACCACTTTCCACAACAAGTGTTAAAGTTTGGTGGTTTGTGTAGAAAACCACTTTCCACAACAATGGTGTTAAAGTTTGGTGGTTTGTGTAGAAAACCACTTTCCACAACAAGTGTTAAAGTTTGGTGGTTTGTGTAGAAAACCACTTTCCACAACAATAGTGTTAAAATTTGGTGGTTTGTGTAGAAAATCAGTTTCCACAACAATAGTGTTAAAGTTTGGTGGTTTGTGTAGAAAACCACTTTCCACAACAATAGTGTTAAAATTTGGTGGTTTGTGTAGAAATCCACTTTCCACAACAATAGTGTTAAAGTTTGGTGGTTTTGTGTAGAAAACCACTTTCCACAACAATAGTGTTAAAATTTGGTGGTTTGTGTAGAAAACCACTTTCCACAACAATAGTGTTAAAGTTTGGTGGTTTGTGTAGAAAACCACTTTCCACAACAATAGTGTTAAAATTTGGTGGTTTGTGTAGAAATCCACTTTCCACAACAATAGTGTTAAAGTTTGGTGGTTTTGTGTAGAAAACCACTTTCCACAACAATAGTGTTAAAATTTGGTGGTTTGTGTAGAAAACCACTTTCCACAACAATCGTGGTAAAGTTTGGTGGTTTGTGTAGAAAACCACTTTCCACAACAAGTGTTAAAGTTTGGTGGTTTGTGTAGAAAACCACTTTCCACAACAATAGTGTTAAAGTTTGGTGGTTTGTGTAGAAAACCACTTTCCACAACAATCGTGGTAAAGTTTGGTGGTTTGTGTAGAAAACCACTTTCCACAACAAGTGTTAAAGTTTGGTGGTTCGTGTAGAAAACCACTTTCCACAACAATAGTGTTAAAGTTTGGTGGTTTGTGTAGAAAATCAGTTTCCACAACAATAGTGTTAAAATTTGGTGGTTTGTGTAGAAAACCACTTTCCACAACAAGTGTTAAAGTTTGGTGGTTTGTGTAGAAAACCACTTTCCACAACAATAGTGTTAAAGTTTGGTGGTTTGTGTAGAAAACCACTTTCCACAACAATAGTGTTAAAGTTTGGTGGTTCGTGTAGAAAACCACTTTCCACAACAATAGTGTTAAAGTTTGGTGGTTTGTGAAGAAAACCACTTTCCACAACAATAGTGTTAAAGTTTGGTGGTTTGTGTAGAAAACCACTTTCCACAACAATAGTGTTAAAGTTTGGTGGTTCGTGTAGAAAACCACTTTCCACAACAATAGTGTTAAAGTTTGGTGGTTTGTGTAGAAAACCACTTTCCACAACAATAGTGTTAAAGTTTGGTGGTTCGTGTAGAAAACCACTTTCCACAACAATAGTGTTAAAGTTTGGTGGTTTGTGAAGAAAACCACTTTCCACAACAATAGTGGTAATGCTTGGTGGTTTGTGTAGAAAACCACTTTCCACAACAATAGTGTTAAAGTTTGGTGGTTTGTGTAGAAAACCACTTTCCACAACAATAGTGTTAAAGTTTGGTGGTTTGTGTAGAAAACCACTTTCCACAACAATAGTGGTAATGCTTGGTGGTTTGTGTAGAAAATCACTTTCCACAACAATAGTGGTAATGCTTGGTGGTTTGTGGAGAAAACCACTTTCCACAACAATAGTGGTAATGCTTGGTGGTTTGTGTAGAAAACCACTTTCCACAACAATAGTGTTAAAGTTTGGTGGTTTGTGTAGAAAACCACTTTCCACAACAATAGTGTTAAAGTTTGGTGGTTTGTGTAGAAAACCACTTTCCACAACAATAGTGTTAAAGTTTGGTGGATCGTGTAGAAAACCACTTTCCACAACAATAGTGTTAAAATTTGGTGGTTTGTGTAGAAAACCAGTTTCCACAACAATAGTGGTAAAGTTTGGTGGTTTGTGTAGAAAACCACTTTCCACAACAATAGTGTTAAAATTTGGTGGTTTGTGTAGAAAACCACTTTCCACAACAATCGTGGTAATGCTTGGTGGTTTGCATAGAAAACCACTTTCCACAACAATAGTGTTAAAGTGTGGTGGTTTGTGTAGAAAACCACTTTCCACAACAATAGTGTTAAAGTTTGGTGGTTTGTGTAGAAAACCACTTTCCACAACAATAGTGTTAAAGTTTGGTGGTTTGTGTAGAAAACCACTTTCCACAACAAAAGTGTTAAAGTTTGGTGGTTTGTGTAGAAAACCACTTTCCACAACAATAGTGTTAAAGTTTGGTGGTTTGTGTAGAAAACCACTTTCCACAACAATAGTGTTAAAGTTTGGTGGTTTGTGTAGAAAACCACTTTCCACAACAATAGTGTTAAAGTTTGGTGGTTTGTGTAGAAAACCACTTTCCACAACAATAGTGGTAATGCTTGGTGGTTTGTGTAGAAAACCACTTTCCACAACAATAGTGGTAATGCTTGGTGGTTTGTGTAGAAAACCACTTTCCACAACAATAGTGGTAATGTTTGGTGGTTTGTGTAGAAAACCACTTTCCACAACAATCGTGGTAATGCTTTGTGGTTTGTGTAGAAAACCACTTTCCACAACAATAGTGTTAAAATTTGGTGGTTTGTGTAGAAAACCACTTTCCACAACAATCGTGGTAATGCTTCGTGGTTTGTGTAGAAAACCACTTTCCACAACAATAGTGGTAATGTTTGGTGGTTTGTGTAGAAAACCACTTTCCACAACAATCGTGGTAATTCTTCGTGGTTTGTGTAGAAAACCACTTTCCACAACAATAGTGGTAATGCTTGGTGGTTTGTGTAGAAAATCAGTTTCCACAACAATAGTGTTAAAGTTTGGTGGTTTGTGTAGAAAACCACTTTCCACAACAATAGTGTTAAAGTTTGGTGGTTTGTGTAGAAAACCACTTTCCACAACAATAGTGTTAAAGTTTGGTGGTTTGTGTAGAAAACCACTTTCCACAACAATAGTGTTAAAGTTTGGTGGTTTGTGTAGAAAACCACTTTCCACAACAATAGTGTTAAAGTTTGGTGGTTTGTGTAGAAAACCACTTTCCACAACAATAGTGTTAAAGTTTGGTGGTTTGTGTAGAAAACCACTTTCCACAACAATAGTGTTAAAGTTTGGTGGTTTGTGTAGAAAACCACTTTCCACAACAATAGTGTTAAAGTTTGGTGCTTTGTGTAGAAAACCTCTTTCCACAACAAGTGTTAAAGTTTGGTGGTTTGTGTAGAAAACCACTTTCCACAACAATGGTGTTAAAGTTTGGTGGTTTGTGTAGAAAACCACTTTCCACAACAATAGTGTTAAAGTTTGGTGGTTTGTGTAGAAAACCACTTTCCACAACAATAGTGTTAAAGTTTGGTGGTTTGTGTAGAAAACCACTTTCCACAACAATAGTGTTAAAGTTTGGTGGTTTGTGTAGAAAACCACTTTCCACAACAATAGTGTTAAAGTTTGGTGGTTTGTGTAGAAAACCACTTTCCACAACAATAGTGTTAAAGTTTGGTGGTTTGTGTAGAAAACCACTTTCCACAACAATAGTGTTAAAGTTTGGTGGTTTGTGTAGAAAACCACTTTCCACAACAATAGTGTTAAAGTTTGGTGCTTTGTGTAGAAAACCTCTTTCCACAACAAGTGTTAAAGTTTGGTGGTTTGTGTAGAAAACCACTTTCCACAACAATGGTGTTAAAGTTTGGTGGTTTGTGTAGAAAACCTCTTTCCACAACAAGTGTTAAAGTTTGGTGGTTTGTGTAGAAAACCACTTTCCACAACAAGTGTTAAAGTTTGGTGGTTTGTGTAGAAAACCACTTTCCACAACAATAGTGTTAAAATTTGGTGGTTTGTGTAGAAAGTCAGTTTCCACAACAATAGTGTTAAAGTTTGGTGGTTTGTGTAGAAAACCACTTTCCACAACAATAGTGTTAAAGTTTGGTGGTTTGTGTAGAAAACCACTTTCCACAACAATAGTGTTAAAATTTGGTGGTTTGTGTAGAAAACCACTTTCCACAACAATAGTGTTAAAGTTTGGTGGTTTTGTGTTGAAAATCACTTTCCACAACAATAGTGTTAAAGTTTGGTGGATCGTGTAGAAAACCACTTTCCACAACAATAGTGTTAAAGTTTGGTGGTTTGTGTAGAAAACCACTTTCCACAACAATAGTGTTAAAGTTTGGTGGTTCGTGTAGAAAACCACTTTCCACAACAATAGTGGTAATGCTTGGTGGTTTGTGTAGAAAAACCACTTTCCACAACAATAGTGTTAAAGTTTGGTGGTTTGTGTAGAAAACCACTTTCCACAACAATAGTGTTAAAGTTTGGTGGTTCATGTAGAAAACCACTTTCCACAACAATAGTGGTAATGCTTGGTGGTTTGTGTAGAAAAACCACTTTCCACAACAATAGTGTTAAAGTTTGGTGGTTTGTGTAGAAAACCACTTTCCACAACAATAGTGTTAAAGTTTGGTGGTTTGTGTAGAAAACCACTTTCCACAACAACAGTGTTAAAGTTTGGTGGTTTGTGTAGAAAACCACTTTCCACAACAATCGTGGTTATGTTTGGTGGTTTGTGTAGAAAACCACTTTCCACAACAATGGTGGTAATGCTTGGTGGTTTGTGTAGAAAACCACTTTCCACAACAATAGTGGTAATGTTTGGTGGTTTGTGTAGAAAACCACTTTCCACAACAATGGTGGTAATGCTTGGTGGTTTGTGTAGAAAACCACTTTCCACAACAATAGTGGTAATGTTTGGTGGTTTGTGTAGAAAACCACTTTCCACAACAATGGTGGTAATGCTCGGTGGTTTGTGTAGAAAACCACTTTCCACAACAATCGTGGTAATGTTTGGTGGTTTGTGTAGAAAATCACTTTCCACAACAATAGTGTTAAAGTTTGGTGGTTTGTGTAGAAAACCACTTTCCACAACAATAGTGTTAAAGTTTGGTGGTTTGTGTAGAAAACCACTTTCCACAACAATAGTGTTAAAGTTTGGTGGTTTGTGTAGAAAATCACTTTCCACAACAATAGTGTTAAAGTTTGGTGGTTTGTGTAGAAAACCACTTTCCACAACAATAGTGGTAATGTTTGGTGGTTCGTGTAGAAAACCACTTTCCACAACAATAGTGTTAAAATTTGGTGGTTTGTGTAGAAAACCACTTTCCACAACAATAGTGGTAATGTTTGGTGGTTCGTGTAGAAAACCACTTTCCACAACAATCGTGGTAATGCTTGGTGGTTTGTGTAGAAAACCACTTTCCACAACAATAGTGTTAAAGTTTGGTGGTTTGTGTAGAAAACCACTTTCCACAACAATAGTGTTAAAGTTTGGTGGTTTGTGTAGAAAACCACTTTCCACAACAACAGTGTTAAAGTTTGGTGGTTTGTGTAGAAAACCACTTTCCACAACAATCGTGGTAATGTTTGGTGGTTTGTGTAGAAAACCACTTTCCACAACAATCGTGGTAATGTTTGGTGGTTTGTGTAGAAAACCACTTTCCACAACAATCGTGGTAATGTTTGGTGGTTTGTGTAGAAAACCACTTTCCACAACAATAGTGTTAAAGTTTGGTGGTTTGTGTAGAAAACCACTTTCCACAACAATAGTGTTAAAGTTTGGTGGTTTGTGTAGAAAATCACTTTCCACAACAATAGTGTTAAAGTTTGGTGGTTTGTGTAGAAAACCACTTTCCACAACAATAGTGGTAATGTTTGGTGGTTCGTGTAGAAAACCACTTTCCACAACAATAGTGGTAATGCTTGGTGGTTTGTGTAGAAAACCACTTTCCACAACAATAGTGTTAAAGTTTGGTGGTTTGTGTAGAAAACCACTTTCCACAACAATAGTGTTAAAGTTTGGTGGTTTGTGTAGAAAACCACTTTCCACAACAACAGTGTTAAAGTTTGGTGGTTTGTGTAGAAAACCACTTTCCACAACAATGGTGGTAATGCTTGGTGGTTTGTGTAGAAAACCACTTTCCACAACAATAGTGGTAATGTTTGGTGGTTTGTGTAGAAAACCACTTTCCACAAAAATAGTGGTAATGTTTGGTGGTTTGTGTAGAAAACCACTTTCCACAACAATAGTGGTAATGTTTGGTGGTTTGTGTAGAAAACCACTTTCCACAACAATGGTGGTAATGCTTGGTGGTTTGTGTAGAAAACCACTTTCCACAACAATAGTGGTAATGTTTGGTGGTTTGTGTAGAAAACCACTTTCCACAACAATAGTGGTAATGTTTGGTGGTTTGTGTAGAAAACCACTTTCCACAACAATAGTGGTAATGTTTGGTGGTTTGTGTAGAAAACCACTTTCCACAACAATGGTGGTAATGCTTGGTGGTTTGTGTAGAAAACCACTTTCCACAACAATAGTGGTAATGTTTGGTGGTTTGTGTAGAAAACCACTTTCCACAACAATAGTGTTAAAGTTTGGTGGTTTGTGTAGAAAATCACTTTCCACAACAACAGTGTTAAAGTTTGGTGGTTTGTGTAGAAAACCACTTTCCACAACAATAGTGTTAAAGTTTGGTGGTTTGTGTAGAAAACCACTTTCCACAACAACAGTGTTAAAGTTTGGTGGTTTGTGTAGAAAACCACTTTCCACAACAACAGTGTTAAAGTTTGGTGGTTTGTGTAGAAAACCACTTTCCACAACAATAGTGTTAAAGTTTGGTGGTTTGTGTAGAAAACCACTTTCCACAACAATAGTGTTAAAGTTTGGTGGTTTGTGTAGAAAACCACTTTCCACAACAACAGTGTTAAAGTTTGGTGGTTTGTGTAGAAAACCACTTTCCACAACAACAGTGTTAAAGTTTGGTGGTTTGTGTAGAAAACCACTTTCCACAACAATAGTGTTAAAGTTTGGTGGTTTGTGTAGAAAATCAGTTTCCACAACAAGTGTTAAAGTTTGGTGGTTCGTGTAGAAAACCACTTTCCACAACAATAGTGTTAAAGTTTGGTGGTTTGTGTAGAAAACCACTTTCCACAACAATAGTGTTAAAGTTTGGTGGTTTGTGTAGAAAATCAGTTTCCACAACAAGTGTTAAAGTTTGGTGGTTTGTGTAGAAAATCACTTTCCACAACAATAGTGTTAAAGTTTGGTGGTTCGTGTAGAAAACCACTTTCCACAACAATAGTGTTAAAGTTTGGTGGTTTGTGTAGAAAACCACTTTCCACAACAATAGTGTTAAAGTTTGGTGGTTCGTGTAGAAAACCACTTTCCACAACAATAGTGTTAAAGTTTGGTGGTTTGTGAAGAAAACCACTTTCCACAACAATAGTGGTAATGCTTGGTGGTTTGTGTAGAAAACCACTTTCCACAACAATAGTGTTAAAGTTTGGTGGTTTGTGTAGAAAACCACTTTCCACAACAATAGTGTTAAAGTTTGGTGGTTTGTGTAGAAAACCACTTTCCACAACAATAGTGGTAATGCTTGGTGGTTTGTGTAGAAAATCACTTTCCACAACAATAGTGGTAATGCTTGGTGGTTTGTGGAGAAAACCACTTTCCACAACAATAGTGGTAATGCTTGGTGGTTTGTGTAGAAAACCACTTTCCACAACAATAGTGTTAAAGTTTGGTGGTTTGTGTAGAAAACCACTTTCCACAACAATAGTGTTAAAGTTTGGTGGTTTGTGTAGAAAACCACTTTCCACAACAATAGTGTTAAAGTTTGGTGGATCGTGTAGAAAACCACTTTCCACAACAATAGTGTTAAAATTTGGTGGTTTGTGTAGAAAACCAGTTTCCACAACAATAGTGGTAAAGTTTGGTGGTTTGTGTAGAAAACCACTTTCCACAACAATAGTGTTAAAATTTGGTGGTTTGTGTAGCAAACCACTTTCCACAACAATCGTGGTAATGCTTGGTGGTTTGCGTAGAAAACCACTTTCCACAACAATAGTGTTAAAGTGTGGTGGTTTGTGTAGAAAACCACTTTCCACAACAATAGTGTTAAAGTTTGGTGGTTTGTGTAGAAAACCACTTTCCACAACAATAGTGTTAAAGTTTGGTGGTTTGTGTAGAAAACCACTTTCCACAACAAAAGTGTTAAAGTTTGGTGGTTTGTGTAGAAAACCACTTTCCACAACAATAGTGTTAAAGTTTGGTGGTTTGTGTAGAAAACCACTTTCCACAACAATAGTGTTAAAGTTTGGTGGTTTGTGTAGAAAACCACTTTCCACAACAATAGTGTTAAAGTTTGGTGGTTTGTGTAGAAAACCACTTTCCACAACAATAGTGGTAATGCTTGGTGGTTTGTGTAGAAAACCACTTTCCACAACAATAGTGGTAATGCTTGGTGGTTTGTGTAGAAAACCACTTTCCACAACAATAGTGGTAATGTTTGGTGGTTTGTGTAGAAAACCACTTTCCACAACAATCGTGGTAATGCTTTGTGGTTTGTGTAGAAAACCACTTTCCACAACAATAGTGTTAAAATTTGGTGGTTTGTGTAGAAAACCACTTTCCACAACAATCGTGGTAATGCTTCGTGGTTTGTGTAGAAAACCACTTTCCACAACAATAGTGGTAATGTTTGGTGGTTTGTGTAGAAAACCACTTTCCACAACAATCGTGGTAATGCTTGGTGGTTTGTGTAGAAAATCAGTTTCCACAACAATAGTGTTAAAGTTTGGTGGTTTGTGTAGAAAACCACTTTCCACAACAATAGTGTTAAAGTTTGGTGGTTTGTGTAGAAAACCACTTTCCACAACAATAGTGTTAAAGTTTGGTGGTTTGTGTAGAAAACCACTTTCCACAACAATAGTGTTAAAGTTTGGTGGTTTGTGTAGAAAACCACTTTCCACAACAATAGTGTTAAAGTTTGGTGGTTTGTGTAGAAAACCACTTTCCACAACAATAGTGTTAAAGTTTGGTGGTTTGTGTAGAAAACCACTTTCCACAACAAGTGTTAAAGTTTGGTGGTTTGTGTAGAAAACCACTTTCCACAACAATAGTGTTAAAGTTTGGTGGTTTGTGTAGAAAACCTCTTTCCACAACAATGGTGTTAAAGTTTGGTGGTTTGTGTAGAAAACCACTTTCCACAACAATAGTGTTAAAGTTTGGTGGTTTGTGTAGAAAACCACTTTCCACAACAATAGTGTTAAAGTTTGGTGGTTTGTGTAGAAAACCACTTTCCACAACAAGTGTTAAAGTTTGGTGGTTTGTGTAGAAAACCACTTTCCACAACAATAGTGTTAAAGTTTGGTGGTTTGTGTAGAAAACCACTTTCCACAACAATGGTGTTAAAGTTTGGTGGTTTGTGTAGAAAACCTCTTTCCACAACAAGTGTTAAAGTTTGGTGGTTTGTGTAGAAAACCACTTTCCACAACAATGGTGTTAAAGTTTGGTGGTTTGTGTAGAAAACCTCTTTCCACAACAAGTGTTAAAGTTTGGTGGTTTGTGTAGAAAACCACTTTCCACAACAATGGTGTTAAAGTTTGGTGGTTTGTGTAGAAAACCTCTTTCCACAACAAGTGTTAAAGTTTGGTGGTTTGTGTAGAAAATCACTTTCCACAACAATAGTGTTAAAGTTTGGTGGTTTGTGTAGAAAACCACTTTCCACAACAAGTGTTAAAGTTTGGTGGTTTGTGTAGAAAACCACTTTCCACAACAATAGTGTTAAAATTTGGTGGTTTGTGTAGAAAGTCAGTTTCCACAACAATAGTGTTAAAGTTTGGTGGTTTGTGTAGAAAACCACTTTCCACAACAATAGTGTTAAAGTTTGGTGGTTTGTGTAGAAAACCACTTTCCACAACAATAGTGTTAAAATTTGGTGGTTTGTGTAGAAAACCACTTTCCACAACAATAGTGTTAAAGTTTGGTGGTTTTGTGTAGAAAATCACTTTCCACAACAATAGTGTTAAAGTTTGGTGGATCGTGTAGAAAACCACTTTCCACAACAATAGTGTTAAAGTTTGGTGGTTTGTGTAGAAAACCACTTTCCACAACAATAGTGTTAAAGTTTGGTGGTTCGTGTAGAAAACCACTTTCCACAACAATAGTGGTAATGCTTGGTGGTTTGTGTAGAAAAACCACTTTCCACAACAATAGTGTTAAAGTTTGGTGGTTTGTGTAGAAAACCACTTTCCACAACAATAGTGTTAAAGTTTGGTGGTTTGTGTAGAAAACCACTTTCCAAAACAATAGTGTTAAAGTTTGGTGGTTCATGTAGAAAACCACTTTCCACAACAATAGTGGTAATGCTTGGTGGTTTGTGTAGAAAAACCACTTTCCACAACAATAGTGTTAAAGTTTGGTGGTTTGTGTAGAAAACCACTTTCCACAACAATAGTGTTAAAGTTTGGTGGTTTGTGTAGAAAACCACTTTCCACAACAACAGTGTTAAAGTTTGGTGGTTTGTGTAGAAAACCACTTTCCACAACAATCGTGGTTATGTTTGGTGGTTTGTGTAGAAAACCACTTTCCACAACAATGGTGGTAATGCTTGGTGGTTTGTGTAGAAAACCACTTTCCACAACAATAGTGGTAATGTTTGGTGGTTTGTGTAGAAAACCACTTTCCACAACAATGGTGGTAATGCTTGGTGGTTTGTGTAGAAAACCACTTTCCACAACAATAGTGGTAATGTTTGGTGGTTTGTGTAGAAAACCACTTTCCACAACAATGGTGGTAATGCTCGGTGGTTTGTGTAGAAAACCACTTTCCACAACAATAGTGGTAATGTTTGGTGGTTTGTGTAGAAAACCACTTTCCACAACAATGGTGGTAATGCTTGGTGGTTTGTGTAGAAAACCACTTTCCACAACAATAGTGGTAATGTTTGGTGGTTTGTGTAGAAAATCACTTTCCACAACAATAGTGTTAAAGTTTGGTGGTTTGTGTAGAAAATCACTTTCCACAACAATAGTGTTAAAGTTTGGTGGTTTGTGTAGAAAACCACTTTCCACAACAATAGTGTTAAAGTTTGGTGGTTTGTGTAGAAAACCACTTTCCACAACAATAGTGTTAAAGTTTGGTGGTTCGTGTAGAAAACCACTTTCCACAACAATCGTGGTAATGTTTGGTGGTTTGTGTAGAAAACCACTTTCCACAACAATAGTGTTAAAGTTTGGTGGTTTGTGTAGAAAACCACTTTCCACAACAATAGTGTTAAAGTTTGGTGGTTTGTGTAGAAAATCACTTTCCACAACAATAGTGTTAAAGTTTGGTGGTTCGTGTAGAAAACCACTTTCCACAACAATAGTGTTAAAGTTTGGTGGTTTGTGTAGAAAACCACTTTCCACAACAATAGTGTTAAAGTTTGGTGGTTTGTGTAGAAAACCACTTTCCACAACAACAGTGTTAAAGTTTGGTGGTTTGTGTAGAAAACCACTTTCCACAACAATCGTGGTAATGTTTGGTGGTTTGTGTAGAAAACCACTTTCCACAACAATCGTGGTAATGTTTGGTGGTTTGTGTAGAAAACCACTTTCCACAACAATCGTGGTAATGTTTGGTGGTTTGTGTAGAAAACCACTTTCCACAACAATAGTGTTAAAGTTTGGTGGTTTGTGTAGAAAACCACTTTCCACAACAATAGTGTTAAAGTTTGGTGGTTTGTGTAGAAAATCACTTTCCACAACAATAGTGTTAAAGTTTGGTGGTTTGTGTAGAAAACCACTTTCCACAACAATAGTGGTAATGTTTGGTGGTTCGTGTAGAAAACCACTTTCCACAACAATAGTGGTAATGCTTGGTGGTTTGTGTAGAAAACCACTTTCCACAACAATAGTGTTAAAGTTTGGTGGTTTGTGAAGAAAACCACTTTCCACAACAATAGTGTTAAAGTTTGGTGGTTTGTGTAGAAAACCACTTTCCACAACAACAGTGTTAAAGTTTGGTGGTTTGTGTAGAAAACCACTTTCCACAACAATGGTGGTAATGCTTGGTGGTTTGTGTAGAAAACCACTTTCCACAACAATAGTGGTAATGTTTGGTGGTTTGTGTAGAAAACCACTTTCCACAAAAATAGTGGTAATGTTTGGTGGTTTGTGTAGAAAACCACTTTCCACAACAATAGTGGTAATGTTTGGTGGTTTGTGTAGAAAACCACTTTCCACAACAATGGTGGTAATGCTTGGTGGTTTGTGTAGAAAACCACTTTCCACAACAATAGTGGTAATGTTTGGTGGTTTGTGTAGAAAACCACTTTCCACAACAATAGTGGTAATGTTTGGTGGTTTGTGTAGAAAACCACTTTCCACAACAATAGTGGTAATGTTTGGTGGTTTGTGTAGAAAACCACTTTCCACAACAATGGTGGTAATGCTTGGTGGTTTGTGTAGAAAACCACTTTCCACAACAATAGTGGTAATGTTTGGTGGTTTGTGTAGAAAACCACTTTCCACAACAATAGTGTTAAAGTTTGGTGGTTTGTGTAGAAAATCACTTTCCACAACAACAGTGTTAAAGTTTGGTGGTTTGTGTAGAAAACCACTTTCTACAACAATAGTGTTAAAGTTTGGTGGTTTGTGTAGAAAACCACTTTCCACAACAATAGTGTTAAAGTTTGGTGGTTTGTGTAGAAAACCACTTTCCACAACAACAGTGTTAAAGTTTGGTGGTTTGTGTAGAAAACCACTTTCCACAACAACAGTATTAAAGTTTGGTGGTTTGTGTAGAAAACCACTTTCCACAACAATCGTGGTAATGTTTGGTGGTTTGTGTAGAAAACCACTTTCCACAACAACAGTGTTAAAGTTTGGTGGTTTGTGTAGAAAACCACTTTCCACAACAATCGTGGTAATGTTTGGTGGTTTGTGTAGAAAACCACTTTCCACAACAATAGTGTTAAAGTTTGGTGGTTTGTGTAGAAAACCACTTTCCACAACAATAGTGTTAAAGTTTGGTGGTTTGTGTAGAAAACCACTTTCCACAACAATAGTGTTAAAGTTTGGTGGTTTGTGTAGAAAACCACTTTCCACAACAATAGTGGTAATGCTTGGTGGTTTGTGTAGAAAATCACTTTCCACAACAATAGTGGTAATGCTTGGTGGTTTGTGGAGAAAACCACTTTCCACAACAATAGTGGTAATGCTTGGTGGTTTGTGTAGAAAACCACTTTCCACAACAATAGTGTTAAAGTTTGGTGGTTTGTGTAGAAAACCACTTTCCACAACAATAGTGTTAAAGTTTGGTGGTTTGTGTAGAAAACCACTTTCCACAACAATAGTGTTAAAGTTTGGTGGATCGTGTAGAAAACCACTTTCCACAACAATAGTGTTAAAATTTGGTGGTTTGTGTAGAAAACCAGTTTCCACAACAATAGTGGTAAAGTTTGGTGGTTTGTGTAGAAAACCACTTTCCACAACAATAGTGTTAAAATTTGGTGGTTTGTGTAGAAAACCACTTTCCACAACAATCGTGGTAATGCTTGGTGGTTTGCGTAGAAAACCACTTTCCACAACAATAGTGTTAAAGTGTGGTGGTTTGTGTAGAAAACCACTTTCCACAACAATAGTGTTAAAGTTTGGTGGTTTGTGTAGAAAACCACTTTCCACAACAATAGTGTTAAAGTTTGGTGGTTTGTGTAGAAAACCACTTTCCACAACAAAAGTGTTAAAGTTTGGTGGTTTGTGTAGAAAACCACTTTCCACAACAATAGTGTTAAAGTTTGGTGGTTTGTGTAGAAAACCACTTTCCACAACAATAGTGTTAAAGTTTGGTGGTTTGTGTAGAAAACCACTTTCCACAACAATAGTGTTAAAGTTTGGTGGTTTGTGTAGAAAACCACTTTCCACAACAATAGTGGTAATGCTTGGTGGTTTGTGTAGAAAACCACTTTCCACAACAATAGTGGTAATGCTTGGTGGTTTGTGTAGAAAACCACTTTCCACAACAATAGTGGTAATGTTTGGTGGTTTGTGTAGAAAACCACTTTCCACAACAATCGTGGTAATGCTTTGTGGTTTGTGTAGAAAACCACTTTCCACAACAATAGTGTTAAAATTTGGTGGTTTGTGTAGAAAACCACTTTCCACAACAATCGTGGTAATGCTTCGTGGTTTGTGTAGAAAACCACTTTCCACAACAATAGTGGTAATGTTTGGTGGTTTGTGTAGAAAACCACTTTCCACAACAATCGTGGTAATGCTTCGTGGTTTGTGTAGAAAACCACTTTCCACAACAATAGTGGTAATGCTTGGTGGTTTGTGTAGAAAATCAGTTTCCACAACAATAGTGTTAAAGTTTGGTGGTTTGTGTAGAAAACCACTTTCCACAACAATAGTGTTAAAGTTTGGTGGTTTGTGTAGAAAACCACTTTCCACAACAATAGTGTTAAAGTTTGGTGGTTTGTGTAGAAAACCACTTTCCACAACAATAGTGTTAAAGTTTGGTGGTTTGTGTAGAAAACCACTTTCCACAACAATAGTGTTAAAGTTTGGTGGTTTGTGTAGAAAACCACTTTCCACAACAATAGTGTTAAAGTTTGGTGGTTTGTGTAGAAAACCACTTTCCACAACAATAGTGTTAAAGTTTGGTGGTTTGTGTAGAAAACCACTTTCCACAACAATAGTGTTAAAGTTTGGTGGTTTGTGTAGAAAACCACTTTCCACAACAATAGTGTTAAAGTTTGGTGGTTCATGTAGAAAACCACTTTCCACAACAATAGTGGTAATGCTTGGTGGTTTGTGTAGAAAAACCACTTTCCACAACAATAGTGTTAAAGTTTGGTGGTTTGTGTAGAAAACCACTTTCCACAACAATAGTGTTAAAGTTTGGTGGTTCATGTAGAAAACCACTTTCCACAACAATAGTGGTAATGCTTGGTGGTTTGTGTAGAAAACCACTTTCCACAACAAGTGTTAAAGTTTGGTGGTTTGTGTAGAAAACCACTTTCCACAACAATAGTGTTAAAATTTGGTGGTTTGTGTAGAAAACCACTTTCCACAACAATAGTGTTAAAGTTTGGTGGTTTGTGTAGAAAACCACTTTCCACAACAATGGTGTTAAAGTTTGGTGGTTTGTGTAGAAAACCTCTTTCCACAACAAGTGTTAAAGTTTGGTGGTTTGTGTAGAAAACCACTTTCCACAACAATGGTGTTAAAGTTTGGTGGTTTGTGTAGAAAACCTCTTTCCACAACAAGTGTTAAAGTTTGGTGGTTTGTGTAGAAAACCACTTTCCACAACAATGGTGTTAAAGTTTGGTGGTTTGTGTAGAAAACCACTTTCCACAACAAGTGTTAAAGTTTGGTGGTTTGTGTAGAAAACCACTTTCCACAACAATAGTGTTAAAATTTGGTGGTTTGTGTAGAAAGTCAGTTTCCACAACAATAGTGTTAAAGTTTGGTGGTTTGTGTAGAAAACCACTTTCCACAACAATAGTGTTAAAGTTTGGTGGTTTGTGTAGAAAACCACTTTCCACAACAATAGTGTTAAAATTTGGTGGTTTGTGTAGAAAACCACTTTCCACAACAATAGTGTTAAAGTTTGGTGGTTTTGTGTAGAAAATCACTTTCCACAACAATAGTGTTAAAGTTTGGTGGATCGTGTAGAAAACCACTTTCCACAACAATAGTGTTAAAGTTTGGTGGTTTGTGTAGAAAACCACTTTCCACAACAATAGTGTTAAAGTTTGGTGGTTCGTGTAGAAAACCACTTTCCACAACAATAGTGGTAATGCTTGGTGGTTTGTGTAGAAAAACCACTTTCCACAACAATAGTGTTAAAGTTTGGTGGTTTGTGTAGAAAACCACTTTCCACAACAATAGTGTTAAAGTTTGGTGGTTCATGTAGAAAACCACTTTCCACAACAATAGTGGTAATGCTTGGTGGTTTGTGTAGAAAACCACTTTCCAAAACAATAGTGTTAAAGTTTGGTGGTTCATGTAGAAAACCACTTTCCACAACAATAGTGGTAATGCTTGGTGGTTTGTGTAGAAAAACCACTTTCCACAACAATAGTGTTAAAGTTTGGTGGTTTGTGTAGAAAACCACTTTCCACAACAATAGTGTTAAAGTTTGGTGGTTTGTGTAGAAAACCACTTTCCACAACAACAGTGTTAAAGTTTGGTGGTTTGTGTAGAAAACCACTTTCCACAACAATCGTGGTTATGTTTGGTGGTTTGTGTAGAAAACCACTTTCCACAACAATGGTGGTAATGCTTGGTGGTTTGTGTAGAAAACCACTTTCCACAACAATAGTGGTAATGTTTGGTGGTTTGTGTAGAAAACCACTTTCCACAACAATGGTGGTAATGCTTGGTGGTTTGTGTAGAAAACCACTTTCCACAACAATAGTGGTAATGTTTGGTGGTTTGTGTAGAAAACCACTTTCCACAACAATGGTGGTAATGCTCGGTGGTTTGTGTAGAAAACCACTTTCCACAACAATCGTGGTAATGTTTGGTGGTTTGTGTAGAAAATCACTTTCCACAACAATAGTGTTAAAGTTTGGTGGTTTGTGTAGAAAACCACTTTCCACAACAATAGTGTTAAAGTTTGGTGGTTTGTGTAGAAAACCACTTTCCACAACAATAGTGTTAAAGTTTGGTGGTTCGTGTAGAAAACCACTTTCCACAACAATCGTGGTAATGTTTGGTGGTTTGTGTAGAAAACCACTTTCCACAACAATAGTGTTAAAGTTTGGTGGTTTGTGTAGAAAACCACTTTCCACAACAATAGTGTTAAAGTTTGGTGGTTTGTGTAGAAAATCACTTTCCACAACAATAGTGTTAAAGTTTGGTGGTTTGTGTAGAAAACCACTTTCCACAACAATAGTGGTAATGTTTGGTGGTTCGTGTAGAAAACCACTTTCCACAACAATAGTGGTAATGCTTGGTGGTTTGTGTAGAAAACCACTTTCCACAACAATAGTGTTAAAGTTTGGTGGTTTGTGTAGAAAACCACTTTCCACAACAATAGTGTTAAAGTTTGGTGGTTTGTGTAGAAAACCACTTTCCACAACAACAGTGTTAAAGTTTGGTGGTTTGTGTAGAAAACCACTTTCCACAACAATCGTGGTAATGTTTGGTGGTTTGTGTAGAAAACCACTTTCCACAACAATCGTGGTAATGTTTGGTGGTTTGTGTAGAAAACCACTTTCCACAACAATCGTGGTAATGTTTGGTGGTTTGTGTAGAAAACCACTTTCCACAACAATAGTGTTAAAGTTTGGTGGTTTGTGTAGAAAACCACTTTCCACAACAATAGTGTTAAAGTTTGGTGGTTTGTGTAGAAAATCACTTTCCACAACAATAGTGTTAAAGTTTGGTGGTTTGTGTAGAAAACCACTTTCCACAACAATAGTGGTAATGTTTGGTGGTTCGTGTAGAAAACCACTTTCCACAACAATAGTGGTAATGCTTGGTGGTTTGTGTAGAAAACCACTTTCCACAACAATAGTGTTAAAGTTTGGTGGTTTGTGAAGAAAACCACTTTCCACAACAATAGTGTTAAAGTTTGGTGGTTTGTGTAGAAAACCACTTTCCACAACAATGGTGGTAATGCTTGGTGGTTTGTGTAGAAAACCACTTTCCACAACAAGTGTTAAAGTTTGGTGGTTTGTGTAGAAAACCACTTTCCACAACAATGGTGGTAATGCTTGGTGGTTTGTGTAGAAAACCACTTTCCACAACAATAGTGTTAAAGTTTGGTGCTTTGTGTAGAAAACCACTTTCCACAACAAGTGTTAAAGTTTGGTGGTTTGTGTAGTAAATCACTTTCCACAACAATAGTGTTAAAGTTTGGTGGTTTGTGTAGAAAACCACTTTCCACAACAAGTGTTAAAGTTTGGTGGTTTGTGTAGAAAACCACTTTCCACAACAATAGTGTTAAAATTTGGTGGTTTGTGTAGAAAACCACTTTCCACAACAATAGTGTTAAAGTTTGGTGGTTTGTGTAGAAAACCACTTTCCACAACAATAGTGTTAAAATTTGGTGGTTTTGTGTAGAAAACCACTTTCCACAACAATAGTGTTAAAATTTGGTGGTTTGTGTAGAAAACCACTTTCCACAACAAGTGTTAAAGTTTGGTGGTTTGTGTAGAAAACCACTTTCCACAACAACAGTGTTAAAGTTTGGTGGTTTGTGTAGAAAATCAGTTTCCACAACAAGTGTTAAAGTTTGGTGGTTCGTGTAGAAAACCACTTTCCACAACAATAGTGTTAAAGTTTGGTGGTTTGTGTAGAAAATCAGTTTCCACAACAATAGTGTTAAAATTTGGTGGTTTGTGTAGAAAACCACTTTCCACAACAATAGTGTTAAAGTTTGGTGGTTTGTGTAGAAAATCACTTTCCACAACAATAGTGTTAAAGTTTGGTGGTTCGTGTAGAAAACCACTTTCCACAACAATAGTGTTAAAGTTTGGTGGTTTGTGTAGAAAACCACTTTCCACAACAATAGTGTTAAAGTTTGGTGGTCGTGTAGAAAACCACTTTCCACAACAATAGTGTTAAAGTTTGGTGGTTTGTGAAGAAAACCACTTTCCACAACAATAGTGGTAATGCTTGGTGGTTTGTGTAGAAAACCACTTTCCACAACAATAGTGTTAAAGTTTGGTGGTTTGTGTAGAAAACCACTTTCCTCAACAATAGTGTTAAAGTTTGGTGGTTTGTGTAGAAAACCACTTTCCACAACAATGGTGGTAATGCTTGGTGGTTTGTGTAGAAAACCACTTTCCACAACAATAGTGGTAATGTTTGGTGGTTTGTGTAGAAAACCACTTTCCACAACAATAGTGGTAATGTTTGGTGGTTTGTGTAGAAAACCACTTTCCACAACAATGGTGGTAATGCTTGGTGGTTTGTGTAGAAAATCACTTTCCACAACAATAGTGGTAATGCTTGGTGGTTTGTGTAGAAAACCACTTTCCACAACAATAGTGGTAATGTTTGGTGGTTTGTGTAGAAAACCACTTTCCACAACAATAGTGGTAATGTTTGGTGGTTTGTGTAGAAAACCACTTTCCACAACAATGGTGGTAATGCTTGGTGGTTTGTGTAGAAAACCACTTTCCACAACAATAGTGGTAATGTTTGGTGGTTTGTGTAGAAAACCACTTTCCACAACAATAGTGTTAAAGTTTGGTGGTTTGTGTAGAAAATCACTTTCCACAACAACAGTGTTAAAGTTTGGTGGTTTGTGTAGAAAACCACTTTCCACAACAATAGTGTTAAAGTTTGGTGGTTTGTGTAGAAAACCACTTTCCACAACAATAGTGTTAAAGTTTGGTGGTTTGTGTAGAAAACCACTTTCCACAACAACAGTGTTAAAGTTTGGTGGTTTGTGTAGAAAACCACTTTCCACAAAAACAGTGTTAAAGTTTGGTGGTTTGTGTAGAAAACCACTTTCCACAACAATCGTGGTAATGTTTGGTGGTTTGTGTAGAAAACCACTTTCCACAACAACAGTGTTAAAGTTTGGTGGTTTGTGTAGAAAACCACTTTCCACAACAATCGTGGTAATGTTTGGTGGTTTGTGTAGAAAACCACTTTCCACAACAATAGTGTTAAAGTTTGGTGGTTCGTGTAGAAAACCACTTTCCACAACAATAGTGGTAATGCTTGGTGGTTTGTGTAGAAAACCACTTTCCACAACAATAGTGTTAAAGTTTGGTGGTTTGTGTAGAAAACCACTTTCCACAACAATAGTGTTAAAGTTTGGTTGTTTGTGTAGAAAACCACTTTCCACAACAACAGTGTTAAAGTTTGGTGGTTTGTGTAGAAAACCACTTTCCACAACAATAGTGTTAAAGTTTGGTGGTTTGTGTAGAAAACCACTTTCCACAACAATCGTGGTAATGTTTGGTGGTTTGTGTAGAAAACCACTTTCCACAACAATGGTGGTAATGCTTGGTGGTTTGTGTAGAAAACCACTTTCCACAACAATAGTGGTAATGTTTGGTGGTTTGTGTAGAAAACCACTTTCCACAAAAATAGTGGTAATGTTTGGTGGTTTGTGTAGAAAACCACTTTCCACAAAAATAGTGGTAATGTTTGGTGGTTTGTGTAGAAAACCACTTTCCACAACAATGGTGGTAATGCTTGGTGGTTTGTGTAGAAAACCACTTTCCACAACAATAGTGGTAATGTTTGGTGGTTTGTGTAGAAAACCACTTTCCACAACAATAGTGTTAAAGTTTGGTGGTTTGTGTAGAAAATCACTTTCCACAACAACAGTGTTAAAGTTTGGTGGTTTGTGTAGAAAACCACTTTCCACAACAATAGTGTTAAAGTTTGGTGGTTTGTGTAGAAAACCACTTTCCACAACAATAGTGTTAAAGTTTGGTGGTTTGTGTAGAAAACCACTTTCCACAACAACAGTGTTAAAGTTTGGTGGTTTGTGTAGAAAACCACTTTCCACAACAACAGTGTTAAAGTTTGGTGGTTTGTGTAGAAAACCACTTTCCACAACAATCGTGGTAATGTTTGGTGGTTTGTGTAGA
The DNA here is from genome assembly GCF_964187855.1 of Myxine glutinosa. Taxonomy (NCBI): domain Eukaryota; kingdom Metazoa; phylum Chordata; class Myxini; order Myxiniformes; family Myxinidae; genus Myxine; species Myxine glutinosa. The sequence continues at coordinate 268,925,932 of NC_136262.1, read as the reverse complement.
AAACCACTTTCCACAACAACAGTGTTAAAGTTTGGTGGTTTGTGTAGAAAACCACTTTCCACAACAACAGTGTTAAAGTTTGGTGGTTTGTGTAGAAAACCACTTTCCACAACAATCGTGGTAATGCTTGGTGGTTTGTGTAGAAAACCACTTTCCACAACAATGGTGTTAAAGTTTGGTGGTTTGTGTAGAAAACCACTTTCCACAACAAGTGTTAAAGTTTGGTGGTTTGTGTAGAAAATCACTTTCCACAACAATAGTGTTAAAGTTTGGTGGTTTGTGTAGAAAACCACTTTCCACAACAAGTGTTAAAGTTTGGTGGTTTGTGTAGAAAACCACTTTCCACAACAATAGTGTTAAAATTTGGTGGTTTGTGTAGAAAATCAGTTTCCACAACAATAGTGTTAAAGTTTGGTGGTTTGTGTAGAAAACCACTTTCCACAACAATAGTGTTAAAGTTTGGTGGTTTGTGTAGAAAACCACTTTCCACAACAATAGTGTTAAAATTTGGTGGTTTTGTGTAGAAAACCACTTTCCACAACAATAGTGTTAAAATTTGGTGGTTTGTGTAGAAAACCACTTTCCACAACAAGTGTTAAAGTTTGGTGGTTTGTGTAGAAAACCACTTTCCACAACAATAGTGTTAAAGTTTGGTGGTTTGTGTAGAAAACCACTTTCCACAACAATAGTGTTAAAGTTTGGTGGTTCGTGTAGAAAACCACTTTCCACAACAATCGTGGTAATGCTTGGTGGTTTGTGTAGAAAACCACTTTCCACAACAATAGTGTTAAAGTTTGGTGGTTTGTGTAGAAAACCACTTTCCACAACAATAGTGTTAAAGTTTGGTGGTTTGTGTAGAAAACCACTTTCCACAACAATAGTGTTAAAGTTTGGTGGTTTGTGTAGAAAACCACTTTCCACAACAATAGTGTTAAAGTTTGGTGGTTTGTGTAGAAAACCACTTTCCACAACAAAAGTGTTAAAGTTTGGTGGTTTGTGTAGAAAACCACTTTCCACAACAATAGTGTTAAAGTTTGGTGGTTCGTGTAGAAAACCACTTTCCACAACAATAGTGTTAAAGTTTGGTGGTTTGTGAAGAAAACCACTTTCCACAACAATAGTGGTAATGCTTGGTGGTTTGTGTAGAAAACCACTTTCCACAACAATAGTGTTAAAGTTTGGTGGTTTGTGTAGAAAACCACTTTCCACAACAATAGTGTTAAAGTTTGGTGGTTTGTGTAGAAAACCACTTTCCACAACAATAGTGGTAATGCTTGGTGGTTTGTGTAGAAAATCACTTTCCACAACAATAGTGGTAATGCTTGGTGGTTTGTGTAGAAAACCACTTTCCACAACAATAGTGGTAATGCTTGGTGGTTTGTGTAGAAAACCACTTTCCACAACAATAGTGGTAATGCTTGGTGGTTTGTGTAGAAAACCACTTTCCACAACAATAGTGGTAATGCTTGGTGGTTTGTGTAGAAAACCACTTTCCACAACAATAGTGGTAATGCTTGGTGGTTTGTGTAGAAAACCACTTTCCACAACAATAGTGTTAAAGTTTGGTGGTTTGTGTAGAAAACCACTTTCCACAACAATAGTGTTAAAGTTTGGTGGTTTGTGTAGAAAACCACTTTCCACAACAATAGTGTTAAAGTTTGGTGGATCGTGTAGAAAACCACTTTCCACAACAATAGTGTTAAAATTTGGTGGTTTGCGTAGAAAACCAGTTTCCACAACAATAGTGGTAAAGTTTGGTGGTTTGTGTAGAAAACCACTTTCCACAACAATAGTGTTAAAATTTGGTGGTTTGTGTAGAAAACCACTTTCCACAACAATCGTGGTAATGCTTGGTGGTTTGCGTAGAAAACCACTTTCCACAACAATAGTGTTAAAGTTTGGTGGTTTGTGTAGAAAACCACTTTCCACAACAATAGTGTTAAAGTTTGGTGGTTTGTGTAGAAAACCACTTTCCACAACAATAGTGTTAAAGTTTGGTGGTTTGTGTAGAAAACCACTTTCCACAACAAAAGTGTTAAAGTTTGGTGGTTTGTGTAGAAAACCACTTTCCACAACAATAGTGTTAAAGTTTGGTGGTTTGTGTAGAAAACCACTTTCCACAACAATAGTGTTAAAGTTTGGTGGTTTGTGTAGAAAACCACTTTCCACAACAATAGTGTTAAAGTTTGGTGGTTTGTGTAGAAAACCACTTTCCACAACAATAGTGGTAATGCTTGGTGGTTTGTGTAGAAAACCACTTTCCACAACAATAGTGGTAATGCTTGGTGGTTTGTGTAGAAAACCACTTTCCACAACAATAGTGTTAAAGTTTGGTGGTTTGTGTAGAAAACCAGTTTCCACAACAATAGTGTTAAAGTTTGGTGGTTTGTGTAGAAAACCACTTTCCACAACAATAGTGTTAAAGTTTGGTGGTTTGTGTAGAAAACCACTTTCCACAACAATAGTGGTAATGTTTGGTGGTTTGTGTAGAAAACCACTTTCCACAACAATCGTGGTAATGCTTTGTGGTTTGTGTAGAAAACCACTTTCCACAACAATAGTGTTAAAATTTGGTGGTTTGTGTAGAAAACCACTTTCCACAACAATCGTGGTAATGCTTCGTGGTTTGTGTAGAAAACCACTTTCCACAACAATAGTGGTAATGTTTGGTGGTTTGTGTAGAAAACCACTTTCCACAACAATCGTGGTAATGCTTTGTGGTTTGTGTAGAAAACCACTTTCCACAACAATAGTGTTAAAGTTTGGTGGTTTGTGTAGAAAACCACTTTCCACAACAATCGTGGTAATGCTTCGTGGTTTGTGTAGAAAACCACTTTCCACAACAATAGTGGTAATGCTTGGTGGTTTGTGTAGAAAATCAGTTTCCACAACAATAGTGTTAAAGTTTGGTGGTTTGTGTAGAAAACCACTTTCCACAACAATAGTGTTAAAGTTTGGTGGTTTGTGTAGAAAACCACTTTCCACAACAATAGTGTTAAAGTTTGGTGGTTTGTGTAGAAAACCACTTTCCACAACAATAGTGTTAAAGTTTGGTGGTTTGTGTAGAAAACCACTTTCCACAACAATAGTGTTAAAGTTTGGTGGTTTGTGTAGAAAACCACTTTCCACAACAAGTGTTAAAGTTTGGTGGTTTGTGTAGAAAATCAGTTTCCACAACAATAGTGTTAAAGTTTGGTGGTTTGTGTAGAAAACCACTTTCCACAACAATAGTGTTAAAGTTTGGTGGTTTGTGTAGAAAACCACTTTCCACAACAATAGTGTTAAAGTTTGGTGGTTTGTGTGGAAAACCACTTTCCACAACAATAGTGTTAAAATTTGGTGGTTTGTGTAGAAAATCAGTTTCCACAACAATAGTGTTAAAGTTTGGTGGTTTGTGTAGAAAACCACTTTCCACAACAATAGTGTTAAAGTTTGGTGGTTTGTGTAGAAAACCACTTTCCACAACAATAGTGTTAAAATTTGGTGGTTTGTGTAGAAAACCACTTTCCACAACAATAGTGTTAAAATTTGGTGGTTTGTGTAGAAAACCACTTTCCACAACAATAGTGTTAAAGTTTGGTGGTTTGTGTAGAAAACCACTTTCCACAACAATAGTGTTAAAATTTGGTGGTTTGTGTAGAAAACCACTTTCCACAACAAGTGTTAAAGTTTGGTGGTTTGTGTAGAAAACCACGTTCCACAACAATAGTGTTAAAATTTGGTGGTTTGTGTAGAAAACCACTTTCCACAACAAGTGTTAAAGTTTGGTGGTTTGTGTAGAAAACCACTTTCCACAACAATGGTGTTAAAGTTTGGTGGTTTGTGTAGAAAACCACTTTCCACAACAAGTGTTAAAGTTTGGTGGTTTGTGTAGAAAATCACTTTCCACAACAATAGTGTTAAAGTTTGGTGGTTTGTGTAGAAAACCACTTTCCACAACAATAGTGTCAAAATTTGGTGGTTTGTGTAGAAAATCAGTTTCCACAACAATAGTGTTAAAGTTTGGTGGTTTGTGTAGAAAACCACTTTCCACAACAATAGTGTTAAAGTTTGGTGGTTTGTGTAGAAAACCACTTTCCACAACAATAGTGTTAAAATTTGGTGGTTTGTGTAGAAATCCACTTTCCACAACAATAGTGTTAAAGTTTGGTGGTTTTGTGTAGAAAACCACTTTCCACAACAATAGTGTTAAAATTTGGTGGTTTGTGTAGAAAACCACTTTCCACAACAATCGTGGTAAAGTTTGGTGGTTTGTGTAGAAAACCACTTTCCACAACAAGTGTTAAAGTTTGGTGGTTTGTGTAGAAAACCACTTTCCACAACAAGTGTTAAAGTTTGGTGGTTCGTGTAGAAAACCACTTTCCACAACAATAGTGTTAAAATTTGGTGGTTTGTGTAGAAAACCACTTTCCACAACAATCGTGGTAAAGTTTGGTGGTTTGTGTAGAAAACCACTTTCCACAACAAGTGTTAAAGTTTGGTGGTTCGTGTAGAAAACCACTTTCCACAACAAGTGTTAAAGTTTGGTGGTTTGTGTAGAAAATCAGTTTCCACAACAATAGTGTTAAAATTTGGTGGTTTGTGTAGAAAACCACTTTCCACAACAAGTGTTAAAGTTTGGTGGTTTGTGTAGAAAACCACTTTCCACAACAATAGTGCTAAAGTTTGGTGGTTTGTGTAGAAAATCAGTTTCCACAACAAGTGTTAAAGTTTGGTGGTTCGTGTAGAAAACCACTTTCCACAACAATAGTGTTAAAGTTTGGTGGTTTGTGTAGAAAACCACTTTCCACAACAATAGTGTTAAAGTTTGGTGGTTTGTGTAGAAAATCAGTTTCCACAACAATAGTGTTAAAGTTTGGTGGTTTGTGTAGAAAATCACTTTCCACAACAATAGTGTTAAAGTTTGGTGGTTTGTGTAGAAAACCACTTTCCACAACAAGTGTTAAAGTTTGGTGGTTTGTGTCGAAAATCAGTTTCCACAACAATAGTGTTAAAATTTGGTGGTTTGTGTAGAAAACCACTTTCCACAACAATAGTGTTAAAGTTTGGTGGTTTGTGTAGAAAATCACTTTCCACAACAATAGTGTTAAAGTTTGGTGGTTCGTGTAGAAAACCACTTTCCACAACAATAGTGTTAAAGTTTGGTGGTTTGTGTAGAAAACCACTTTCCACAACAATAGTGTTAAAGTTTGGTGGTTCGTGTAGAAAACCACTTTCCACAACAATAGTGTTAAAGTTTGGTGGTTTGTGAAGAAAACCACTTTCCACAACAATAGTGGTAATGCTTGGTGGTTTGTGTAGAAAACCACTTTCCACAACAATAGTGTTAAAGTTTGGTGGTTTGTGTAGAAAACCACTTTCCACAACAATAGTGTTAAAGTTTGGTGGTTTGTGTAGAAAACCACTTTCCACAACAATAGTGGTAATGCTTGGTGGTTTGTGTAGAAAATCACTTTCCACAACAATAGTGGTAATGCTTGGTGGTTTGTGTAGAAAATCACTTTCCACAACAATAGTGGTAATGCTTGGTGGTTTGTGTAGAAAACCACTTTCCACAACAATAGTGTTAAAGTTTGGTGGTTTGTGTAGAAAACCACTTTCCACAACAATAGTGTTAAAGTTTGGTGGTTTGTGTAGAAAACCACTTTCCACAACAATAGTGTTAAAGTTTGGTGGATCGTGTAGAAAACCACTTTCCACAACAATAGTGTTAAAATTTGGTGGTTTGTGTAGAAAACCAGTTTCCACAACAATAGTGGTAAAGTTTGGTGGTTTGTGTAGAAAACCACTTTCCACAACAATAGTGTTAAAATTTGGTGGTTTGTGTAGAAAACCACTTTCCACAACAATCGTGGTAATGCTTGGTGGTTTGCGTAGAAAACCACTTTCCACAACAATAGTGTTAAAGTGTGGTGGTTTGTGTAGAAAACCACTTTCCACAACAATAGTGTTAAAGTTTGGTGGTTTGTGTAGAAAACCACTTTCCACACCAATAGTGTTAAAGTTTGGTGGTTTGTGTAGAAAACCACTTTCCACAACAAAAGTGTTAAAGTTTGGTGGTTTGTGTAGAAAACCACTTTCCACAACAATAGTGTTAAAGTTTGGTGGTTTGTGTAGAAAACCACTTTCCACAACAATAGTGTTAAAGTTTGGTGGTTTGTGTAGAAAACCACTTTCCACAACAATAGTGGTAATGCTTGGTGGTTTGTGTAGAAAACCACTTTCCACAACAATAGTGGTAATGCTTGGTGGTTTGTGTAGAAAACCACTTTCCACAACAATAGTGGTAATGTTTGGTGGTTTGTGTAGAAAACCACTTTCCACAACAATCGTGGTAATGCTTTGTGGTTTGTGTAGAAAACCACTTTCCACAACAATAGTGTTAAAATTTGGTGGTTTGTGTAGAAAACCACTTTCCACAACAATCGTGGTAATGCTTCGTGGTTTGTGTAGAAAACCACTTTCCACAACAATAGTGGTAATGTTTGGTGGTTTGTGTAGAAAACCACTTTCCACAACAATCGTGGTAATGCTTTGTGGTTTGTGTAGAAAACCACTTTCCACAACAATAGTGTTAAAGTTTGGTGGTTTGTGTAGAAAACCACTTTCCACAACAATCGTGGTAATGCTTCGTGGTTTGTGTAGAAAACCACTTTCCACAACAATAGTGGTAATGCTTGGTGGTTTGTGTAGAAAATCAGTTTCCACAACAATAGTGTTAAAGTTTGGTGGTTTGTGTAGAAAACCACTTTCCACAACAATAGTGTTAAAGTTTGGTGGTTTGTGTAGAAAACCACTTTCCACAACAATAGTGTTAAAGTTTGGTGGTTTGTGTAGAAAACCACTTTCCACAACAATAGTGTTAAAGTTTGGTGGTTTGTGTAGAAAACCACTTTCCACAACAATAGTGTTAAAGTTTGGTGGTTTGTGTAGAAAACCACTTCCACAACAATAGTGTTAAAGTTTGGTGGTTTGTGTAGAAAACCACTTTCCACAACAATAGTGTTAAAGTTTGGTGGTTTGTGTAGAAAACCACTTTCCACAACAATAGTGTTAAAGTTTGGTGGTTTGTGTAGAAAACCACTTTCCACAACAAGTGTTAAAGTTTGGTGGTTTGTGTAGAAAACCACTTTCCACAACAATAGTGTTAAAATTTGGTGGTTTGTGTCGAAAACCACTTTCCACAACAAGTGTTAAAGTTTGGTGGTTTGTGTAGAAAACCACTTTCCACAACAATGGTGTTAAAGTTTGGTGGTTTGTGTAGAAAACCACTTTCCACAACAAGTGTTAAAGTTTGGTGGTTTGTGTAGAAAACCACTTTCCACAACAATAGTGTTAAAGTTTGGTGGTTTGTGTAGAAAACCACTTTCCACAACAATAGTGTTAAAATTTGGTGGTTTGTGTAGAAAACCACTTTCCACAACAATAGTGTTAAAGTTTGGTGGTTTTGTGTAGAAAATCACTTTCCACAACAATAGTGTTAAAGTTTGGTGGTTCGTGTAGAAAACCACTTTCCACAACAATAGTGTTAAAGTTTGGTGGTTTGTGTAGAAAACCACTTTCCACAACAATAGTGTTAAAGTTTGGTGGTTCGTGTAGAAAACCACTTTCCACAACAATAGTGGTAATGCTTGGTGGTTTGTGTAGAAAAACCACTTTCCACAACAATAGTGTTAAAGTTTGGTGGTTTGTGTAGAAAACCACTTTCCACAACAATAGTGTTAAAGTTTGGTGGTTTGTGTAGAAAACCACTTTCCACAACAATAGTGTTAAAGTTTGGTGGTTCATGTAGAAAACCACTTTCCACAACAATAGTGGTAATGCTTGGTGGTTTGTGTAGAAAAACCACTTTCCACAACAATAGTGTTAAAGTTTGGTGGTTTGTGTAGAAAACCACTTTCCACAACAATAGTGTTAAAGTTTGGTGGTTTGTGTAGAAAACCACTTTCCACAACAACAGTGTTAAAGTTTGGTGGTTTGTGTAGAAAACCACTTTCCACAACAATCGTGGTAATGTTTGGTGGTTTGTGTAGAAAACCACTTTCCACAACAATGGTGGTAATGCTTGGTGGTTTGTGTAGAAAACCACTTTCCACAACAATAGTGGTAATGTTTGGTGGTTTGTGTAGAAAACCACTTTCCACAACAATGGTGGTAATGCTTGGTGGTTTGTGTAGAAAACCACTTTCCACAACAATAGTGGTAATGTTTGGTGGTTTGTGTAGAAAACCACTTTCCACAACAATGGTGGTAATGCTTGGTGGTTTGTGTAGAAAACCACTTTCCACAACAATCGTGGTAATGTTTGGTGGTTTGTGTAGAAAATCACTTTCCACAACAATAGTGTTAAAGTTTGGTGGTTTGTGTAGAAAATCACTTTCCACAACAATAGTGTTAAAGTTTGGTGGTTTGTGTAGAAAACCACTTTCCACAACAATAGTGTTAAAGTTTGGTGGTTTGTGTAGAAAACCACTTTCCACAACAATAGTGTTAAAGTTTGGTGGTTTGTGTAGAAAACCACTTTCCACAACAATAGTGTTAAAGTTTGGTGGTTTGTGTAGAAAACCACTTTCCACAACAATAGTGTTAAAGTTTGGTGGTTCGTGTAGAAAACCACTTTCCACAACAATAGTGTTAAAGTTTGGTGGTTTGTGTAGAAAACCACTTTCCACAACAATAGTGTTAAAATTTGGTGGTTTGTGTAGAAAACCACGTTCCACAACAATAGTGTTAAAGTTTGGTGGTTTGTGTAGAAAACCACGTTCCACAACAATAGTGTTAAAGTTTGGTGGTTTGTGTAGAAAACCACTTTCCACAACAATAGTGTTAAAGTTTGGTGGTTTGTGTAGAAAACCACTTTCCACAACAATAGTGTTAAAGTTTGGTGGTTTGTGTAGAAAACCACTTTCCACAACAATAGTGTTAAAGTTTGGTGGTTTGTGTAGAAAACCACTTTCCACAACAATAGTGTTAAAGTTTGGTGGTTTGTGTAGAAAATCACTTTCCACAACAATGGTGGTAATGTTTGGTGGTTTGTGTAGAAAATCACTTTCCACAACAATGGTGGTAATGTTTGGTGGTTTGTGTAGAAAATCACTTTCCACAACCTTTCATGTAGACCAGGTTGGGTGGAACTTTTCCACGTCACCTGCAACCACTGGTCCAGATTTCCCTGAAGCTGGAAAAGTTGTCAATAAATCAGCAAACGGAGTCGTGCAGGTTGTGCCTCGGGGGCCCCAAACCATGATGGCGAATTCCGAGGTTATTACGTGTTACTCGCAACAAAGAGCAGCTTCTCCTGATCAGTATTCCTCTCCCGATCCGAGCTTGCTTGTGCACACGGAGCTCATGTTTCGCTTTCCTCTATTTGTCAATCGATTATGTTTGGGACATGGAATTCTGCTCGTTGGTTAATGCTCCTTTTTTTTGCCTCGAACCTGGAAAGTGTGGATTGAAATGTCCACAGAGCACGTGGGCGACGCCATGACGCCTTGTTTTTGCTACTTTCCAAGTACATCCATTTTTACCTTTCAGGTTGTACTTGTACTCCAAGAATCCAAAGGCGCCGTCTTCTCCGGACATCACGGTCTGAGTGCTCACGAAGCGACGATGGCGCGGAGAGCGTCACACTGACCGGTGACGTCATACGTATGATGTCCATTTCACGTGAATAATGGCATAACCATTACACAATGGCAGCACTATTTACCGGGACTCAGGTGAGTGAGTGCACCAGACATTTTACAATAAAGAAGCATTTTCCTTTCGTCATGCCAAGCTCTTGTAATCATATTAGGAACGAGGTAGTTGGTGGTTGTGGAACAGGTCATCAGGAACGAGGTAGTTGGTGGTTGTGGAACACGTCATCAGGAACGAGCTAGTTGGTGGTTGTGGAACACGTCATCAGGAACGAGTTAGTTCGTGGTTATGGAACACGTCATCAGGAATGAGCTAGTTGGTGGTTATGGAACACGTCATCAGGAATGAGCTAGTTGGTGGTTATGGAACACGTCATCAGGAATGAGCTAGTTGGTGGTTATGGAACATGTCATCAGGAACGAGCTAGTTGGTGGTTGTGGAACACGTCATTAGGAATGAGCTAGTTGGTGGTTGTGGAACATGTCATCAGGAACGAGCTAGTTGGTGGTTGTGGAACACGTCATCAGGAACGAGCTAGTTGGTGGTTGTGGAACACGTCATCAGGAACGAGGTAGTTGGTGGTTGTGGAACACGTCATCAGGAACGAGGTAGTTGGTGGTTGTGGAACATGTCATCAGGAACGAGCTAGTTGGTGGTTGTGGAACACGTCATCAGGAACGAGCTAGTTGGTGGTTGTGGAACACGTCATCAGGAACGAGCTAGTTGGTGGTTGTGGAACATGTCATCAGGAACGAGCTAGTTGGTGGTTGTGGAACACGTCATCAGGAACGAGCTAGTTGGTGGTTGTGGAACACGTCATCAGGAACGAGGTAGTTGGTGGTTGTGGAACACGTCATCAGGAACGAGGTAGTTGGTGGTTGTGGAACACGTCATCAGGAACGAGTTAGTTCGTGGTTATGGAACACGTCATCAGGAATGAGCTAGTTGGTGGTTATGGAACACGTCATCAGGAATGAGCTAGTTGGTGGTTATGGAACACGTCATCAGGAATGAGCTAGTTGGTGGTTATGGAACATGTCATCAGGAACGAGCTAGTTGGTGGTTGTGGAACACGTCATTAGGAATGAGCTAGTTGGTGGTTGTGGAACATGTCATCAGGAACGAGCTAGTTGGTGGTTGTGGAACACGTCATCAGGAACGAGCTAGTTGGTGGTTGTGGAACACGTCATCAGGAACGAGCTAGTTGGTGATTGTGGAACACGTCATCAGGAACGAGCTAGTTGGTGGTTATGGAACACGTCATCAGGAATGAGCTAGTTGGTGGTTATGGAACACGTCATCAGGAACGAGCTATTTGGTGATTGTGGAACACGTCATCAGGAACGAGCTAGTTGGTGGTTGTGGAACACGTCATCAGGAACGAGCTAGTTGGTGGTTATGGAACACGTCATCAGGAACGAGCTAGTTGGTGGTTATGGAACACGTCATCAGGAATGAGCTAGTTGGTGGTTATGGAACACGTCATCAGGAACGAGCTAGTTGGTGGTTGTGGAACACGTCATCAGGAACGAGCTAGTTCGTGGTTATGGAACACGTCATCAGGAACGAGCTAGTTGGTGGTTATGGAACACGTCATCAGGAATGAGCTAGTTGGTGGTTATGGAACACGTCATCAGGAACGAGCTAGTTGGTGGTTATGGAACACGTCATCAGGAATGAGCTAGTTGGTGATTGTGGAACACGTCATCAGGAACGAGCTAGTTGGTGGTTGTGGAACACGTCATCAGGAACGAGCTAGTTCGTGGTTATGGAACACGTCATCAGGAACGAGCTAGTTGGTGGTTATGGAACACGTCATCAGGAATGAGCTAGTTGGTGGTTATGGAACACGTCATCAGGAACGAGCTAGTTGGTGGTTATGGAACACGTCATCAGGAATGAGGTAGTTGGTGGTTGTGGAACACGTCATCAGGAACGAGCTAGTTCGTGGTTATGGAACACGTCATCAGGAACGAGCTATTTGGTGATTGTGGAACACGTCATCAGGAACGAGCTAGTTGGTGGTTGTGGAACAGGTCATCAGGAACGAGGTAGTTGGTGGTTGTGGAACACGTCATCAGGAACGAGTTAGTTGGTGGTTATGGAACACGTCATCAGGAACGAGGTAGTTGGTGGTTGTGGAACACGTCATTAGGAATGAGTTAGTTCGTGGTTATGGAACACGTCATCAGGAACGAGCTATTTGGTGATTGTGGAACACGTCATCAGGAACGAGCTAGTTGGTGGTTGTGGAACACGTCATCAGGAACGAGCTAGTTGGTGGTTGTGGAACACGTCATCAGGAACGAGTTAGTTGGTGGTTATGGAACACGTCATCAGGAACGATTTTGTTGGTGGTTGTGGAACACGTCATTAGGACCGAGTTAGTTGGTGGTTATGGAACACGTCATCAGGAACGAGTTAGTTGGTGGTTATGGAACACGTCATCAGGAACGAGCTCGTTGGTGGTTATGGAACACGTCATTAGGACCGAGTTAGTTGGTGGTTGTGGAACACGTCATTAGGACCGAGCTAGTTGGTGGTTGTAGAACACGTCATTAGGACCGAGCTCGTTGGTGGTTATGGAACACGTCATTAGGACCGAGTTAGTTGGTGGTTGTGGAACACGTCATTAGGACCGAGCTAGTTGGTGGTTGTGGAACACGTCATTAGGACCGAGCTCGTTTGTGGTTGTGAAACACGTCATCAGGAACGAGCTAGTTGGTGGTTATGGAACACGTCATCAGGAACGAGCTCGTTGGTGGTTATGGAACACGTCATCAGGAACGAGCTAGTTGGTGGTTGTGGAACACGTCATTAGGACCGAGCTAGTTGGTGGTTGTGAAACACGTCATTAGGACCGAGCTAGTTGGTGGTTGTGGAACACGTCATTAGGACCGAGCTAGTTGGTGGTTGTGAAACACGTCATTAGGATCGAGTTCGTTGGTGGTTGTGAAACACGTCATTAGGACCGAGTTAGTTGGTGGTTGTGAAACACGTCATTAGGATCGAGTTAGTTGGTGGTTGTGAAACACGTCATTGGGACCGAGTTAGTTTGTGGTTGTGAAACACGTCATTAGGATCGAGTTAGTTGGTGGTTGTGAAACACGTCATTAGGACCGAGTTAGTTGGTGGTTGTGAAACACGTCATTAGGACCGAGCTAGTTGGTGGTTGTGAAACACGTTATTAGGAACGAGTTAGTTGGTGGTTGTGAAACACGTCATTAGGACCGAGTTAGTTGGTGGTTGTGGAACACGTCATTAGGACCGAGTTAGTTGGTGGTTGTGGAACACGTCATTAGGACCGAGTTCGTTGGTGGTTGTGGAACACGTCATTAGGAACGTGGCTGTCTGATGTGGCTCGTAAGGCAATGGAAGCAGGTGCAACCTGTGCAGGTTGTGTGAGGCAGTGCAACCTGTGCAGGTTGTGTGAGGCAGTGCAACCTGTGCAGGTTGTGTGTGAGGCAGTGCAACCTGTGCAGGTTGTGTGTGAGACGGTGCAACCTGTGCAGGTGTGTGAGACGGTGCAACCTGTGCAGGTTGTGTGAGACGGTGCAACCTGTGCAGGTTGTGTGAGGCAGTGCAACCTGTGCAGGTTGTGTGAGGCAGTGCAACCTGTGCAGGTTGTGTGAGGCAGTGCAACCTGTGCAGGTTGTGTGAGGCAGTGCAACCTGTGCAGGTTGTGTGAGGCAGTGCATTGTGCAACCTGTGCAGGTTGTGTGAGGCAGTGCAACCTGTGCAGGTTGTGTGAGGCAGTGCAACCTGTGTCGGTTGTGTGAGGCAGTGCAACCTGTGTAGGTTGTGCTGGAGACGGTGCAACCTGTGCAGGTTGTGTGAGGCAGTGCAACCTGTGCAGGTTGTGTGAGACGGTGCAACCTGTGCAGGTTGTGTGAGACGGTGCAACCTGTGCAGGTTGTGTGAGGCAGTACAACCTGTGTAGGTTGTGTGAGGCAGTGCAACCTGTGCAGGTTGTGTGAGGCAGTGCAACCTGTGCAGGTTGTGTGAGGCGGTGCAACCTGTGCAGTTTGTGTGAGACGGTGCAACCTGTGCAGGTTGTGTGAGGCAGTGCAACCTGTGTAGGTTGTGCTGGAGACGGTGCAACCTGTGCAGGTTGTGTGAGGCAGTGCAACCTGTGCAGGTTGTGTGAGACGGTGCAACCTGTGCAGGTTGTGTGATGCGGTGCAACCTGTGCAGGTTGTGTGAGAGGGTGCAACCTGTGCAGGTTGTGTGTGAGACGGTGCAACCTGTGCAGGTTGTGTGAGGCAGTGCAACCTGTGCAGGTTGTGTGAGACGGTGCAACCTGTGCAGGTTGTGTGTGAGGCGGTGCAACCTGTGCAGGTTGTGTGAGGCAGTGCAACCTGTGCAGGTTGTGTGAGACGGTGCAACCTGTGCAGGTTGTGTGTGAGACGGTGCAACCTGTGCAGGTTGTGTGAGGCAGTGCAAACTGTGTAGGTTGTGTGAGGCAGTGCAACCTGTGTAGGTTGTGCTGGAGACGGTGCAACCTGTGCAGGTTGTGTGAGGCAGTGCAACCTGTGCAGGTTGTGTGAGGCAGTGCAACCTGTGCAGGTTGTGTGAGGCAGTGCAACCTGTGCAGGTTGTGTGAGAGGCCATTAAGGTGCTAAAGAATGCTGTTTTCTGCCTCCCGAAGCCGATTTGGCAAAACCTAAGAGCATCAACATTGTGGATGAGACTTGTACAGGAAAAGTGGAAAGAGTTTAATTTGAGTCTTTGTCCATGTGGGTTTTGATTGCTTCGGTTTTGTGTGCGAAGGTATCATTTGTTTATAGGTATGGAAAGTGTGCGGAGCATTTATCAGGTACCGCGAGCTACGACATTTTCAGTTGAAGAACGTTTGGTGCCGCCACGGTCTCTTACTCGATAATGGGATCCTCGAGTGGTGGAGCACCTTTCTGGGCAAGCGCTCATCCGCCCGCGACCTGCTGCCCATGGAGCATGGGCGGACTGGCCATACGGGCATTTGGGCAATGCCCGGTGGGCTGGGACCACTGGGTAAAAAATGGGCCGCTGGGCTGGATAAAAAATGGGGCGCTGGGCTGGATAAAAAATGGGGCGCTGGGCTGGATTAAAAAATGGGCCGCTGGGCTGGATAAAAAATGGGCCGCTGGGCTGGATAAAAAATGGGGCGCTGGGCTGGATAAAAAATGGGGCGCTGGGCTGGATAAAAAATGGGGCGCTGGGCTGGATAAAAAATGGGGCGCTGGGCTGGATAAAAAATGGGCCGCTGGGCTGGATAAAAAATGGGGCGCTGGGCTGGTTAAAAAATGGGGTGCTGGGCTGGATAAAAAATGGGGCGCTGGGCTGGATAAAAAATGGGGCGCTGGGCTGGTTAAAAAATGGGGCGCTGGGCTGGATAAAAAATGGGGCGCTGGGCTGGATAAAAAATGGGGCGCTGGGCTGGATAAAAAATGGGGCACTGGGCTGGATAAAAAATGGACCGCTGCGCTGGATAAAAAATGGGGCGCTGGGCTGGATAAAAAATGGGCCGCTGGGCTGGATAAAAAATGGGGCGCTGGGCTGGATAAAAAAATGGGCCGCTGGGCTGGATAAAAAATGGGGCGCTGGGCTGGATAAAAAATAGGCCACTGGGCTGGATAAAAAATGGGGCGCTGGGCTGGATAAAAAATGGGGCGCTGAGCTGGATAAAAAATGGGCCGCTGGGCTGGATAAAAAATGGGGTGCTGGGCTGGATAAAAAATGGGGCGCTGGGCTGGATAAAAAATGGGGCGCTGGGCTGGATAAAAAATGGGGCGCTGGGCTGGATAAAAAATGGGCCGCTGGGCTGGATAAAAAATGGGGCGCTGGGCTGGATAAAAAATGGGGTGCTGAGCTGGATAAAAAATGGGCCGCTGGGCTGGATAAAAAATGGGGTGCTGGGCTGGATAAAAAATGGGGCGCTGGGCTGGATAAAAAATGGGGCACTGGGCTGGATAAAAAATGGGGCGCTGGGCTGGATAAAAAATGGGCCGCTGGGCTGGATAAAAAATGGGGCGCTGGGCTGGATAAAAAATGGGACGCTGGGCTGGATAAAAAATGGGCCGCTGGGCTGGATAAAAAATGGGGCGCTGGGCTGGATAAAAAATGGGGCGCTGGGCTGGATAAAAAATGGGGCGCTGGGCTGGATAAAAAATGGGACGCTGGGCTGGATAAAAAATGGGCCGCTGGGCTGGATTAAAACTGCTGGAAAAATATTTGTCACGGAAAACTTCTGCGTCCATCCCGGGGGATTACCCGCTCAATGTCAAAAGGTCAAAAGGTCACCCTGATGCCTCATTATAATTACCAGCAACGGTACTCGCCCAGTAACATGTGCCAGAGAAAACAAATCGTTTGCGCAACGGGCTCTCAATATTCGATGTGTTCACGGTTTGAATTACGTAACGTAACGTTTGTGACGATGTTTGTGACTTTTGTGTTCACGGTAGTGTTTGATGTGACGGTGTGAACGTAATTTCGAAATGTTTTTCGTTTTTATTTTCGTAATCGTTTCATGAACGTTTAATGAGCGTAAGAATAATGTTTAATGATCATTAGATGAATGAATGAATGTTATGAATAATGCCATGGCGTCGCGTTGGCAGCAGTGACAATATAAAAATGTTTGCCAAGAACTTCAAAGAGAGAAAAGGAACTTTTATTAGCAATGTCGTCGATCCTGAAGTTCTAAGCTGAAGAAGAGGTACCGGACAAAATCATTCAATTCTTTTCCTAAAGAAAAGCGTACAGTTGATATCACTAATCACGATTTGAAACACGATGGAATAATATTTACCGATATGAACAGTGATGTGGTTTTTAAAATTGAAATTCTAAAAATACTGTTTAGATTTTGATGATTTGTGTGTGATATTTAATGGATGTTTATATAAATCGCGCCTCCAAATTGAAGCCCCGCCCTCAGGGCGGGTACCGTTGCTCGTCATACATTATGGTAACACAACAATTTTTACCGCTTTGCTTTGAAGAACGGGAATGAAGGGGGAGGAGCATGTTAATATGTCTGGTTGAAGGCTTTGGGTGGTGAGGTGAGGGGGTTTTAAGCCAGATTTTAGTCTTACAGCCGCCATGTTGGTGCTCACTGTCACTGCGATGCGAAGCGAAAGACGCCTCAGAGCTGTTACATTCACAATCGCTATGTCGTATGTACTCCCGATACGTGTTTCCTTCATTGTAAAAACTACCAAATCAACAGTAAAAAGGATTTTGAGCCGATAGGCCAAGTAAGTTTAGATAGGTCTACTGACTACTGATCTCGTATTGATAACAATGTCACGAACTGACTTACGATGCTAAAAAAAATTTTTTTTTCAGCATCTGCATCTGTAACCAACAATGGATAAAGCAAACCAGAAGAGAAGAAAAGGAGGTGCTGAGAAGCAACGTGATCGAAAGAAAAAGAAACTGTCAGATCGTGCTTCAAAGTGCAGAAACCTTTTGGATCTGTTCAAGAGTACTAATACTGGGCCTGGTGAAGTCAGTGAACACGGTGATAAGGATACTGAATCGGTAGCTGGACCATCAGCAGCTGAATTGGTAGATGATCAATTGGCAGCTGAATCAGTAGATGCAGAATTGGTGCAAATTGGTGAACACGAACAGGTGCGGTCAGCTGAAAGAGATGTACCTGCTGCAGCTGCTACACTTGCAGAGGAGGGATACCCCTCGATTAACTACTTTAAGAAACCATGTAGAGATGAAGATTGTTTGCTGTTTTGGAATTACCACCCTAATCAAAAAACTGACAACCGAGTGGTCAAGAGGTGTTTCATGCGAAAAGATGGTACAAACAGATGGCGGTTGTCATACAACAAGGACAATCATTCTCTTCACTGTTCAGTGTGCTTGGCGTTTTCCAGCACCTCAGACTGGTCCACGTTCATCGAGGGAATGACTAACTGGCGACATGTACATACATGTGTTGAAGAACATGAACGCTCTTCTTTTCATTTGAGATGCTCTACAGCATACCTGGTAGATCGCCAACAGTCCAGCGTTTCTCACCTGCTTGCACGTAGCCATCATGATGAGGTTAGAAAGAGACGACAAGTGATGGAAAGAGTTGTGGATGTGGTCAAACTCATTGATAAGAGGGGACTGAGCTCCAGAGGAAGTAATGAAGAAGCAGCATACACACTTCAATGAGGAGATCGACCATGGTACATTTCTGGAAGTTGTAAAACTACTTCGGAAGTATGATTCCTGCACAGCCGATCATCTCTCTCACGTTGTCCAGAACAGCAAGAAGCAACATGAGAAGGCAAAGAGTTCCCGAGGTCGAGGCTCCTTGGTAACTTTGCTGTCTAAAACTACAGTGAATTATGTTATCACAGTTATCCGGGATAAGATAACGTCAGTGGATTTCTGAAGAAGTAACAGACATGTTTGCTGTGGAAATTGATACCACTCAAGACTTCTCAACACAAGACCAGTGCTCTGTTGTTCTTAGATATGTTGATAGCACTGGCACTATCCAAGAAAGATTAGTGAGGGTGGTGAAATGTGAGGAATCTACTGGTGAAGCTTTTGTGCAACTTGTTTCTGAAGTCTTGGTAGGACTGAATCTTGGCCTCAAGAACTGTGTTGGAAACTCAACTGATGGTGCAGCAAACATGCAGGGGCACTACAAAGGCTTCAGTACTCTGCTATCAAAGGAAGCTCCAATGCAGATCCATGTTTGGTGCCACGCACATGTGTTAAATCTCGTGTGACCGAAGCTACAAGTGTTGTGGTGACAAGCGCATCACTGTTCTCACTACTGAATGACATTGCAGTATTCTTTCGGGAATCTTATCAGCGAATGAACATCTGGAGTCGACACTCCACTACTGTGAAACGAATGGGAACTATCGGAGAAACTAGATGGTGGTCAAAGGATGCCATACTAGTTGCTGACCAGATCCAAGCAGCTGTTAAGGCCAAGGTGAAGGGATACATTGCCAGTCTCCTGCAGTTTGAAACAATTCTGACTGCACAAGTATATCTGCAAGTATTCTCCCGCATGACAGCGCTCTCCAAGTATCTACAAACTGTGCAATTGGATCTGCTGACTGTGCACCGGATGGTGGATGAATTGCTAGAGAATATGCAGATGCTACGGGATGGCTTCCAAGCTTGTCATGATGCAGCTGCAAAGTTTGTTCAATGGGCTTATGACCAGCTGGATGAAATGGATGTATAACTTGTTATGGAAGAGTCCCTTCCTATAAAACGGAAAAGACAGCACAAACGTATTGATGGCGAACTGTCCATAGATGAGGCTACATCAGCTTCTGACCCAGTAAAGAAGTATCGCATTGAAGTGTACAACCGAATAGGGGACACTATTGTGAGCAGCATTGTGCAGCGGTTTGACAGATCAGCAACATCAACATTGTATGCTGATCTCTCACTTCTTCACCCAAGGAACTTTGATCAAGTGCCATCGGGAGCTATGGAAGAGCTGCATAAACATTTGCTGAGATTTGATGATGGTGTCACTGCGGAACAACTACGAAAAGAACTGCGAAGCCTTGGAGAACAATGGTCAACACTGAAACAATCAGTAGCAGATGCTTATACAGTGCAGGAGGACAGTGAGTCTGAACAGGACAGGAAGACTCTGTCAAGTACATGTAAGTCATGTAAAGCCTGTCCTCTCTGCTGCTGCAAGGTGCTCCTCAAGTTCAACCTCTTCACTGATGCCTACAAGAGCATTGGGCTTGCCTACAAGCTGCTGCTAATGCTGCCTGTGTCACAAGTGGCATGTGGTCTTTCTCTGCTTTGAAGAGAATCAAAAGCCATCTGCGAAGTACAATGACACGAGAACATCTTGAGGCGTTCATGTTGATGTCTGTGGAAAAAGGGATCCTGGTAAAACGTGACACTAAGGATATCATTGATGGTGTGGCTGCCAGAAGCAGCGAACTGCGCAGGCACCCACTCTCTTAGACATGACATGTGCTTGTGTTACTGAAAATAAATATAATTTTTAGTGGATTTTATTTAGTTTTTTTTTTTTTTCAAGCATTTCGTCTATTTTCTCAATAAGCAACATATTAATGAATAATGGGCCGACCTAGGTATAGGATGCCCGGGCCGGTTTTAAGACCAAGACCGCTACTGTCATGGAGGCATGTGTACGCACATCAGGAGAAAGATATATTACCAAAAACATCAACCTAGGAGGCTTAAGGTGTGCAACCTCAACATTTTAAACATTAGTCTGAGACACGTTTCAAATGAGAAATACCTGTTTCTATTTAAAAAAACATAATATTACTACTCACCTGCATTTTGATAAAGCTGAGCAAATGCACTTTTGACTGAACACCATGGTGGTCAACCAAAATAGATGGTGGTCAACCGAAATAGATGGTGGTCAACCAAAGTAGATGGTGGTCAACCAAGGTAGATGGTGGTCAACCGAAATAGATGGTGGTCAACCGAAATAGATGGTGGTCAACCAAGGTAGATGGTGGTCAACCGAAATAGATGGTGGTCAACCAAAGTAGATGGTGGTCAACTAAGGTAGATGGTGGTCAACCGAAATACATTGTCATCAACCGAAATAGATGGTGGTCAACCGAAATAGATGGTGGTCAACTGAAATAGATGGTGGTCAACCGAAATAAATGGTGGTAACCGAAATAGATGGTGGTCAAACGAAATAAATGGTGGTCAACCGAAATAAATGGTGGTCAACCGAAATAGATGGTGGTCAACCGAAATAGATGGTGGTCAACCGAAATAGATGGTGGTCAACTGAAATATATGGTGGTCAACCAAAATAGATGGTGGTCAACCGAAATAGATGGTGGTCAACCAAAATAGATGGTGGTCAACCAAAGTAGATGGTGGTCAACCGAAATACATGCTGGTCAACCAAAATAGATGGTGGTCAACCAAAGTAGATGGTCAACCAAAATAGATGGTGGTCAACCAAGGTAGATGGTGGTCAACCAAGGTAGATGGTGGTCAACCGAAATACATGGTGGTCAACTGAAATAGATGGTGGTCAACCGAAATACATGGTGGTCAACTGAAATAGATGGTGGTCAACCGAAATAGATGGTGGTCAACCAAACTAAATGGTGGTCAACCGGGAAAAAATGGTGGTCAACCGAAATAGATGGTGGGCAACCAAAATAAATGGTGGTCAACCAAAATGAATGGTGGTCAGCCGAAATAGATGGTGGTCAACCGAAATAGATGGTGGTCAACCGAAATACATGGTGGTCAACCAAAGGAGATGGTCAACCAAAATATATGGTGGTCAACCAAGTTAGATGGTGGTCAACCGAAATACATGGTGGTCAACCAAAATAGATGGTGGTCAACCGAAATAGGTGGTCGTCAACCGAAATAAATGGTGGCCAACCGAAATAGATGGTGGTCAACCGAAATGAATGGTGGTCAGCCGAAATATATGGTGGTCAACCAAAGTAGATGGTGGTCAACCAAAATAGATGGTGGTCAACTGAAATAGATGGTGGTCAACCGAAATAGATGGTGTTCAACCAAAGTAGATGGTGCTCAAGCAAAATAGATGGTGGTCTACCGAAATAGAAGGTGGTCAACCGAAATAGATGGTGGTCAACCAAAATAGATGGTGGTCAACCGAAATACATTGTGGTCAACCAAAGTAGATGGTGGTCAACCGAAATAGATTGTGGTCAACTGAAAAAAGGTGGTCAACCGAAATAGATGGTGGTCAACCGAAATAAATGGTGGTTAACCGAAATAGATGGTGGTCAACTGAAGTAGATGGTGGTCAATCAAAGTAGATGGTTTTCAACCAAAATAGGTAGTGGTTCACCGAAACAGATGGTGGTCAACCGAAACAGATGACGGTCAACCGAATTAGAAGGTGGTCAACTGAAATAGATGGTGGTCAACCAAAGCAGATGGTGGTCAACCAAAATAGATGGTGGTCAACCGAAATAGATGGTGGTCAACCAAGATAGATGGTGGTCAACCGAAATATATAGTGGTCACCCAAAATAGATGGTGGTCAACTGAAATAGAAGGTGGTCAACCAAAGTAGATTGTGGTCAACCAAAATAGATGGTGGTCAACCGAAAAAAAGGTGGTCAACCGAAATAGATGGTGGTCAACCGAAGTAGATGGTGGTCAATCAAAATAGATGGTGGTCAACCAAAGTAGATGGTCAACCGAAATAGATGGTGGTCAACCAAGATAGATGGTGGTCAACCGAGATAGATGGTGGTCAATCGAAATAGATTGTGGTCAACCGAAACAGATGGTGGTCAGCCAAAACAGATGGTGGTCAACCGAAATAGATCGAAATAGATTGTGGTCAACCGAATCAGATGGTGGTCAGCCAAAACAGATGGTGGTCAACCGAAATAGATGATGGTCAACCGAAATAGATGGTGGTCAACCGAAAAAAAGGTGGTCAACCAAAATAGATGGTGGTCAACTGAAGTAGATAGTGGTCAACCGAAATAGATGGTGGTCAACCAAGGTAGATGGTGGTCAACCGAAATAGATGGTGGTCAACCGAAGTAGATGGTGGTCACCCGAAATAGATGGTGGTCAACCAAAATAGAAGGGGGTCAAATGAAATAGATTGTGGTCAACCAAAATAGATGGTGGTCAAATGAAATAGATTGTGGTCAACCAGAGTAGATGATGGTCAACTAAAATAGATGGTGGTCAACTGAAATAGATGGTGGTCAATCAAAATAGATGGTGGTCAACCAAAGTAGATGGTGGTCAACCAAAATACATGGTGGTCAACCAAAATACATTGTGGTCAACCAAAATACATTGTGGTCAACCAGCGTAGATGGTGGTCGACCGAAGTAGATGGTGGTCAACCAAGATAGATGGTGGTCAATCGAAATAGATTGTGGTCAACCGAAACAGATGGTGGTCAGCCAAAACAGATGGTGGTCAACCGAAATAGATCGAAATAGATTGTGGTCAACCAAAACAGATGGTGGTTACCCAAAGTAGATCGTGGTCAACCAAAGACTATGGCATCAAACAAAATAGATGGCATCAACCAAAATAGATGGTCATCAACCGATGTAGATGGCGGTCTACTAGAATGGATGGTGGTCAATCGAAGTATATGGTGGTCAACAGAAGTAGATGGCATCAATCGAAATAGATGGTGGTCAACCAAAGTAGATGGTGGTCAACCGAAGTAGATGGTGGTCAACCAAAGTAGATGGTGGTCAATTGGATTACATAGTGGTCAACTGGAATACTTGGTGGTCAACCAAAGTAGATGGTGGTCAACCGAAATAGATGGTTGTCAACCAAAGTAGATGGTGGTTAACCGATGTAGATGCCAGTCAACTGAAATAGATGGTGGTCAACCAGAGTAGATGGTGGTCAACAGAAGTAGATGGTGTCCAACCGAAGTATATGGTGGGCATGCCAACTCACAACAAGGAAAACTAGAAAGCATCTGAAAATGCAAAGCCCGTCCACTTCCTTTTGTAAATAGACGTCTTCTTCTTCTTCCGTATGCTCAAAATAACGAAAAACGTTTTTTTTTAAATACGAAATGAAAATTGATGATTTTATGCATCCTTGTGTGTGTGTGTGTGCACCTGCCTGCCTGTGTCTGTATTCCTGCCTGCGTGTGTCTGTCTGTCAGTCTGTGTGTATGTGTGTGTCTGTCCGGGCTGCAACGTTTTTACCGTTTAAGTTTTGCCATCAAATGTTTTCACCAAAGCTTTTTTGTGATAATACGGAGAAGGAAAATAAATAAATTTGTCAAAAGGTCAAAGGTCAGCATCACATAAAATCAGACCCAAAAGCTTGAGTGACAGAAGGTCTTCAAGAGGATTGTTGAGAAAGTAGATGGGAGGGTTTTCCAGACGGTCTTTTCTGAGAGACAAAGTGAGAGTGTGAGATTTGTCAGGATTGAAAGACATGTTCCACTTGTTTGACCAGTTTGTCATTTTGTCCTGGTCTGCAGAGAGTGAGGACTGCTGCAGAGAGTGAGTGAGTGAGGACTGCCGATCTGAGCGATGGGGTATGGAGCGGCAGAGAGTGGAGTCATCAGCAAATAGATAGAGAGGATTTTCCAGATTTGTACCGTGTGTGGCGGCTTCGGGTTGCACAGCCACTTTGGTGGGGCAGACCGTGTGCATGGTGCCCTGGGTCACGTGGATTGTCGGGGATGCAGCCTAACCTGTCGGCTTGCTGGGTTTCTCCGACCTCATCATGCTGGGAGTAGAGGCCCTGGATTTGGCAGCTCCCTTTGTGCCATGTTATGCCTGCAGGGAACTGAGCTCCATGAGATCCACATGAGGTGGGGCAGACCGTGCGCATGGTGCCCTGGGTCACGTGGATTGTCGGGGATGCAGCCTAACCTGTCGGCTTGCTGGGTTTCTCCGACCTCATCATGCTGGGAGTAGAGGCCCTGGATTTGGCAGCTCCCTTTGTGCCATGTTATGCCTGCAGGGAACTGAGCTCCATGAGATCCAGTAACGTGCCGAATATAACAGCTTTGTGTCCGGCTTTGGTGGGGGTAGGGGTGGCAACCATGGCTGGATGGGTTTTAGTGGGAGGGGGGTCTGAGATTTGGCAGACCTGAGTGGGAGGTGGGCCTGAGACCTACACTGCATGACCAAAAGTAGGTGGACACCCGAAAATCACAAATCTCATTCCAAAATCATGGGCATACATATGGAGTTGATTCCCCCCGCACCCCCTTTTCTGCCATAACAGCCTCCACTCTTCTGGGAAGGCTTTCCACGAGATGTTGGAACATTGCTACGGTGATTTGCTTCCATTCAGCCACAAGAGCATCATTGAGGTCGTCGTGCACTGATGTTGGGCGATTACACCTGGCTCACAGTTGGCATTCCAATTCATCCCAAAGGTGTTCGTTGGGGTTGAGGTCAGGGCTCTGTGCAGGCCAGTCAGGTTCTTCCACACCGATCTCGACAAACCATTTCTGTATAGACTTCACTTTGTGCACGGGGGCATTGTCATGATGAAACAGTAAAGGGCCTTCCCCAAACTGTTTCCACGAAGTTGGAAGCACACAATCATCTATAATGTCATTGTGTGCTGTAGCGTTAAGATTTACCTTCACTGGAACTAAGGGGTCGAACCCGAACCATGAAAAACAGCCCCAGACCATTATTCCTCCTCCACCAAACATTCGAGTTGGCACTTTGCATTCGGGCAGGTAGCGTTCTCCTGGCATCCGACAAACCCAGATTCATCCGTCGGACTGCCAGACAGTAAAGCGTGATTCATCACTCCAGAGAATGCATTTCCACTGCTCCAGAGTCCAATGGCGGCGAGTTTTACACCACTCCAGGCGACACATGGCATTGCGCATGGTGATCTTAGGCTTGTGTGCAGCTGCTCGGCAATGGAAACCCATTTCATGAAGCTCCCAATGAACAGTTGTTGTGCTGACGTTGCTTCCAGAAGCAGTTTGGAACTCGGCAGTGAGTGTTGCAACCGAGGACAGACGATTTTTATGTGTTACACGCTTCAGCACTCGGCAGTCCTGTTCTGTTAGCTTGTGTGGCCTTACACCTCGCTGCTGAGCTGTTGTTGCTCCTAGATGTTTCCACTTCACAATAACAGCACTTACAGTTGACCGGGGAAGCTCTAGCAGGGCAGAAATTTGACGAACTTACTTGATGGAAAGGTGGCATCCTATGACGGTGTCACGTTGAAAGTCACTGAGCTCTTCAGTACGGCCCATTCTACTGCCAATGTTTGTCTATGGAGATTGCATGGCTGTGTGCTTGATTATATATAACCTGTCAGCAATAGGTGTGGCTGAAACAGCCGAATCCAATAATTAGAAGGGGTGTCCGCATACTTTTGATCATGTAGTGTATTTTGTTCACATGCACTCACACACACACTCACACAGACACACTCTCTCCTCTCTCACACACACACACATACACACACACACAAATACATACACACACACTCTCTCTCTCTCTCTCTCTCTCTCTCTCTCGCCCCCTGCTGGCTGTCGGTGTGTTTGGGCGCGGCAAGATGGTGGCTGTGCATGTGTGGTGAGGTATGAGCTGCTCTGCTGTTCTACTCTGTTGTCCCTTTCCACGTCGTATTTCACCTTCTCCCTCCCTCTGTTCGTTTATCTTCACATCCTTACTCTGCATTTGTGCCCCAACCCCTCCCCTTTGATCAGACCCAACACTTCGGGGCTTCGGCCTCCCCCATCCCCCTCTGCCTCCCTTTTCTCTCCTCGATTCCCTTTTCTTATCTCGTTTGTATTTATATTCACTCCGTGTCCTTTGTTTCCTTTTTCTTTTCTGAGAGAGAGAAAGAGAGCCCGCAGCTGTTTGTGGATAACTTTTGCATTAATCGGCGGCCCATCCCGTCCTCCGGCTGATCGCTTTTTTCTCCACCAGCTGTGTTTGTTTTCGCCTTTGAAAATCTGTCTCGGCTCGTAATTAATTAATCACTGTTCGAGAGCGATATACTCTCCCCCCCCCCCCCCCGGTCCTCGTCCACTCCCCCCCCATCCCCCGTCCCTCGTCCCTCGTCCCCCGTCCCCCGTCCCCCGTCCCCCGTCCCCCGTCCCTCGTCCCCCGTCCCCCGTCCCCCGTCCCCCGTCCCTCGTCCCCCGTCCCTCGTCCCCCGTCCCTCGTCCCCCGTCCCTCGTCCCCTGTCCCACCCCCACCCTCGTCCCTTGTCCCCCCCCACCCTCGTCCCTTGTCCCCCCCCACCCTCGTCCCTTGTCCCCCCCCCCCCCACCCTCGTCCCTTGTCCCCCCCCCCACCCTCGTCCCTTGTCCCCCGCCCACCCTCGTCCCTTGTCCCCCCCCCCCACCCTCGTCCCTTGTCCCCCCCCCCACCGTCGTCCCTTGTCCCCCCCCCCCTCGTCCCTTCTAAATTATGACTTCGTTTTCGCGTTACGCGGCATATGAAGCGTTAACTCGGAGACATGGCGTTGTTTGTGTCCCACCGAACGAGGTCAGCGTCGAAGACCTCGTTATTGCTGTGGGCAACATAATCGGTATTGATAAAGTTCGCGCGGCCTCGCGAATGAACAAACGTGTCGTTATTTTCGTATCCGAGGCTGAATTGGTTCACGAGATTGTATGTACAGGATTATCGACAGATGACGGACATTTCGTACTCGTGTCCCCTCTCGACACTCCAGCCGTTAAGGTCATCATCTCGAACTGTCCTCCATTCCTGAAGAATGAGAGACTGGTCTCCGAACTATCTCGTTATGGTACTGTGGTTTCGCATGTCACGATGTTACCTTTACGTTGCCAGGACGACCGGGCTAAACATGTGATGTCTTTCAGGAGACAAGCTTATCTTGTACTTCCTCCTTCTAACGTCGAAAGAACGCTGAACATTGTTTTGAAATTCAAAATTGATAATCATGATTACCAATTATACGTAACCACTGACACCTTGAAATGTTTTGAATGTGGTAAATTCGGACACCTGAAACGCTCTTGCCCAAAAACGGCTTCGTCGAACGATGGGACAAACCACGTAAACAACAAGGATTCTTCTTCTTCATCTTTTGCTTCGGCTGTGAAGGGAACATCTTCCATGTCCGGCAATGACGCTCAGCCTTCCCATCCCGATGATCCAAACAGCACAACGAACGTCGGGGATGGTTTCACCATTGTTCCGTCAAGGAAGAGAAAGACCTTTCCCGATGGTCATTTAACTCAGAAAAAGGTAGCATTTAACAATAAGCAACCTGTCGGTAACACCCCCCCAGTCGTGACCGATGCCACTCTACAAGGCTTACCTGGGACAAACCCTGTACCTACAGCTAACAAGTTCGGCCCCCTTTCATGTGAGGACATAGACGTTCCACATGCAGGGACTGGTTTACCTGTTAACAAATCAAATGGAATTGTCTCACCTGTTACGGACTCGGCTATTGGAAAGTCCTCTGATGATTTTGCTGAGACCACTGGTGATGAACCTGCCGAGACCATGGATGATGAACCTGCTGAGACCATTGGTGATGAACCTGCCGAGACCACTGGTGATGAACCTGCTGAGACCATTGGTGATGAACCTGCCGAGACCACTGGTGATGAACCTGCTGAGACCACTGGTGATGAACCTGCCGAGGCCACTGGTGATGAACCTGCTGTCACTTTGGAAAATGTTAATCCTGAGCATGATGATGCTGAATTCCCGTCAGCAGAAAATAGCGAAACTGTCCCAGTTACTGCTCTCGCTTCATCACCGGGTGAAGCTGGAATCGCAGGAATCAATATTTTGCAAGAGACTCCTATTCTGCTAGATACCGCCACACCATCGGAGGTTGTTGCAGTCGGGGGAAGCAACATCGCTGCATCTGCTGATGCTGTTTCTGTTTCACCAAATCCACAGATTATTGCTGTTATTCCTCAAAGCAATGTTCCCACGGTGGGAGAGCACACAGATGTTACAACTAGTGCAGGTCCGTGTGCCAATATTGATGACAGTAGTGACATGCAGGATTATACAAGCTTCTGTGATTCGGAAATTAAAACTGACTCTGACGAATCTGACCTGGAGGAAGCAAACAGCCAGGTGGAAGCAATGGAGAAGCCTACCAGTCTAGGTCCTACTTCCCCTGAACAAATACGACTTTTCTTGCAAAATACGTACAGGAAACGCAGTATAAACCTAACAGAATACTTTCCCGATTTACCGTCCTTCCTTGAGTGTGCTCAGGCTATTATACGCAGACCTGACTCATTCAACTTTCGTCAGACACATTGTCACCGTTTAAGAAAATTGATCGCCAAGACGAAAAAGACTCTAAGTTAATTCATGGTGAGTTTCAAGATTGGAACAGTAAATGTCAATGGTGGTGGAAGTTCACTCCGCCAGATCCAGATCAAGCAGCTGATAAACGCAAACGGTCTCGACATAGCTTTGTTGCAGGAGACCCACGCCGTCAGATCTGTTCAGGCCCAGTGGCGACTCATTATGGATAAGGAGTGTTTTTTTAGTAACAGCTCCTCGTCTAAGGCAGGAATCATGTTTGTCTTAGGGAAACATTTCCAACCATCCTCGCTTCAATTTGCGAATATAATTGATGGCCATCTTGCCTCTGTGACCTTCTATCTCAATCAGGTCAAGTTTACAATCCTTAATGTGTATGCTCCAAGCAAAAATGGTGAGCGGATCTCCTTCTTTGCTGAACTGAGAAAGTTCCTCCAAAGACTGGATCTGCAGACTTGTCTAATTATTGGTGGCGACTTTAACTGTACTGTTAATGCCTCATGCGACCGAAACGGGCTGGAACCTCAACCATGTACCGCAAAACTCTTTGCAAATATCATCGCAAAATATAATCTCCATGATGTCTGGCGCTTGCAACACCCTTCCGAACAATCCTACACATGGTGTCGTTGTTCCAACAACCACATCTCACTTGCGAGGCTTGATCGCATTTATGTAAATTCTCACCTGTTACATGGAGTTTGCAAATCTGACATCGTGCCTTCCGGTTTCTCCGATCACTCCCTAGCTCGAGCATTCGTTCAACTCTCGAAAGCGTGTCCAGGGAGTTCTCACTGGAAATTCAACAATAGTTTAATAGAAGACTTCAACTTTATTCAGGCTTTTGAATCTTTCTGGACAGATCTCTTGGAACGGAAGCTAAGCTGTTCTGTTAACCCACTGGTGTGGTGGGATCTAGTAAAAACCCAAATCAAAGGCTTCTGCCAACAATACCAGAGCTTCTCAAAAAGGGCTGATTATGAAGCAAGGAAATTATTGCAATCAGAGATTTTACATCTTCAGAGGGTCACAGGACAAAATAATAATGTGCAAAGAGCCTTAACCGAAAAACAGTCTTTTTTGAAAGAAATAACTGAGAGGAATGCACGTGGTGCCCTAGTTCGGATGAGGGTGCAGCACCTTAACGAGACAGACATACCAACTAAGTGTTTTTTTTCCTTAGAGAAACGCCTCCCGAACAAACAGCTCTCTCAACTGCGTTTGGCAGACTCATCCATCACTTTCAACCAATCAGTTATTAAACTTTTCACAAAGGAATATTTCTCGAAAATATACTCGATGGAGCAAATAAATCCTGTCAGTGTCGCCTCTATCTCCGTAGGGCTGCCAGTGTTGTGTGAGGGTGGACGTTCCTACCTGGAGGGGCCCATTACCTTGGACGAACTTGGCGCCGCTCTGCACAGCCTTGCTGTTGGGAAAGCGCCTGGATTGGACGGACTCACAACTGAATTTTATAAGAAATTCTGGCATCTACTGGGTCCCGAACTCCTCAACACCTTGAACGCAAGCTGCCAGCTTGGAGAGCTCCCTCAGAGTTGCCGACGGGCTATTCTCACCCTCATTCCAAAGAAAGGAGACTTGCTCTATATTAAAAACTGGCGCCCAATCTCTTTGCTATGCACAGACTATAAAGTATTCTCAAAAGCCCTGGCATCGCGACTTACTCCTCATCTCTCCTCATTGTTGAAAGAAGACCAATGTTATTGTGTACCCAAGCGCTCCATCTATGACAACATCTCCCTCGTAAGAGACATGATTGAACTGTGCAAAGAAAACCCCACAGATTTGGGACTTCTTCTCCTTGATCAGGAGAAGGCCTTTGACCGCGTCGATCATCGGTACCTCTTCAAAGTGCTTGAACGGTTTGGACTTGGTCCGACCTTCATTTCTTACATTAAGATACTGTATAACAATATCTCTAGTGTGCTTAAGATAAACAATGGACTTGTTACACCCTTGCCTGTCAACAGGGGAATTCGACAAGGTTGCCCCCTCTCTGGCTTGCTCTATGCTCTCTCCATCGAACCCTTACTGGGTTATTTGCGTGCTAGACTAACCGGGGTTGGGTTTTCTCATCTTGAACGGCCCATTAAGGTGCTGGCATATGCTGATGATGTGTGTGTTTTTGTGCGGAACCTCAATGACATTAACGTTGTCCGTTATTGTCTATCCATGTTTGAAAAGGCTTCTTCAGCCAAAGTGAATTGGGAGAAAACGAGCGCCATTTGGCTTGGTCCGTCATGTCACTCGGCACCCAAACTTCCTGCTCCTCTTGCATGGGCCACTGATGGCGTGAAATACCTTGGAGTGTTCTTGGGTAATGACGCCACAGTAGCAAAGAATTGGGCTGGTCTGTTGGATCTTGTTGAAGGAAAACTGCAAAAATGGAGAAATCTGATAACACAACTGTCTTATCGTGGAAGGGTCTTGGTGATCAACAGTTTGGTGGCCTCTACCCTATGGCACAGGTTCTTTGTGCTGCACCCTCCGGCAGTGTTGCTTCAACAGCTCCAGAAGTGCTTTGTGTCTTTCTTCTGGGATGGAAAGCACTGGTTGCGACCCGAGGTCCTCAGCTTGCCACTGACCGATGGAGGCCAAGGCCTGGTTGACATAAAGAGCCGGTTAACGGCCTTTCGACTTTCGGTTGCTCTACGCATGCTGTACATGCACCCCTCTCCACCTTGGGTCGACGTCGCTCGTCGCCTTTTGCAGCAGGCGGGGAGACTAGGCTATGACCACGCTATATTCTTGATGGATCTCTCGCATCTTGATATGTCTCCCCTCTCCAGGTTTTATCAGAGTGTACTAAACGCATGGCGAACTCTAACGACAACAAGAGCTACGCATTCGTACACAAAGCAAATGTTCTTGATGGAACCTTTGTTTTACAATTCAATTTTCCCTGATATGCCTGCTGATAGGTGTCTCGTTCAATGCTTTGTCGCGAAGAACATAAAATCGGTCGCCGATCTTTTAAGCCCAAATGGCAGTTGGATTGGAGCTGATGCATTGGCAAGCCTGGTTGGCGTGCGATCCTCCAGAGTTGTGGCACGTATGCTACGCTGTGTGCTTCATACCTATGTACAGCTTGCACCTAACTGGGAGCAAGTCCAAGCAGACAACGAACAAGGTGCTTCTCCTGCTACCTTTCCTGAACTTATTTGCAAGTTTTCCCTTGCCAACTCTCCTCCGTGTACCCCCTTTAGCATAGGATTCAATGGGTTTCTTAAACAAAAAGACCTCTATTTGGGTTGCGTAAGTTTCCTTTTGCAAGGGCAAATGACACAGCGGAGGGTTCGATGGAGAGACCTCTTACCTTGTTCCCCCCCATATTTTCCTAATTGGAAAGGATTCTATCATCCTCCTGTGCCGCCACGACATGGTGACCTCCAATGGAGACTTGCACACTGGATCCTCCCCTCTAACCACTTGCTGCACCGCTTCTCAAGTCTCCTAACAGATGAATGTCCCTTTTGTAAAAGGCCTGAAAACCTCTTTCATATTTATGTTGAATGTCAACGGTTGGCTCCTTTATTTATCTTTCTTAAGAATTGTTTTGGCAGGATTGGTTTGGTTTTCAACACTTGTGTTTTCATTTATGGCTTAGACATCTCACACAAGAATTTGAATGATGTGTTAGGTTATTTCCTGCTTGCACAGGCAAAAATGGCAGTGTATAAATCAAGAAAAAGAAAAGTTGATGACCTTGGAGCTAATGAGGAAAATGCCTTGTTCTTGTTTAAAAATCTTGTGACGAGCCGTGTAAAGTTAGACTTTGCCTTTTTCTCCATAACAGGAAGGCTGCCACAGTTTGAGACCAAATGGTGCGTGAAAGAAGTCATTTGTAAAATCCTGGAGAAACGTTTATTGTTTTGTGAAATGTTTTGTGCATAATTTTACTGTATTAATATTTTTTGTTTGTTTCTCTGCTTGAAATGAGAATGTGACCCCTATTTGGGGGTTTTCTTTTTCTATTTTTATAATAAAAAGATACAAAAGTCTCTCTCTCTCTCTCTCTCTCTCTCTCTCTCTCTCTCTCTCTCTCTCTCTCTCTCTCTCTCTCTCTCTCTCTCTCTCTCTCTCGCAAATACACTCACATCTCGTTTTTTCATTTCTGTTCCTCACAATTCTATCTCTCTCTTTTATCCACAGACAGACACACACACACACACACACACACACACACACACACACACACACACACACACACACACACAGAAACATACACACACACACACACACACACACATTTAATTAATTGTACAGTATCGATTGTTCCGAAACTTAAATATAAATAATTTGAAGGATTGTTGTAAATGATGTTAATTTCACAACATCCCATATTCAACTTTATTTAAATTGTAAACCTCAAACATAGTTTCCCCACCAAAAGCAAGAACCTTAACCTGTAAGCAATTGACTAGTTCCCCGACTGCATGGATCATCAGCTGGGCACCGTTCTTCCTCGAGGTTTCGATCCTTTCAGCCCAGGACCTCTCCAAACGGTGGAGCCACAACCTCGATCATGGATCCACATCAATTGATGGTAAATCAGTAGATCCACAACCTCAGTTGCGTCCAGGCAGTCAGTCAACCCATCAATGCAACATCACTTATTCCAACTTTACTCGCTATAGGATTTAATGTATTATCATATATTTATAACTTTCCTTACACACTCGATAACATGATAATATCACGAAATCATGCACATCTTACCTTAAATGCATCAATCTACTAACGAGCACGACCACACCACCTACCTTCTATCAAACTGTACTTCGAATGTTCAAACTGTCACCTATAACGGTTTTTGGCATGCTGCCGTATCCTAGCAACCACTGATTCCTAGCAACATTGATTTGTAGTATATTTAATTATTATATTGTACTGTATTTAGATAAAGATCTCATGAATAATATTTTTAATATTCGTGTTGTATTTTACGAATTCGATTTGGTGCCTTTTTGTGATATTAAAGAAAACTTGTTTTAATCTACCAACTGCAGCCCCCTGCGCTAACATACGTACGACTCGTTGTTGTAATTTATTGACCAGTTCAGAGCTGTGTGTGGTTGCTCTCACAGTCCTAATTATTTCACCTGCAACCGTACCATAAAATAGCTTTTTGGGAATGTTGCTGTCTAAGAAAGGCATCCGGACAATGTGGAATGGAAATGCATCTCGTTTATCAAATAGTTTGGTGTGAAATTTATTATTATGGATGTCAATTTGTAATTCTAAAAAGGAAACTGAAGTGGAAGTTTGGTTTTCCTTTTTTAATTCAAGTTCTTTTGGATATATACATCATCATGAAGCTGCTCAAATATAAATCCATCATTAATTTCCAACAAATCATCAATAAACCTGAAGATGTTTCGGCATCTTTGTGCAGTTGTTAATTTATTCCTGCACATGTTCTGGACCCAATCAAACTCGTACATGTGCAGAAACAAATTTGCAAAGAAAGGGGCTGGATCTGAACCCATGGGTATGCCCACTGTCTGCTGGAGCATCTTGGGATCTGAACCCATGGGTATGCCCACTGTCTGCTGGAGTATCTTGGGATCTAAACCCATGGCTATCCCCACTGTGTGCTGGAGTATCTTGGGATCTAAACGCATGGGTATGCCCACTGTCTGCTGGAGCATCTTGGGATCTGAACCCATGGGTATGCCCACTGTCTGCTGGAGCATCTTGTTGCCAAATGTAAAGAAACTGTTGTTCAGCAGAAATCGAATACTTTCTTTGAGTTTACTTTTTGAAAAACTGCATGAATATTGATTATCCTTTACAGACCAGTGTGCTCTGTTTTGATATACATTAATGTATACTTTATTACCTCCTGCAAATGCTTTATCTACCGCTCTGTCCAATGCGGTTACGAGCTTGTCATGTGGAATGTTTGTGTACAATGTGGAAAAATCAAAGGTTGAAAGACATTTTACTTTACCCTTGTTGTTAATGTTGTGGACACTGTCGATTACCGGTTTGGAATTGTCAATGGTCCAGAATTTCTTAATACCAGAATAAAACCACTTTTTCATGGTAGTTTTTAAAGCATTTATAGATTCGTTTCATTGCCGCTGTTACACTGCCCGACAAAGGTTTCAAACTACATTCTCTACTTGCGATGATGAACCTCATCTTACAAGGGAGTTTGTGCATTTTTGGGATCCAGTAAATGAATGGTAATTCATGGTGTTTATCCGGAACTCGCAGTCTTCTCACCGTTGAGTGATTTGTATGGTGTTGTATCAAGTCTGTTTTGTTATCGTTACTTATTTTGTAGGTCTTTGAAATTCCCGTGTCGAGGCCCAATTCTTCCAAAAGTGTTTGAATGTAGAATGTTTTTCATACAAATGCGATATTATTATTTGCTTTGTCAATTGGAACAATAACATGTTGTGCTTGAAGCTGCCTTAAGCAATCACGTGTCTCTGGATTGTTTAAAATTGCCTTTGGATTATTGATTCGAACTTTTCTTTTCAAATCAACAACTCTCCTTTTCACATGTTTCCCTACCTCCTCCAACCATAAAGCCATTTGTGTGTTTGGTACTTCATGTTTATCAATTTGTTCTTTCATCCATTCGCCCAGTCCCATCATTGTAGGTTCCTTTGCTTTATTCCAGTTTATTCTTTTGTTTTCTCTATAATTTGGTCCTTTTGTAAGTAACGCACGTAATCTTTTATCTTTCACTATTCTGAGATCACCTGTGATGACGTGTTTATGATGTGGATCTTTGAATGCAGAATGTTCACAATTACAATGATGTGTGTTATTTAACCATTCCTCCACATCTATAGATTGTACAGTGTCCTTGTAGTTGAAGATCTTTCCCCGAATTGAATTTCCCAAAGTGTACACAACTCTTGGTCGCTCTCTCTGTTGTATTGTTTCTGGAAGTTTACTCCACACTTCCTTATGTTGAAGTATTTTCTCGATATTTATCATTTCCACCCCTTTGTTATCAAACATCATTTTGATGATATCATTGTCTTTCCTACGATTCACTTTTTTAGGTTTCTCTTTGAGCATTTTATGATCAATCATGTCCAGAATTGCTCCCAAGTGTTGGATTGGGAGTTCCTCTTGATCGTCCGCTTCCATTAATCTGTTCACAATTTGCCAAACTTCTTTCAGTTCTTTATTATTAAGGTATTGATCTTAATTCTGCTGCTGTTAAACCCCCTCACACCGGCCTTACGGAGTCGTTACGACGTTTACGGCGGCGCTGCGGCGAAAAAATCGTGCACAACCGGGAGCATTCCTTGTGGCACCTGGGACATCCTCAACGCTTCCTGGAGCATTCGTATGGATCCTTAAGCGTCCGGGAGGGGTCGTAATTTCTTACGAGAGTTTTGGTCCAGACCAAAACTCTCGTAAGAAAATTACGGCAGTGCTACGGAAATCTAGACCGCAACGCTTCCTCAACGCCTCCTCTACACCTCCGCAACTGCCGTAACACCACCGTAAGACTCCGTAAGGCCATCTTAACCATCCGCAAGGATTCTCCCTCTCCTTGGACTCTCTGGGCAGCGGGTGCTCCGTCCATGGCTCTCCTGGATAGGTCTTGCCCCCTTGGAAGTCAGCAGCAGAATGAGGGGAGAGCGGGGGGGCCCCCGTTTTTATATTCTGGGCCGGGAACCATAAGGAATCGCAAACAAACGTACAGGCACCGTATCTCCGCCGTGTATATCCGCAACGAAGCTGTAGCAGTCCGTACTAAACCATAATAAACCGCTGTGAATCGGTCACGGTCAAGCAAAATCCTCTCCCGTGTGTTCACGATTTTACTCAAAAAATCGCAACGCTGCCGTAGAAAGAACATCCGTGGACGTCCGTGGACATCTGTAAAAAACATTTTTTGGTGTGAGGTACCCTTTAAGTAATGTGCAGATTTAAGATCTAACCATTCATTTACAATTTGTTGTGGTGTGTCTATAATTGGACATTTACGTCCATAATTATGTACTCTGTGTCTGAGAGTCTCGTGGTAAGGTGTTAAAAACAGACACGATGATGTTTTGTCCATTTTGCTGTGTATATGTGTCATTAATTCTTATATTTAATCCATAAGGGTAAGCAGTTCTTAATTCTTTAATCCAGAAAAGTTCTCTACGCTTACGTAATTGTGTGATTGTTTTATCTTCCATCCCATTATATTTTCGGCCATTTCCACTTGTCTTTTCTACAACCTGAACACTGAAGCTCCCATTTTTACAATATCCAGAAGTAAAATATCCAGAACATACACCCACTCTCTCTCTCTTACACACACACACACACACACACACACACACACACACACACACACACACACACACACACACACACACACACACACACACACACACACACACACACACACACTCTCTCTCTCTCTCTCTCTCTCTCTCTCTCTCGCCCCCTGCAGGCCGTTTGTGGTGGGTGTGGCGTCATGGCGGCTGTGAGCAACTGCTCTGTGTTGTAGTGAGTTCTTTGTGAGTTTTCCTCCTCTCCTGCCCTCCCCTGCCCCCCCTCCCTCTCCTTCCTATCCTGTGTACTTTGGCATTTTGTTTTCATCCGTTCTACACCTTTGTCTTCGAGAGAGAGAGGATTGAGAGCGGGCCCATTTTGGGTGCGGCCTACTGGCTTCGACGGCGTTTTGTAAGCCATTTTTGTGCTTATAATGCACGTTTATTACTTACTTTAGTTCGATTATTTAGGTTTGATACCTTCTTGTCCGGTTCGGACAAGTGGGGGGTGTTGAATTCGCTGGTATGGCGAATGCACGCTCTCGGTTAGAGGCGTTCGATAGCCTAACGAGGAAGCATGCATTTGTGTGTGTTCCACCAGAAGGAGTCCTCACTGAGGATGTGGTACTCGCAGTGGGGAAAATAATCGGGTGCGAGCATGTACGAGCTGCCTCACGAATGAATCAAAAAGTTGTTATTTTCCTGTCCGAAGAAAACTTTGTTCACGACGTCCTGAGTGCAGGTTTAACCACAGAAGGTGGTGTTTTTATGTTAGCGTCCCCCATGGATACTCCAGCGATGAAAATCGTTGTATCAAACGTACCACCATTTATATCAAACGACAAACTAATGTCAGTCCTTTCTCGTTATGGAACAGCTGTGTCAAGAATGTCCATGATCCCTCTGAAGAGCCGAGACGAGAGGATAAAACACGTTATGAGTTTCCGTCGCCAAGTTTACATGGTACTTCCCGATCGTGGTGATGATACAGGGTTAAATATTTCATTTAAAGTAAAATCCGACGATCGGGAGTATCAAATGTACGCCTCGTCAGCCTCACTAACGTGTTTTCACTGTGGAGCCTTTGGTCACGTTAAACGTTTTTGTCCCAAGGTTTCGTGTTCAAAGTGTGGGGAAAATGGCCACGCATACACCGATTGTAAAAATGATAATACTCGTGTTTCTATTCAACCGACTGGAGTTAAGCCTGTGAGTTTACCGGTTCCTGCTGTTCCCTCCTGCAGTGAGACGAACAATAGCAGCATCGATGCGCATATCCCGAGTCTAGAAAACGATCGCACTTCACTTCCTGTCACAGAAACCGAAGCGACCCCAACTCGCACAACCTTTGCTGCGATTCCCTCATGTAGTGAAGGAATGGAGGAGGACCCTATTATTGGTTCTAAAAAACGAAGGGCGTCGGTTGATAATTTTTCTACCAGTAATCCAAAAAAGGTGGTATTGGAGAAGGCCAGTGTAGCTGAACACACACCTCAATGTGTTCCTAATGCTTCCATCGGGTTTGAAAAAAAGGATGGTGAATCGGCTGCTGCAATTGAGGATAATATGTCTGAAAGTTTGTGTACAAACTCTGTGGACGCAAATTGCTATATGGGTGAAATAAGTTGCAACGCTGAATACGTTGATAAACCCTCGAACGAACCATTACGATCATTGACATCAGTCACTGTGAACGAGCAGACAGTGACTGACTCACCCCTCTGCAGTGCTGCTCTACCGATGCAGATTCAAAACTGTGTCACCGAGTCGCTCATCGATTCGGTAGATTGTGCTCCACAAGAGGATGAAACCGAGGCTTCAACTTCTGACGAGCACAAATATCACCATATCACCATGGCATCGTGGATTGCACAGTGGAGCTCTCCAGCGAATCCCCAGAGATACTGACAATTCCCATAGTGACCACGGAGGCCGACATCCTCGATCCTGGAGGGACCTTGTCAGAGATGTCGGAATCTGATGAGGATGAGGAGGTGCCCGAGTTGTCTCAGTCTCAGTTGAGTCAGCCAATGATATCTCCTCAACTTGTAGGGTAGGGTGGGGCAAGAGGCCCAGTAGGGGTCAAACGCCTACCCACAATATATACTAAACCACGTGATGCAACGAGCCCCATGATGCCTTGCGAGCTTCCTTCCGCAAACATCCTTTCCCACCACGACGGCGACACAGGTAGAGAAAGCGGTACGTTTCTCAGATGTTTTTCTTTGTTTTAGTCCTGTTTGTTGTAAATTTCATACTTCATTTGTTCAGTACCATCATCTAAATAGCAGAAGAAACAGAACGTCTCTACTTTTTCTTGTTATAGGGATCTGTTAGCTATCTGTTGATGCCAGACTAAACTAGTTGCCTCCCTTGCTTTAAGTCAGATTTCCAAAGATAAGATTTGTAACAGATTGGGGGTCAAACGCCCACTGGGATGTTGGGGCAAGACGCCTAATGTGCCCCTCATTCCACTGAATGTAATACCGACTTGACTTGAAATGCTAGAGTACTGCATGTCTCGCTTTCTCTCTCTCTCTCTCTCTCTCTCTCTCTCTCTCTCTCTCTCTCTCTCTCTCTCTCTCTCTCTCTCTCTCGCGCCTCCTGCTGGTCGTTGGTGAGTCGTGCGTGGGTGTGGCAATCATGGCTGCTGTGTGTGAGGAGCTGTGAGTACTGTGTTGGGTTGTTGCCTTTCCCGTCCCCCTTTTCACTCCCTCTGTGTCCTTGTACGTGTTTGTGAAGTTTTCCCCGTGTTTTTCCTTCTTTGTTGAGACAGGAGAGAGAAAGAGAGCACGCATGGTGAGTTTGGTGCGAGTCCTAAAGAACCTTGTGTTCTTCGGGCCTGTGCTCTGCTTGCCTTGTTCTTCACTATCGTCGTTTATCGGCTCCCTTATTCTATTTCTTTTCATTTTACCTTCGCCTGCAGGCTTTGCTTGCGATAGGTTCTATTTTGTTTTGTTTTTTCAAATATTTCCTTAGTTTTGGTTCATTTATCGCTATGGCAAACAGTCGTTTGCAGAATAGCATTTACAAGTCACTTACTCGTAAAAATGGGGTAATAGTTAGCCCACCCAACGGGGTTCGGGTCGATGACGTCGTGATGGGCTTGGGTGAACTCGTTGGTTTTGAAAATGTGTTAGCAGCTTCAAAGATGAACCAACGAGTTGTTGTTTTTCTTTCCGAGGAGCGCTATGTCGCTCAGGCGGTTGAAACTGGTTTGTCCTTACCGCCAGATATTTTCGTTAACGTTAGTATGTTGGACTCACCGGCGGTGAAAATCACTTTATCTAATTTACCGCCTTTTGTTAAAAACGAACAGATTTTGTCCGTTTTAACACAGTTTGGCACCGTGGTGTCAAAAATCTCCATGATTCCCTTCCGTTTGCGTTCGGATTCTACAGTCCGCCATATCATGTCCTTCCGGCGGCACTGTTACATGGTGTTAAAAAACAATGCTCAATCGCTCAATGCTTCAGCTACGTTGGTCGTTGAAAATCGAAATTATCGAATGTACATCGCAACAGAGACAATGACGTGTTTCACGTGTGGTGCCTTCGGACATTTAAAAGGTGCTTGCCCGAAGTGTGTATCCGGTGGCACATCTAGACAGTCAGGAGCAAATGCCGATCCTAGTGGCACATCTAGACGGACAGAACCAAATGTCGATCTTCGCAATGACAATGGCGCGTCTGGGACGGCAGATCAGCCTCCACATTCGAGCGCGGAAATCGATAATTCACCGGCTGATGACGCGGGTTTTACTACCGTGTCCTCCAGGAGGAGTTATAAAAGAGGAAGCGGTAATGAGGACATACAGGCGAGCGTTTCGAAAAAGATAGCGCCGTCGAATGAACGTAATGTTTCTCTTTTAGAAACAGAAGCTCCTGCAGCTGGTCTTCTGCTGCAGAATAGGTTCAGTGTGTTTGCTGAAATGGAAGAAGACGTTTCCGTTCATTCCTCTCATGAACAAGGACCAAGCGCAATGCCCCAAGATGTTGTGGTAACCCCCCCGGTTACTGAAACTAAAGTCAAGAACCACAAACCTGCTCTTGTCCCGCGCCCTGCTGACGATGAAGTGTCTGAAGTAATGGAGGCAGAAGAAGTAGCAGCTCCAGAAGGAGAGTGCAAAGCCTCTGATATAAAAACGTTAATCCCTGTTACGGTTTTTAAAACTCCCGCTGTGGAAACAGCTGCACCTTTAGTAGAAGACGATATTCCCGTTATGAGAGCATCGGTTTCGGTGTGTGGGGAAAAAAATGAAGACCTTTCGGATTACGACTCAGATGGGGCCTCGTCGCTCGCCTCTAGTGCTAGTAGCGAGGTCTGGAATGACCCAGCAATAGCCAAGGAACTGGAGGGTGATGATGATTTATCACCCATGGAAATTCTAAAGTTTCTTCAGGACACCTTTCGAAAGAAAAAGGTTAAAATTACAACCTTCTTCCCGAACCTGTCTGGCTTTATAAACTCCTCAAGACGTCTCCTCCTTAAGGCTGAACAACTTGGTGTGACTGAGTCGCAAGTTTTTCGCCTGAGAAAGTGTGTATTGAAAGCTCGGAAAGAGCTACAAGCACACCCTAACTTCCCTGTACATGATAAATCTTCCCTACCTACACCATGACCTTCTCTGTTGTAACTTTAAATATAAATGGGGGACGTTCACCCCTGCGTAAAGCTCAGGTAAAGCTGCTTGTCGAGCAAAAACATTTCGATGTTGTTCTTTTGCAAGAGACAAGATGTAGCTCTTCGTGCATGAGCGAATGGACTCGCCTCATGAAAGGACAGTGGTTCTTTAGTAGCTTGACCTGTCCTAGTGCTGGAGTGGCTATTTATTTCAATCCTTCTTTCTGTCCTGAAAATGTCACTTTTAAGGAGATTACTAAAGGGCATTTAGTCTCAGTTAATTTCTTTTATAATGGTTACAAACACACTTTAATAAATGTATATTCACCCAGCACGAGCACAGAAAGATTAGTTTTTTTCACACAGTTAGAAATGTCCCTCACACACCTTGATTTTGATGGTCTTGTTTGTCTGTGTGGGGACTTTAATTGCACACTGTATCCCACCCTTGATCGTAATGGAGAAGAGCCCCACCCATCAAGTACAACACCCTTAAAGAGAGCATTGTCCAAATTCTCCCTTATGGATGTATGGAGACTCCAGAACCCATCTGCACGGCAATACACGTGGTGCCGATGTGCAAATGGCCGGCTATCTCTTGCAAGGCTAGACAGATTTTACATCAATAACGACTCTCTAAACGTCATAGACCATGTTGACGCCACCCCAAGTGGTTTTTTGGACCATCACATGGTTGTTCTTCATATACTCTCCCCGGCTCGAAATCGTGGCACTGCCCATTGGACCTTCAATGTGAGTCTTCTGCAAGATGACGCTTTTCCTGTCGCCTTCCGAGCCTTTTGGGAAGCTTTACTACTACGGAAGCCTTCCTACTCCTGCCTCATACAATGGTGGGACAATGCGAAAACCCATATTAGGACCTTTTGCCAGCA
Organism: Myxine glutinosa; assembly: GCF_964187855.1. Lineage (NCBI taxonomy): Eukaryota > Metazoa > Chordata > Myxini > Myxiniformes > Myxinidae > Myxine > Myxine glutinosa. The sequence goes on along the minus strand of NC_136262.1, from coordinate 268,883,788 downwards.
ATATAACTCCTTTTGTACAAAGAACGAATCTGCGCTGCAATCTCTAATTGCCAAAGAAATATTGTCTCTCCAGTCAAGCCTCCCAGCTCCCAGTGCCGAAAGGACTAGTTCTTTAATAGCAACGAAGAAAGCACTCCTTGCTCAACTCTGTGCAAAACAAGCCAGAGGGGCTCTAATAAGGCTACGAATGGAGAACTACAGCTTTATTGATACTCCTTCCAAGTTTTTCTTTGCTTTGGAAGCACGAAAAAAGAGAAACCAGCAAATAACTTCGCTGCAGGCACCAGGAGGCCGAACAACACACGATCCAAAAGACATTAGAAGCTTGACAAAACAATACTTCTCTGACTTGTATTGCGCCAGAAACACTAAAGAAGACATGATTCGTTCCTTAACCACTTCTTTGCCCACCTTGTCCGAACCTGCATGTCAACAACTTGACAAGGAAGTGACTCTTGACGAACTCTTTACTGCGTTGCAAACTTTGCCCACAGGTAAAGCTTCTGGACTTGATGGAATCCCTGCAGAGTTCTACAAAACCTTCTGGGATTTGTTGGGACCTGAGTTGCTTGACCTCTTAGTTGATAGCCTACGAACAGGCTTGTTACCAATCAGCTGTCGCAGGGCTATACTTGCTCTCATACCTAAGAAAGGAGACCTCCAGCAGCTTAAAAATTGGCGTCCCATTTCGCTCCTCTGCACGGACTACAAGATTTTTTTCAAAAGTTCTTGCCAACCGCCTCAAACCTCTGATTGGGGAGATTGTACACCCCGATCAATCCTATTGCATCCCTAAAAGGACAATACACGATAGCATTTTTATTGTACGTGACATGATTGACATTTGTATTGCTGAACATAGAAATGTTGGTCTGGTGTTTTTAGACCAAGAAAAAGCTTTCGACACGATTGATCACTCTTATCTCTTTGCTGTTTTACGGGGGTTTGGTTTTAAGGAAAATTTTATTTGTTATATCAAAATATTGTATAATAATATTTTTAGCTTGCTCAAAGTTAATAACATCTTAAGTCAGCCTTTCCCTGTTACCAGGGGTATTCGTCAAGGGTGCCCCCTGTCTGGCCTTCTATACTCCCTATCAATTGAACCTTTACTACATCGTTTACGCACACGGCTACAAGGGTTTTATCCTCTGCCGTTAGAAAATCCCGTAAAGACCATTGCTTATGCGGATGACCTCTGTGCAATTGTGTACTCCGATGACGATGTTCGCGCTCTGGTTGAGTCTGTCGAGGAATTTAGCCTGGCAAGCTCGACTAAAGTTAATTGGGAAAAGAGCAAAGCTTTTTACTTCGGTCCACGGAATGAAACTCCCCCTCCAACCCTACCAGGGCACCTTGTATGGACCAATGAAGGAATACACTACCTCGGTGTCTTTCTTGGAACTCAAGATTTTATTTCAAAAAACTGGGAGTCGCTGATTACCAAAACCGAGCAGCGGTTGATAAAATGGAGGGGACTATTGAGGCAGCTTTCCTTCCGGGGTCGTACTCTGGTCATTAATAATCTCGCGGCATCAATGCTCTGGCATGTTTTTAAAGCACTGCAGGCCCCAGGTTTTATCCTTAAAAAACTTCAAAGCTCTTTTGTAGATTTTTTTCTGGGGGGGAAAGCACTGGCTCCGGCCAGGAATACTAAGCCTGCCGACTGCAGAAGGTGGACAGGGGCTAATAGATGTGACGAGCAAAGTGATGGCTTTTCGCCTCCTTTCAGTACGAAGGCTTCTATACTCCGACGTCCCATGGAAAGCCTTTGCCCATTGTTTGCTTAGGCAAGCTGGGAAACTTGGCTATGGTGACGAGCTTTTTCTTCTCGACGCGAAGCGCGTGGATATGACATCGGTCCCGTTGTTCTACCGAAGCATGCTGGAAGCGTGGCAGGCTGTTTCTTTTCGCCGCGACACCAGTGCTTACTCCCTTCAGATGTTTTTAAATGAACCAATATTTTAAAATTCTTTTTTTGATGGGGTCTGTAGTGACAGATCTTTCATGCAAAAGTTTATTGATGTCGGCGTTACCAGAGTAAAACACCTCAGGAACCCCCTTGTACATAGATGGAAGCCAGCTGCTGACATTGCTGTGGCCACCAGTGTGAGGTCCATCAGAGTCATTGGCAGAATTTTCTCTGTGATTTTACGGACCTTTAAGCAAACCGGGTTAAAATGGGACCCAGACATAGGAGATGCCCTCCATCGATCCCAATGTCCTTTCCCAAATCTTTTAATTTTATTTCAAAGTTTTAGGCTCTTTAACCAGATGGAGAAATCCTCAGTGTACAATCTATGTGTTCTCACTCTTTTTCCTGGCAAACCTGCAGAGCCACAAGCTCATTGGCGAGCGCTGCTTCAAGCTAACCGTTTCACAACAATAAACTGGCAGGTGATGTACAAAGAACCTACTGTCAAGCGCTCGGGTGATGTACAATGGCGGTTAGCGCACCATATCCTGCCTTGCAACATCCTGTCCCACCGTATATGTCCTGAAAACTCGGAATTGTGCCCCTTTTGCGACACCCCAGAGACCATTTTTCACATTTTCATTGAATGTTCAAGGTTGGCCTCGTTTTTTAAAATCCTGTCACGTGTGATCCGGCGGCTCGGTTTGACTTTTACACATTGTGTTTTCATATTTGGTTTTAATGTTTTGTATCAATGTAAAAATGAATGTCTTTTAGCAAACTTTCTGTGTTCTGAGGCAAAACTTGCCATTTATTTATCGAGGAAACGAAAACTGCAGAACACTGACGTTTTAGCTGATGACGTTTTAACTGTTTTTAAAGCATTGGTTACATCGCGTGTTCTTTTTGAGTTTGAAACTCAAGATCCTGCTTTATTTAAAAATCGGTGGTGTGTGAAACAATCCTTATGTGGTATGGTTGGTGGTGTTTTAACAATCAATTTATAAATCTAAAGTATTGCTTCTCTGTTACCCCTTTCCTTCCTGGTTATTTCTTTTGATGCCTGTACAAACATCCTTCACCATGTAAAACTTGTTTTCCTTGTAATAAAGGGGAAGAAAAGTCTCTCTCTCTCTCTCTCTCTCTCTCGCTCTCTCTCGCTCTCTCTCTCTCTCTCTCTCTCTCTCTCTCTCTCTTTCTGTGTCTCTCTGTGTGTCTCTCTCTCTCTCTCTCTCTCTCTCTCTGCTATGCCAGTAAAAGTGACTATCATTTGAATATATTCCGCTAAGTTATGAATAAAAGAAATTATGATTTAGAGACTGATCATTTTTAAACACTTGTCAACAGATACATGATGGTGAGAACATACAAAAGGAAGACAGAGAGGGGCAATTATGGCCAAAGCAACTTGTCTGCAGCCTTGACAGCAGTGAGCGAGGGACTTCCACTCATTCGTGCCAGCAAGGACTTTGGTGTTCCAGCATGTACCCTACGAAGGCACAGAGACCAGCAAGTAGCAGCACCTGGTGTGCTGAATTTTGGGAGATATAAGAACGCCCTTCCTCCTGAGATCGACGCGCAGCTGAAAGCACATGTAACGGAGATGCAGAGGCGACTGTACGGTCTGAGGATGCGGGACATGCAGCGTCTAGCGTTTGATGTTGCTGAGAAGGCTCAAATTAGCCACCCTTTCAACAGAGAGTCCCGGATGGCAGGAAAGGACTGGGTCCAGAACTTTCTCTCCCGTCACGACCTCACCCTCAGGCAGCCTCAAGCAACCAGCATAGCGCGTGTTGTGGGCTTCAATAAACCCAGGGTCCAGGGTTTCTTTGACCTCTTCAAGGAGTGTTTGACAGCTGAAGACTACACCCCTTCAAGAGTGTGGAACATGGATGAGACAGGGCTGACAACTGTTCAAAAGCCCGGGAAAGTCATGGCCACAAAAGGTGCTCGACAGGTCGGCAAGGTCACAAGTGGTGAGCGAGGAGTTCTGGTGACACTTGTGTGTGCCTGCAGTGCAGCTGGTGTCTTCCTACCTCCAATGTATATTTTCCCCCGTAAGCGAATGGTGGACACCCTCATGAAAGATGCTCCGCCACAATCTGTTGGGTACGCAAGTTCAAATGGCTGGACAGATTCAGACTTGTTCATACTTTGGCTCCGCCACTTTGCTAATTTCACAAACGCCTCCCTGGACAACCCGCAAATCATTCTCCTTGATGGACATCACAGTCACAAGACTCTTGGAGCTATCAAGTTTTGTCGGGCGAATGGGATTGAGCTACTCACCTTACCCCCTCACAGTACTCACAAGCTGCAGCCACTTGATCGCACTTATTTCAAGCCACTCAAAAGTGCTTTCAATGCTGAAGCTGACAGTTGGATGGTGGCCAACCCAGGACGACGTATCACAGTCTATGACATGGCTGGTCTGTCACGGAAAGCGTTTCTACGCACAGCGTTGCCCGAAAAGGCAGTGAATGGCTTCAAGACTTGTGGCCTTTGGCCATTTGATCCAAATGTGTTCACCGACGCCGACTTTGAAGGGGCATTGGTGACTGATGAGCAGATGTGTGGGCAAGAAGCAAGTACCCCTGACCAGCCATCCTCAGGAGATGTAAGTTCACCAGTTGTCATGCAGCCAACCACGTCAGACCCAGGTGAACTTCTTCCTGAAGAATGTGAATCCACCCCAGCAAATCCCTCAATCTGTGTTGAAGACAGGCAAGACCAAGGACCATCTCCCTCACCTTCTTCATCTGACAACGGAATGCAGGTGATACCGACGTCTGGTGATGGCCGATGTTTTTTCCGCAGTTTAATCATTGGGATGGACTCAAAGTTACAAACAGCGGAGAGATCAGAGCATGGATCATTGAGAAATCAGGTACCAGAGATGTTTGAGAAGAGTCAGGCAGATGGACTTCGCGCAAAAGTTATTGCACACATGTGTGAAAATTATGATGACTTCAAAGACCTGGACGTCGAAACCATCAACGCCGACCTGCCCAGATGGCTCCGATACTCATCCATGGAGCATCGAATCGATGCCATGTCGGATCCATTGTCCCTGCCGGGCAAGCTGGAGATCACCGCCACCAGCAAAGTCCTTCAGAAACAAATCATAGTTTACAACTGGGATAACGTTGTGGTTCAACGTTATGGAGACGTTGACAGACACCACCAGCCCCTGATGGTGCAGTTCACCAGTGTTGGTCAGGATGTCGGGCACTACAACTGCATCGTTCTGCCCAGCCTGCGACCAGAGCGACTAACACCAGAAGTTGGAAGTGAGGCGCCCACGTCACAGCTGCCAATCCCCCAGCCATCCACATCTTCTACCAGCACAATCAGGGAAATAATCCATGGGCTTTCTCCGCTGCCCAAAATATCAATCAAGAGGCCAAGAGCCAGAAAAACAGAGTCAGCAGCCGTGCTGACCTCTTCGCCATACAAGGCAGCACTAGAAGAGAAGCAGGCAAAGAAGAACCCCAAGAAAAACTCAGACAAAGAACAAAAGCAGAAGAAGAAGAGAGTGCAGCAAACAAACCCCACAAACGGCAAAACGAGGAAGCAAGGAGAAGAGGAAGAAACAAGTGAGGAGGAAGACTGGCCTTGTCTTATATGCTGTGAGGAGTACAGCCGTGCCAGACCCAGGGAGGTGTGGGTGCAGTGCCAGTTGTGCCTTCATTGGGCACATGAACAATGTACGCCAGGACTGGCCCAGTTCCTGTGCCCAAACTGCGAGTCGGATGTCTCGGACTGACATGTGCCCATGACTGTTTGAATTTGACCAAGTCACAATTCATGACATTTTGTATTTACAGTGAAATTTCCTCTATGTAGGAGACTATGTTTTTCTAGTCAGACGTTAGTATTATCTTCTTTTTATGTAATTCGGAAGTAAGGGGCAAAACGCTCACTTCTCAGGGGCAACACGCCCACAGTAAGCGTTTTGCCCCAACCTGGTGGGCGTTTTACCTCCGGCATGGGGCAAAGAGGCCAAAAAAAAAATCTATATTTTCACTTCTTGTTCTTTTTCGTTTTTTTCTATCTTGGTGTGCTTGTGCTATTATGTAGCGCTAATGTGTCCTTATTGTTTGCATTTACTTTTAGTTCTCTATAGCTGCAACAGGAGCAGATATCAGCAATCTTGCTTAATGGGGGCGTCTTGCCCCACGCTACCCTACTCTCCTTTCTGAATGAAACCTATAGACAGCGAAATGTAGTTATCAGGGATACATTTCCTGATTTAGGTTCATTTATTCAATCAGCAAAGGAAATAACAAGAAAGGGCAAAGAATTTCCACTAACAAGGTCACAATTTCACCGACTCAGGAAATTTATTACAAAAGCCAGTCTTGAGATTTCGCAACACCCAATCAAACCTTTTGATAAGGAATGAAGCAAATTACCTTTGGCACCTTGAACATTAACGGTGGAGGTGCAAACCCAAACCGCCAAGCTCAAGTGCAAAGTTTGTTTCGGCGCAAAAATGTCGATGTACTTTTACTGCAGGAAACGCACATCACCCAAAACGTAGAATATGATTGGTGTCGCGTTTTTGGGGGACAGTGCTTTTTTAGCAACCTGTCTTCCCTTTCGGCAGGTGTTGCTTTCGTACTTCGACCAGGGCTAGTACCTGAGTCAATCCTCTTCCAGGAGATCATTAAAGGCCGATTCAGCTCTCTTGAACTGGAGGTTAATAATTTCCATTTCACATTATTCAATGTGTACGCACCAAGTGAGAGCACAGAACGGAAAGCTTTCTTTGCGTCTGTGATTAATCACCTGCAGACAGTTGATCTAAACCAATGTGTGTGTATCGGGGGTGATTTCAACTGTACCTTTGAACCTGTAATGGACAGGAACTCGGCAGAACCTCATCCCGAATCATGTATTGATTTATCCCTTTTCCTTTCTCGGGTGGGTTTGCTAGATGTATGGAGGGTACTTTTCCCCAATGAACCTCAGTTCACCTGGAGCCGCATCACCAGAGGAAGAGTGTCCTTTGCGAGACTCGACCGATGGTATATAAACTCACCTTTTAGAAACGCTATAGTCTCTCCAGATTATTTTCCGTCAATATTCTCAGACCATCATTTAGTAACCATGGGGTTTCTTTTTCCTCAGTCAATAAATAAAAGTGCATACTGGAAATTTAATACCAGTCTTCTAGAAGATGGTCTATTTAAAGAAGCCTTCCAAGTTTTCTGGGCTAATCAAATCCAAAGAAAGCCCTCTTTTTCTTCAGTTAATCTTTGGTGGGACAATACGAAAGCCCAGATTCGGGTGTTTTGTCAACAGTTTAGAGCAAACATTACAAATGTTAAGAATATAACAATGACTTGTTTGGAAGCTGACATTGTACAGCTCGAAGGTAAACTTGCTAAAAATAATAATGCAAGAAACTTCCAGTTATTACTAGAAAAGAAGACTCAGCTGAGAGAGTTAATCCAGGAGAAAGCAGCAGGGTTGTTGCTCAGACTAAGGGTTAAGAACTTAAAGGTTTTAGATACCCCTAGTAAAGCTTTTTTCGTCTGGACTCTGTCAGTAAAGCACCCAAGAACATTTTTTCTGTAATTAATCCTGGCGGAGCTGTCGTTGTAAATCCCAGAGACAGACGGTTATGTGTTCAGGACTTCTTTTCCAAACTGTTTTCAAAACAGGTTGTTTGTGATGAAACAATGAGACTTTTAACCTCTCACCTATCCTCGTTAACCGAGTCCCAGCGGCTGGATATGGACTCGCCAATTACGCTCGAGGAGTTAACGCAAGCCCTGGCTGGAATGGACTCGGGAAGAGCCCCTGGAATCGATGGTCTGCCGGCTGAATTTTATGTGGAATTTTGGGAACTATTAGGTCCAGAACTGATGCATGTTCTTGAATCATCACTGACTCATGGAGAATTGCCTTTAAGTTTGAGAAGAGCGGTGATGTCCCTTCTTCCAAAGGCTGGTGATTTGCGACAAATGAAGAATTGGAGACCTGTTTCTCTACTATGCACTGATTATAAAATCCTTTCAAAAATTCTGGCGAATCGAGCTAAAAGGGTAATTTGCGATTTGGTTCACCCTGATCAGAGTTATTGTATTCCAGGTAGATCTATGTATGATAACATATTTTTCATTAGAGATCTCATAGATGGCAACTGTGTGCAGAATGACTTTGGTATAATTTTTCTTGATTTAGAAAAGGCTTTTGATAGCATCGATCATGTCTTTTTGAATCATGTGCTTGAAGCCTGTGGATTTGGAGATAATTTCAGAACTTATATTGCTTTATTGTACAACAATATATTCAGTTTAGTTAAGGTGAACAATGAGCTTTGTTCTCCCATACAGGTTCAAAGGGTGGTAAGGCAAGGTTGCCCCGTCTCCGGCTTACTGTTCACCCTTGTAATGGAATCACTTCTCGTGTTACTAAGGAATAACGTTTCTGGAATGAGTATATCTCCTGATCATCCTCCAGTTGTCGTATCGGCGTATGCTGATGATGTTGCAATCATTGTTAAAAACAATAACGACATTGCAGCTCTGGCTAAGTGCCTACATTTGTTTGGTTTAGCTTCCTCATTGAAGTGCAACTGGGAAAAGAGCAAAGCGCTATGGGTTCCCTCTGTCAGGGACAGTGCATCTAGAATGGCGCAAGACCCGCCAATACACCTTCCTGCAAGTTTAAAGTGGGTGGATGGAGGTGTTCTCTATCTTGGAGTGTTCCTTGGATCCCCACAGTACAGCCAGAAAAACTGGGAAGGTGTCGCTGAACGCGTAAAAAAGAGATTGAGTAGATGGAGGAGAGCCCTGCCTCACCTTTCGTATAAGGGCCGAGTTTTGGTAGTCAAGAACCTCGTCGCCTCCTTCTTGTGGCACAGATTCATCTGCCTGCAACCACCAGAAGGCTTGGTGAAGGAAGTGCAAAGGCAACTGTTGGAGTTCTTTTGGGGATGGCATCACTGGTTACGGCCAAATGTTGTATGCCGTCCATTGGCCGAAGGTGGCCAGAGTATGGTCGACATCAGGAGCCGCATAATGGCCTTTCGGCTATGCACTGTGCAAAAACTTTTGGTGAAAGAACAATTACCAAACCATGTTTTGGCCACCCACATTTTGCGGCAAGCTGGCGGGCTGGGATATGGCCACGAATGTTTCTTGGTCCTGCTTCAACAAGTTGACACATCTCCTCTTCCTGTTTTTTATCAGAGTGTGTTGAATGCTTGGCAGAACCTCACAGTGTGCCGTCAAGAAGACAACTACGACATCCATATGTTTGCACAAGAGCCTTTGTTCTGCAATCGGCTTTTCCCAAACATACCCAAAAGTAGGGACCTCTGCCAGCATTTCATAATTGCCGGCATCACAAAAGTATGGCACCTCCGGCAAGTTTCAGGTTGCGGGTGGAAATCAGCTCGAGAAGTAGCCGAGTTAGCAGGAATTCGGTCCGAAAGAGTGACTGCAAAAGTGTTGAGAGAGGTGATACGAATAGGGGTACGGCTGAGAGTATGCTGGTCCCACGAGCTCGAACCATTGCACGATGAGTGGATTTTTCCTGGGTTACTGGTGCACTTCAAGTTGGAAGACTTACCCCCGGTTAGCATGGGGATAAGCCCCTTTCAAGAGACTAGCAGTAAAGAGCTATACAAGTCATGTGTCAAGTTACTGCTGGGGGATACGCCGCTAAATGGAGTAATCCGGTGGAAGAGACTGTTGCCTGTGGGACCCCCCTCTGAACCTGTATGGAACTCCATGTATAGCAAGCTCATAAGTAAAAGATCTGGTGATCTCCAATGGAGACTGATCCACTGGATAGTCCCCTCCAATAAGTTAATCAACCATTTCTCTCCTACATCCACATGTTGCCCATTCTGCATATGTACGGAGGACGTGTTCCACGCCTTCATTAATTGTGTGAGATTGGTTCCTTTGTTTCGGTGGTTTAATCTTGTGGCACACAGAATGAAGGTTGTTTTCTCGTTGCGTTCTTTTATTTTCGGCTTTAATGCCAAGTCAAGCAAGGAAAATATGTTAATGAGGTTTCTTGTCGCAACAGCCAAGCTGGCAATATATCTCTCAAGAAGGGAGAAATTGAACGGTAAACCTGCCGGGGAATGCAATGTAATGTTGTTTTTCAATGCCCTCGTGTCAGCAAGACTTAAACTAGAGTTTTGTTTCTATAAGGATGCAAACAATCTTGATGAATTCACCAATACTTGGTGTCATGAAGGGTTGTGTGAGGTTCGTGAGAACCAACTGGTAATATTTTTGTAGGTTGTATAAAGTTAATGTTTTATTTTGGCAAATTGTGTGCCGTGATACTTCTGTAACCTTTTCATTTCATTGCTTTTTCATGTATTTATGATTGGTGTAAAGATATAAATACATTTTTTTGTATTATTTTGATAATAAAAGGACTTCAAAAGTCTCTCACTCTCTCTCTCTCTCTCGCTCCCCCTGCTGGCCGTGTTGTTGTTGGGCGTGGCAAGATGGCGTGTGCTCGTGTTTGTGTGTTGAAGCTCTTGGCTCGTGTTGGTTTCGTCCTCTCCCCATCCCCTGCCCCCCTTTTTACCTTTCCTTTTTCCTTTGTTTTTTTTCTTCCCCATTTTGTACTTTTGTCGTGTCTGTTGACCTTTCCTCCCTTCCTGCTTCGTTACCACCTGTCTCTCTTTTCCCCTCTTTTCGAGACAGAGATAGGGAGAGCCAGCACGGTGAGGGTTTGTTTAAACCACGTTTTTTCCTAACGTGGTTTAAACCGTGCTTAACGTGGTTTAAACAGTGCTTTCGTTATTATTTATTTAATATACTTTTTTTCTATTCATTTTTTTCTTTTTCTTTAGGACTATACAAATCTATTTGCTTTCACTTCGTTTCTCCTTTGACGATATGGCTAATAGGAGTAGCCAAAGGCCTGCCGATCGTGTTACCGATGAGGGTTTATCGCGTAAGCACGGGCTGTGCCTTGTCCTGCCGGAGGGAGTTGAAATGGATGACATTTTGCTCGCGATTGGGGATTTGATCGACGTGAGTAACATTCGTGCCGCGTCTCGTATGAATCACAAAATTGTGGTTTTTGTTTCGCAAATAAGTCTGGCCGATATTGTTGTGCAGAATGGTTTGACCTTGGGAAACGATCTGTTTGTTCCTGTGTCGTCGATGGACACGCCGGCAGTTAAAGTCATTCTGAGCAATGTTCCGCCTTTCCTAGGTAACGAGGAAATCCTACACAAGCTAGGTGAGTTTGGTACTGTCGTCTCTCGAATCATTAGGGTTCCTCTACGTACGAGAAACGGCAGGTTGAAGCACGTACAATCGTTTAGACGTTTTTGTTTTGTTGTTCTAAAAGACGCAGCGAAGCAGTTGAACACCTCCCACACCTTTAAAGTAGGCGAGCATGAATATAGAATCTTCATGGCGACCGAGACCTTGATCTGCTACGGATGTGGAGCACACAGACACACTAAGCAGTATTGCCCAGACGCCAAGAAGACGTACGCTACAGCAGCTGGGTCGGCCCCCCCTGTGACTGATGCAGTGCCTCCCGTTAACGAGCCTGGTGGGGTACAGAGATCCACACCAGAAGACCAGGGTGTGGCAAGTGGTGGCGGTGTTGCTGAGGTTAGTGCAGCAGCGGAGCACCCAGTCGATGTGGGCAAGAGGCTGCAACCTCAAGATAATATGGTTTTTGAGGAGGTATTGATGAAAGGCACCGAGGCTAAGAGGAATCTAAAACGTACCTAATTGAGCGCCGAAATCGAAGACAAAGGTAGCAAAGTGATACTCGTACAAGCAAACAGTATCTCAGACTATCCTGATGATTCTCGGCAAGATGGGCAGGGTGGTGATGAAACAGAGGAGAGAAGGACTTCGCCCCTTGTTCTTGTTGAAGAAAATCAATGCACCAGTATTGGTTGTGATGATGGGACCATTGTCCCTTGTGACAACGAGCAGTCCCAGGTCCTGAGTGACAACGGTTGTTGCTCACATCCGGTTGTAACGACCAAGGATGATGGTCCAAGCAGACCTATAATAGGCAGCAGTGGTGGCACAGATCTGCCCCTGGTGATGCAACAAGAAGACTGCAGTGGTGATGACACAGAAAGTGTGCCAGCACCTGACACACAACAAAGGAGTTTCAACGTTGATGTGTTTAGGGAGCTGGATGAGGAAGCTCAAAGCCTTGTGTCTGTGAATGATCATCAGGAAGAAGAACAAATTGAAGTAACGAAGGAAAACGTCATCAGTTTCTTAAACGAGACGTTTAGGCAACGCTATGTTGTAATCAAAGATCATTTTCCAGATGTGAAAACTTTCATCAGGGCTGCAAGACCCCTCCTGCAAAGAAATGACCCAATGGAAATCTCGGAGGCCCAATTTCAGCGTCTTCCGAAAGCGGTTACAAAGGCGAATAAGGAATTGCAGGCGGAGGGTGAGTTACCTTTGTAAATGGCAATGCGAGAGATATGTATTGCATCCCTGAATATCAATGGGGGTTGTACCCCCTTACGAAAAATTCAGACAATTCAGGCAATGGAGACGGTGAAAGCCGACATCATCTTGATACAAGAGACTCGTGCTACGAACACCCTGGTTGCTGAATGGGGAAAACTTTATCGAGGGCAGTGGTGGTTGTGGTTTTACCACACCCAAAGCTGGTGTTGCCATCGCCTTAAGTGATAGAATCCCTGCTTGGAAGATTGTCTTTAAGGAAATCTATAAGGGACATCTGATAGCGGTGGAATTCTATTGCAACACGCAAAGGATCATCATTGTGAACGTATATGCACCGAGTGAGCCCATGGAAAGAAGAGTGTTCTTTTCCACTCTGCATGACTTTGTAAAAGGACTGGATACAACCGCTTTCATCTGTATTGCTGGTGATTTCAATTGCACTATCAATCCTTCCGTAGACAGGACCGGTCATGAACCCCATCCGGCTTCTACGAAGATTTTGGAGAACATCATCAAGAATCATCATTTGAAAGATGTTTGGAGATTGCAACATCCAACTTCACGGTGCTATACTTGGTGCACATGCCATGATGGGAGGATATCAATGGCAAGGCTAGACAGAGTCTACGTGAATAAGCCCATGCTAAATGTGATGGCCACAACCCAGATACTCCCAACTGGTTTCACAGACCATTACCTGGTTTCAATGGGGTTTAATTTGCTTCTGGCCTCAGGTGGTAGTGCGTATTGGTCACTTAACACCCACCTGCTGAATGATATGAAATTCAAAGATGCTTTTTGAGCCGTGTGGGAAAGAATTCGGTCCTCCAAATTTGAGCATGCTAACCTTCGACTGTGGTGGGACCTCGCAAAGGGTCAGGTCAAATCGTTCTGTCAACAATATAGTCTTTATGCCACTAAATTGCAAAATCTCTCGATTGATTCATTAAAGGCTGAAATTGCAGCCCTGGAGGAAAACATGAATACGGCTGGGAGAGACAATACAGGTGACCGGCTGCTATGGACTAAAAAGGCAATCTTGACTGAACTGGTACGGCAGCGAGCAATGGGCACCCTGGTATGCATGAGAATGAGTTCTTTAACATTGGATATGCCAAATACGGACTTTTTTTAGTTTGGAGAACTCTGTCAAAAAATCACAACAGATTCACAGGCTACGTGCTGCTAATGGGTCAATAGTGACCTCCCAACAGGAGATTAAGTCTGCTTTGAAGGGTTTTTATACAAACTTGTACTCCCCCCAGAGCATAAGTAATTAGACCTTGCAGGAGCTGACTACTGGGCTTCCGAGAATTGAGGAGGACCAGCAACGCACACTGAACATGTCAGTTTTGGCTACTGAACTTGAAACTGCTATGCGGAGCTTGAAGGATGGTAAAGCCTCTGGGATTGATGGTTTGCCCGGAGAGTTCTGTAAGACTTTTTGGAAACTTGTGGGACCTGACCTGCTTGAGGTATTTGATGAATGCCTTCATGTTGGAGAGCTTCCCCTGTCCTGTAGAAGAGCAGTCATGTGCCTGTTGCCAAAGGCTGGGGACACTCAACTAGTCGAGAACTGGCGGCCTGTCTCATTGCTGTGTGCGGATTACAAGCTTTTGTCGAAGGTTTTATCAACCCGTTTGGGAACTGTGATCAGCTCTATTGTGCACCCTGACCAGACCTACTGTGTACCAGGAAGGTCAATTAATGACAATATATTTTTGATAAGGGATATTATTTCTTGTAATAAGTACTTGTGTGCCAGTTTTGGGTTGTTGTTTCTTGACCAAACAAAGGCTTTTGATTGAGTTGATCATACATATTTGTTTTCTGTTCTGGAGCGGATGGGTTTTGGCAAAACTTTCATTTCCTATGTCAAGCTGTTATAGACTAACACCTTCTGCATGATGAAAGTAAACAACAGTTTATGTCCCCCTTTTCCTTTCCGACGGGGTATCCGTCAAGGTTCTCCCCTTTCTGGATTTCTGTATATAATCACCCTTGAACCCCTCTTAGCATCCATCAGGCAGCAAATAACTCAGGATGTGGGAGCCGTTTTTGGTTCAAGATTTGTGGTCACAGCTTATGCTGATGATGTATGCGTCCTGATTAAAGGCCCAAGTAGTGTTGCTGCGGTGCAGCGTTGCCTTAAAGATTACTCTGCGGCCTCTTCCGCCGAAGTAAATTGGGGCAAGAGTGTAGCCTTATGGTGCGGTTCAGATAACCTTTCTTCAACACTGCCACCATCACTCCCACATAATTTAGAGTGGAAAACAGATGGGGTCAAATATCTTGGTGTCTATCTCGGCAACCAGGAAGTAGAAACGAAGAACTGGGAAGGAATGATTGAACAAATTACACACTGGTTGAAACGATGGGAAGGACTGCTGCGATCTCTTTCTTGTAAAGGCCGCACTCTTGTCATAAATAGCTTGACAGCAGCAAGATTATGGCATAAACTAATTGCCTTGCAGCCACCCAAGGAGTTGATACCAGCCATCCAGTGGGTCTTGGTTAATTTCTTTTGGAATGGATACCACTGGCTTCGGCCTCAAATACTGTACCATCCTCGGAAGGAGGGTGGACATGGAATTGTGGATGTGTCCACCCGGCTTATGGCTTTTCACCTACAGTCTGTGCAACGTCTGTTGTATGCTGAAGAGCTGCCCTGGTGCCCATTTGTGGTTTTTTTGCTGCAACAAGCGGGAGGCCTGTGTTATGACAGGCACCTGTTCCTGGTGAACCTTGACCGTGTCAGCTTAGTTTCAATCCCAATTTTTAAATCAGGGTTTGCTGAAAGTTTGGAAAGGTTTTGGGGTTCATCGTTGCCTTGAGGCTTATAATTTCCGATGTTTATCCAAGAACCTATTTTCTATAACGAGTTTTTCCCATGCATTCCTCATAGTCCGACTTTGATTAGGAAATTTACTCAAGGAGGAGTTGGCAAAGTTTGTGACCTGAGGGGTACATCTGGGACAAAATGGATGTCTGCTGGCAGGGTTGTGACACATCGACCATTCTTGGTTTAAGATCTGTGCGTGTTGTCAGCCAAATTATACGCATCGTCAAGAGTAAGTTTAAGGAGTTAAATATTGCCTGGGAAGGTAAACAATGTCGAGGATTTTCGGCTGTCTTTCCCTGAAATTAAGGTGCTCCCAGTTCTCCAGTCAAATGGTGAACTTGTATCTCCTTTTCATTTGGTAACAAAGGCGGGTATTCACAAGCCCTTTCGAGAAAACCAAGCATCACCCTTCTCCGGAGTGACACGAGTGGCCTTGTGGTCAGAAAGGTTAGGGCCAGGGTCTCCTGCCACGCCACTGTGGCCTAATATGTACAAACTACCTATTTACGGGTTCCTCACAGATATCCAGTGGAGATTAGCACATTGGGCTCTCCCTTCAAACACCTTTATTCATCACCTTGATAGCTCAGTACCCATAGCATGCCCCTTCTGTGAACAGGAGAATCTCTTTCATGCCTATGTGAAATGCGAAAGACTAATACCTCTTTTCTTGATTCTCACACGCCTTTTTGATCAGTTGTCTTTTCCTTTCACTTCACATTCTTTTATTTTTGGTGTATCTTTCAGACCCTCCTGCAAGGACTCTGGTGTCCTCCTAAACTTCTTAGCTGCTGTAGCAAAATATTCAATATATAAATCGAGGAAAATTAAAATTGATAATGGGCATGGGTTTGATGTTGTTCCTATGTTTAAAGGGCTGGTGTCTGCAAGAATAAGGTTAGAGTTTGATTATTATGTGGCGAATGAAAAGGTCAAACTCTGAGTGCAAATGGTGTATTAATGAAGCCTTATGTGTTGTGAATGAATTGAATTTGGTCTTTCTTTTTTAATAATTACATTAAGAACTGTGTTGTTTTTTCTATTTTCTCTCCTGTAAAATTTGACTTGACCTGGTTTGTTTTTGTGAAATAAATGGTGTTGCAAATTCAATTCTCTCTCTCTCTCTCTCTCTCTCTCTCTCTCTCTCCCACTCTCTCTCTCTCCCTCTCTCCCTCTCTCCCTCTCTCCCTCTCTCCCTCTCTTCCTCTCTCCCTCTTTGATGTGCTGTACCATACTCATTACAGAGCGTTTCAGCAAGTGCTGCCGAAGCAGTTTATCGGTGAGCATTATACTAGGTGGTTTGCCATTGCTTTCCCAGCTTTGTTGGTGTCTATTCGTTACATAAGGAAAAATATGACTCTGCCAGGATTTTAACCACCGACCTCCCAGACTCAGAGCAGACCCATTGTACCAGCGAGTGTGCGTAATGAGGCTCGGGAAGCCACTCTCTCAGGTCCAATATTGAAGCATATTAATTAATAATTATCTCAACATGAAATTGGACAAGTATTTTGATGTCATGGATGTCCCGGAATAACAATTACTCACAATGTACTGATTTTCGGATGGAATTTCATGGTAAAGTTGGCAGCTCACAAGATGAGCTGCACAGATGCTGAGAGATGTTGCTTCATCCAATTCATTCCTTCTGTGAGGAATTGCTTCCAAACCAGATTGGCTTTTTTAAAGAAGATTAAATAGGTGGACATCACTTCGTACCAGACTGGGATACCGGTATATAATGGAGGTTTTGATGTCTTATTTTACTGTCAGCGGACACCTCCATCTATGTATACATAACTTTATGTCCGAGAAAAAGATCAAGGACACTTGGACAAGAATGGTAGCAATGTCCAAGATAACGATGGCGGTGTTTGGTGCCCAATGATCACTTTACGTGATCCCAATAACCAAGTTTGTCAAATGATCAGCTTCCATATTGTTGATTCAACAGTGCCCATGCTCATTCGATTCGCAAAGAGAGGCAGCTCTCCCAGGTGGAAGCACCGTTTGAAATATCGCTGAGCTCCTGTGCAGGTGACAATGATTTAAGGGACTCATTAATCTTTCACTGCATCCGAATGCACCAGGCCTTACCTAATGTCAAATGCCTCCGAACCTGTGAAACTTTCCAACGTGTAACAGTACCTGGGTGTTCGATGACATTTCAAAGTGCTGATTTTGTATATGCTAAACTTACGCATGATGAACACCTTGAAACTGCAAAAATATTCCAACTGATTTTATTACTTTACAAAGATTCACGGAACCCACATTTAACAAACGTTTATTTATCCAGGTAAAATCGAAGATTGCTTTCCAATGGGCAGGTAAATAAGTTGGTGGATTACCCTGTTTAAATTGTCTATTTATCAGGCTTTTCCACTCACTGGGTAAGACAAGTGTATAAGGCTTTATCAATTTGACCTGGGGATCGATGAGTTAATTTCGTAACATGCTAATGCAGCTATTGCTCATTGAAGAAAATGTACGAAAACATGATAAACAAGAAAGAAAATCAGACATTGCAGACCCTCGCTAGGTTGTGTGTTTTGTATTTTTTTAGGCTTTGGTGTTAAAACAAATATGACGGCTGAACTACGTGACCAATGACGTCATTATTTTTTATGCACCAATTTATCCCTAGATGTCGCTCAATAAATTTAGTCTTGATCGGATTAAGTTATGTACTTGTCGAATTATGACGTCATAATGGAGGAACCTATGGCATCATCATTAACATATTGTTCCCCATGGAGAGTTCTTCACAATGAGCTATGTCTCAATATTTTCTATGCAGTGCTTTCGGAGATATCTTTCAAAGGTGCAACTCTTTTCAGTTTTTCCAAGATAGTGCCCGTAACGGGTGACCTATCCTATGACATCACAATTATCATTAAAAAGTCTACAGGAGTCATTGCACCTATGGTGAAAATTTCCTCTCAATCGGACCAGCTCTTGCAGAGAAAATCATATTTATTCTATGCTGGCAAACAAAAATGAAAAAACACTCATAGCGCGACACTTGGCAAAAGAGAACAAAGTAGAATGTCACTCAGTAGAGCATCCTTTTTAACTCGCAAATAATTGGTGGTTGAATTCTGTGACCTGATATGCAAATCGTCTTCACATTTTAAGTAAATCTGATGAAAATTGACAATTTTAGAAATTTGGCCTATGTTGAACTTTTGATCTATGTTGACCTCAAAAATAGTTGGTGGATGGTTTCAGTTCACTGATATGAAAATCCCATTCATATTTCAAGTCAATCGGATGAAAATTGAGGATTTTAGAAATTTGAAGAAAATGGTTGACCTTTGGCAGATGTTGGCCTTTTGACCCATTGACCTCAAAAATAAATAGGATTTTGTCGGACCACGAACTCTACCATTTATTGAAGTTACGTAAAGAATAGTTCAACATTGTGATCTGTAGGCAAGTACAAGTGAGTGGACAGACAAACATACAAATGAAAAATCACTCATAGAGCGACACTTGGCAAAACAGAACAAAGTAGAATGGCACTCAGTAGAGCATCCTTTTGACCTCAAAAATAGTTGGTGGTTGAATTCAGTTGGCCGATATGAAAATCCTATTCAAATTTCAAATCAATCGGATGAAAATTGAAGATTTTAGAAATGTGAAAAAAGTGGTTGACCTTTGGTCTTTGTTGACCTTTTCTCCTACGCTGATCTCAAAATAGTTAGTGGTTCAATTCAGTTAGCCGATGTGTAAATCCTATTCAAATTTCAAGTCAATCTGATTGAAAATTGAGGATTTTAGATATTTGAAGTTGTTGTTGACCTTTGGCCTATGTTGACCTTTTGGCCTATGTTGATCTCAAAAATAGTTCGTGGTTCAATTCAGTTTGCTGAGATGAAAATCCAATTCAAATTCCAAGTCAATTGGATGAAAATTGAGGATTTTAGAAAAATTGAAATTGTTGTTGACCTTTTAGCCTATGTTGACCTTTTGGCATATGCTGATCTCAAAAATAGCTGGTGGTTGAATTCAATTAGCCGATATGTAAATCCTCTTCAAATTTCAAGTCAATCGGATGAAAATTGAGGATTTTAGAAATTCGAAAAATGTGGTTGACCTTTGGCTGATGTTGACCTTTTGGTCTGTGCTGATCTCAAAAATAGTTGGTGGTTGAACTCAGTTTGCTAATATGCAAATCCTAATCAAATTTCAAGTCGATCGGATGAAAATTGAGGATTTTAGAAATTTGAAGAAAGTGGTTGACCTTTTGACCTCAAAATATATAGGATTTTGTCGGACCACGAACTCTACCGTTTGGTGAAGTTTCGTGAAGATCGGTTTGAAATTATGACCTGTAGACAAGTATAAGTGAGCGAACAGCCAAACACACACAAACTGGAGCGATCAACATACTTGTCAAAAAACAATGTTCTGCCAAGTAACAAACACACAAATGCAATTTCCTCTCCACTGGCGAGGGTAACTCGAAGGAAAACGAAAACGAAACTCGGTAGAGAGCATACCTCCGCCAGGCTGAACAGTTTACGTTATGTATCCCACTGACGGGACGGATATGTATTCCGACCTGAAGGAAAATTAAATCTGCTTCTTGTTGTCACCTAAACAACTTATCCACCAAATTTTGTCATAGTCCGTCCACAACTTTAAAAAATATCATTCTATACAGTCGTGGGCAGAAATATTGGCACCCCTGCACTTTTTTCAAATAATGCACCATTTCTTCCAGAAAATTGTTGAAATGTAAAAAATCTTTTGGTGTCCACATTTGTATTTCTTTGGTTTGCAGTGGAACAAAACAAAAAGAGCTGAAAAATTACTAGATCTTAGCTTATTCCACACAGAAATCCTAGAATGGCACAGACAATATTATTGGCACCTTTTAGAAGTTGTTGGAAATAATTAGATTTCAAGCAGGTGATTCTCCTTTACTTTGGGATTGAACTCACCTGTAGTGAGTTGCAGGTGCCTGCAATATAAAAATCACTCATTCAACCAGTTTGAATTGAGAAAAGGAGTCATTCTGCCGTTTTGTGTCACTGTGTGTACTGCGATGAGCATGGAGAAAAAAAAAAGAAAACCAGAGAATTGTCTGAAGAGGTCAGACACAAGATTGTAGCCAAGCATGGACAATCTCAAGGCTACAAGTCCATTTCCAGAGACCTTGATGTTCCTGTGTCCACCGTACGCAATGTTATCAGGAAGTATAAGGCCCATGGCACTGTAGCCAACCTCCCTGGACGTGGCCGCAAGAGAAAACTTGATCAAAGATTGCAGCGAAGGATTGTTCGAATGGTGGAGAAAGCCTCTGATCAACTGCCAAACACATTCAAGCTAACCTTCTGACACAAGGTACGACAGTTTGAACTAACACCATCCGTCGCCAACTCAATGAAAGAGGGTTCTATGGTAGGGAGACCCAGGAGGACCCCACTGCTAAGAAAGCCTGACTGGATTTTCCAAAACACACCTGAACAAGCCAAAATCCTTCTGGGAGAATGTCCTGTGGACAGATGAGACCAAAATTGGAGCTTTTAGATAAAGCACATCATCTCTATGTTTACAGAAAACAAAATGAAGCCTTCAAAGAAAAGAACACCTTCCCGACAGTCAAACATGGAGGAGGTTCAGTGATGTTTTGGGGTTGCTGTGTTGTGTCTGGCACTGGGTGCCTTGAATGTGTGCATGGCCTCATTAAATCAGGAGATTACCAAGACATTTTGGAGAGCAATGTTCAAATGAGAAAGCTGGGTCTTCATTTTTGTCCACGACTGTGTATCGTTTTGGCCCCGTCACCCAATAGTGAAGAATCACTGAAATTTTAAAAAATCTGATCTGCATTTGGAGAAAGACAAGATGGATACTGCAGATAAGTAATGGAATCCGATGTTATGGATTATGAAAATTGGATTATGATTATGAAGTTATGGATTATGTCAGATGAATTTATTTGCAATAAATAATACAGTTCAATAAATGAGACCTTCCCTGGGTAGGATTAGCGGTGAGGGGAGAAATTTGTCACAACATTGTATATTGGTATGAGACTATTATAGCCTCACTTCCACTCCTGCCCCTACCCTCCACCCCCCAACAGAAGGGTAAGGTGATCATAAGCACAACCAATCCCCCAACAGTCGGGTAAGGTTATCTTTAGTTTCCACCCTCTCCCCAACAGGAGGGTAAGGTTATCTTAAGTATCCATCCTCTCCCCAACATAAGGGTAAGGTTATCTTTAGCATCCACTCTCTCCCCAACATAAGGGTAAGGTTATCTTTAGCATCCACCCTCTCCCCAACATAAGGGTAAGGTTATCTTTAGCATCCACCCTCTCCCCAACATAAGGGTAAGGTTATCTTTAGTATCCACCCTCTCCCCAACATAAAGGTAAGGTTATATTTAGTATCCACCCTCTCCCCAACATAAGGGTAAGGTTATCTTTAGTATCCACCCTCTCCCCAACATAAGGGTAAGGTTATCTTTAGCATCCACCCTCTCCCCAACATAAGGGTAAGGTTATCTTTAGTATCCACCCTCTCCCCAACATAAGGGTAAGGTTATCTTTAGTATCCACCCTCTCCCCAACATAAAGGTAAGGTTATATTTAGTATCCACCCTCTACCCCAACAGGAGGGTAAGGTTATCTTTAGTATCTACCCTCTCCCCAACATAAGGGTAAGGTTATCTTTAGTATCCACCCTCTCCCCAACAGAAGGGTAAGGTTATCTTTGGTATCCACCCTCTCCCCAACATAAGGGTAAGGTTATCTTAATTTTCCACCCTCTCCCCAACATAAGGGTTAGGGTGGTGCTCAAAATAATTTTTTTTAAATATTTACTGGGACATGGCTTTATGTTGTTCCTTTTGTTCCAAAATGAAAAGACACCAAATATGAAAGCAATCTGATTTTTTGTAGGGGTGCCACATCAGCCTTCAAACTAAAGGTGTCTACAAAACTTTTCTATATATGGATCGAAAGCAAAACCAGAAGTTTGTTTTATGAAAATCCACCCTCCACTCACTTTCTTTGTATTCTAGCAAACACAAGTTACAATAGCTGCACAAATAGCACTATATTGCTATGAAAACTCAAATTCAATGATAACAATCCAAATGTTCAGTTCATAAAATGAAGAGACACCATATCACATAATATTAAAAAACCCAAATATAATGAGAAATGTAACTCCTATTTCTGGGCCTGTTTCACCACTGTTGCCTTCTTGGCATTGGGGTACATCTTCCTGTGAGCAGCAACAACTTGGAGCAGAGCTTTCTTTTGCTCTTCATCCTTTGTAAGGAGCTTATTGTAGTCTTGTATCAATGCGACACCCCTTTCTGCCCTGTCGTTCACCACGACTAAGCCACTGGCGGCTTTCTTTGCTTCCTGAAAGCTGGTTTCTTGCTCCCATGAACCAGGATCCTTATCCATCCAATCAGTTGGGGTCCCTAGGATGCTGAAGAAATGCTTGGTGTGTTTTGTTATGAGGCCAGCGATTGACAGGGCGGTTCCTCGTTTGATAGCTGGTCTCTTTGGAGAGGGGTTTTCACCGTCATTTTTCAATGCTTCAATCATATTGATCTTGCTTTCTTTGTCAATTCTGGTGTCAAAGAATGCAAATGCCACTAGTACTGGGCTCATGTACCACGTGTGGCGGCCAAGTGCCTTCAAGGCTGCCTGAGCCATCTTCTGATTGATTTGTTCAAACTTTTCCAACTTCTTGAAGAGGTTAATGTCATTCAGGGGAGCCTCAATAGCTTGTGGAGCCCGAAACCAAGCCTGTACATACACAAGGCAGACAAAAATGTTGAAGGCTCGGAGTTCTCTCGCCTCTCGAAGTGTAAAGTGGAACTCTGACCGAAACATGAACACCTGTAGTGAATATAGTGCTTTTGCCATCCATCTGGCTCTGTGCATTGCTCCTGGAGCCATGATCCGGATTCCATGAGGTGGGATTCCTCCCATGTAGATGACAGTCAGTTCTAGGAGTTCACGATATTCAAACACACAAGAGCAAATTCCAGAGCTTCATCCATCATGTCATTGTTCTGTGCAAACTCAGCTGCCGTATCAGGATCTGTGAATCCATTTTTTGGTTGGTGATGGGCAATGGACGGCCACTCCGCCTGAAACCGCTTAAAAAGCTGGATGTCAGGGCCTGATGAAGGACCGAAAAGAGTGGTGAAAACATCTCCCAGAATGATTTCGTGCGCATGATGGCGGCAAGCCAAATGAATTAGTTCAGTCTGTAGCTTATTTTCAATGAGGACAGCAGCCCCTCCACGAACACCTGAATTGCTGGCCGTTGTGTCAAAAGACAAAGCCTTCACCCTGCCCACAAGGTTCCAGCTCTTCAGTGTGTCCACTACAGCGGTTGCCATAGCTTCTCCTCCCCCGTCAGGTAACTTGGGAACATTCAACAGCTGCTCCATTCCATGGTACTGGTTGGACACAAGGATTGGAAGACGATCCACCTTCACATGCACAAAATCTCCAGTGACATCAGGAAGAAGCTTTCCATCCCAATGGACCACTAAAGGACCCTGCACATTATGATGAAATGCTTCTTTTATTTCGTCCATGGTTTTGCATCGATGCATCATGCGATTCCGCCGCACTGTCCATCGGTTCAGTGCCAGCTCTGCAGGATCCCATCCTACTGCTCTACAAATGGATGCCAAGTTGTGGACAGCCATTCGGTCACTTGTTTTCGTACGATCCAAAGAAGCTGCGACTTCAGGAGTGACAATGTTGATCGGCCTTCTTTTCTTGGGACGAGATATCCCACCATCAGATGATGAAGAACCAGCCTGTGCCGTGGTCTCAGAGTCAGAGTCTGAGTCTGTGACTTCCATAGCAGTAGCACCGAGTTGTTAGTAGCACCTTCATGACCATTTCCTGTCTCTTATTTTCCTTCTCTGCCTTAGTCTTCTCCTTTTCTTCCCTTTCTTTCTTTCGCTTCGTTTTTGCTTCCAACACAGTGTCTACAGATCCCATTGAAGCCTTCCTCTCTGAGAATTGATTGTGAAGAAACTTCCTGTCCTCGGGGTTGGTGATTATGGCCTCCGAATCTGCATGCCTAAGATCAAACGTCTTCTCCAAGGAGGCCTTGAAGGATGCTTCCTTTTTCTCTTGGGTCGCACCACCCCGCTTTGCACCTTTTTGGAGGCTCCTCCATTCTTCATATAGCCTCTCCAAACGATGGATGCAGTGCTGCTTCGTCGTTGTAGGTAGGTGAGCTTTTTCCCAGAACTTCACAACCTCTTCAATGGTGAGGGTTGCACTCTCCCGGGCAGTGCGATTCTCCTTCTTCAGGTGATGGAAAAACAGGACAAGAGATTGATGCACAGTCGGGAGCTTGGCACCTTTGATGGCATCTCCAGAAGTGGACCCAATGAGATACACATTATCCTGAGCCCGAGTTTTCAATGAAACACTGGTACTAGCACATGCCATATCTGCAAAATACGCAAGAATGTGGGTAAAATCCTGTTAATTCTTACTCCACAGGGTCACTCTCTACAAAAGAGCCACAGTCAATAAGTTAGGCCTACATATTACACACTAAAAAAGCGTACCCCTGACCCCGGGAACCTGTACAAAACATGCATGAAAATTGCCCAGATAGTGATCATAGGAAGTCTCAAAACTGTATGTATAATATATTGTATATAACTATATATATAATGTATAATGTGTATTTATGTATATTTATTATTTAATGTATATTTTATGTATAAATTTAATGTATATTTAATTATAATGTATATATATTGTATAACTATATATTTATTTATTATATTTAAATTTTAATATATTATATTTATTTTTAATATATTATTTAATGTATTATATTTGGCTATATTTGTATAATTGTCTATCGTATAATTGTATATATAATGTATAATATAATATATATTATTATTATTTAATGTATATTTACTATATATTTATTTTTAATATTATATTTAATGTATATATATATAATTATGTATTTATTTTGTGTATATACAGCCCAAAAAATGGGAATTCCTATTTTTGCATGGGGGAAAATTCATCACTGATGTGGCACCCCTAAATATTATTGGATTCCATTCAAATGTGATGTGGTTTCCTTTGACACCAAAAGGAACAACAATAGACCATGTCCCGGAGAAAATCTGCATTTTGATTTTTTGAAGCCCACCCTAATAAGGGTAAGGTTATCTTTAGTATCCACCCTCTCCCCAACAGAAGGGTAAGGTTATCTTTAGTTTCCACCCTCTCCCCAACATAAGGGTAAGGTTATTTTTAGTTTCCACCCTCTCCCCAACATAAGGGTAAGGTTATCTTTAGTTTCCACCCTCTCCCCAACATAAGGGTAAGGTTATCTTTAGTATCCACCCTCTCCCCAACAGAAGGGTAAGGTTATCTTTAGTTTCCACCCTCTCCCCAACATAAGGGTAAGGTTATTTTTAGTTTCCACCCTCTCCCCAACATAAGGGTAAGGTTATCTTTAGTTTCCACCCTCTCCCCAACATAAGGGTAAGGTTATCTTAAGTATCCACCCTCTCCCCAACATAAGGTAAGGTTATCTTTAGCATCCACCCTCTCCCCAACATAAGGGTAAGGTTATCTTTAGCATCCACCCTCTCCCCAACATAAGGATAAGGTTATGTTTAGTATCCACCCTCTCCCCAACAGAAGGGTAAGGTTATCTTTTGTATCCACCCTCTCCCCAACATAAGGGTAAGGTTATCTTTAGTATCCACCCTCTCCCCAACATAAAGGTAAGGTTATATTTAGTATCCACCCTCTACCCCAACAGGAGGGTAAGGTTATCTTTAGTATCCACCCTCTCCCCAACAGAAGGGTAAGGTTATCTTTAGTTTCCACCCTCTCCCCAACATAAGGGTAAGGTTATCTTTAGTATCCACCCTCTCCCCAACAGAAGGGTAAGGTTATCTTTAGTTTCCACCCTCTTCCCCAACAGGAGGGTAAGGTTATCTTTCGTGTCCACCCTCTCCCCAACAGAAGGGTAAGTCCATCTTTAGAATGAATTCAAGTCAATGAGGGTGAGGTGACCTTTCGCATTCCCTCAAACAGAAGATTGGGTGGGAATCTTCAGCAATGTCCTCCCTCCAACCAACAGGAGGGTAAAGCCATCTATATATCCAGACACAGACACACACACAGACACACACACACACACACACACACACACACACACACACACACACACCTTTGAGACCTGGTAAGTCTCCCTTTCACCTCTTGAAACCCACCCATGCATAGAGGGATAGCAGCCAACACCAGCGACTTGTGCGCACACACACAAACACACACACATGCACACGTGTACACACACACACACACACACACACACACACACACACACACACACACACACACACACACACACACACACACACAGCGTGACAACTGTAGCACAAGCAGAGTACATGGAAAATTCAACAGACTACAGAATACAATTTGTGTACAAGCATGAACACAGTAAGCCAGAAAAAGTATCACTCACCTTGCAAAGAAATTCCAAAAACAGGTGCAATTGGAATATGTCACGCACCAAACCGAAACAGCAACAAATACAGCCCCAGCTGCAACGGTTTCAAAAAAGACAAAATAAAAATACAATATGAAATACTAGCAGGTATATAGTGACACTTGGATGAAAGATAAAAGAGCGGGGAAATATATAAAAAAAGTTGGACAGATTGGGGATAGACAAAGAAGGATCACTGGAATGGCAAAGAAGAGGTGAGCTCAACTGGGACAGAAAACGAATCATAATAAATGCCCAAGATCAAGGACACTACACAAATGGCTTTAACAAGACGGCGGGACTGAGTCGATCAGAGAAGTGTAGGTTTACAAAAGGTAACACCTTCCTCATCCCAAAATCTGAAGAGACCCAAATACCCGACAAATCACGGCCAACAACTTGTCGACAATATACAAGCATTTAACAGGAATGATCACAGAAACAAATAAACATTTCTCAACCTAACACAACAAGGAGGCCTTGTTGCACTATTTGCACCACAATAGACATCAGAAACGTGTTTGCCACACTCCCAAAGCTCGCACAAACAAAATACTCAACACAAACATGCACAACAACACCAAACGCTGGCTTGCCAACGACCTATCATGCAGACAATCATTTGTAATTTTTAATGACAGATCATCATGCGCACCATACTTTCCGAATGGAGTCCCTCAAGGCTCAGTCCTCTCCCCCGCAATCATTAATCTGTTCATGCACAACATTTCACAACCACTCAAACATACAATTTTCCTCATATGCAGGTGATACAACCATCACCTCTACTCCTAGCAGCATCAGCACCTCCACAGCACAACTTCAACCCTTCCTCAGCACCCGACAAACCTGGCTCACCATCACCGCTACTCACAGCAGCATCAGCACCACCACAACACAACTTCAACCTTTCCTCAGCACCCGACAAACCTGGCTCACCATCAACACCCTTACTCATAGCAGCATCAGCACCTCCACAACACAACTTCATCCTTTCCTCAGCACCCTACAAACCTGACTCACCATAAATACACAAAAAATAGCACCCTCAAAATCAACATGTCCCTCTTCTAACAAATTACACCAAGGAACATAGCGCTGCCACTTTTAACACATTCAATGTCATTCTCAAATCACATGACAAACGTTCAAAAACATATGCACACCCAGGATGAATACACATTTCACATCTCCGCAGTGAACACACCTTGGGTACATCACAGGTGATGATGGTTGTTAATCGAAATTGTGTGTGTGTGGTTTCGGAGAGTGCAAATACATATTTTGTAGGGATGGGGGTGGGGGGGACCCACCCCCCCTCCTCCTTGTAGACCTGGATTTTTAAAAATGTTGTGAACAAACTTTGGTACATCACGGGTGATGAAGGTTGTGGTCAAGTTGCATCGGAATAGTGTTTGTAGTTTCAGAGGAAAAAGCAAATTCCTATTTTGGGGGTCAAACCTGAATCCACTTTGAGCTTTAACCCCCAGTAGATGCCTTTAGACCTCTATTTTTTTTTTAATGCTGTGAACAAACTTTAGTTGCAACACAACAAATATAATTTGTGCCAACTTTGGTCACAATCCCATTAGCAGTTTCGGAGAAGAAGTTGCAAGTGTTTATGAACGGACTAACGGACTGACTGACAGACAGACGACGCGCCATAGCATAAGCTCACCGGAACTATGTTCCAGGGAGCGAAATATGCATTAAACATTTAATATTATCTGAAACGGGATTCTAAACATTTAACAATTTATTAAAATGGTTTTAAACATGTCACAACTTTTCAACAGTGTTATACATTTAGCAATTTATGAAACATTTATTATTACCTGAACGGTATTTTTAACATTTAAAAATCTATTCAACATTTAATAGTACCTGAATGGCATT
Organism: Myxine glutinosa; assembly: GCF_964187855.1. Classification (NCBI taxonomy): domain Eukaryota; kingdom Metazoa; phylum Chordata; class Myxini; order Myxiniformes; family Myxinidae; genus Myxine; species Myxine glutinosa. Next base: position 268,855,147 of record NC_136262.1, on the reverse strand, counting down.
TTAAAACATTTATCAATTCATTAAACACTGGCGTGGATCGGCTCCCAATGCTCGCCTCACCACACATCGTCGCTGCAGAGGCACGAGCTTGTTTTAACTGAGGATAATGACCTGACTGAATTTGATTTGCTGTGTTGTCATGATTTACAACAATCATAATACAAACATTTATTTTTATACTTTATGTTTTTTTAAATAAATATTTATTTTTTGGTACAAATTTATTTTTATTTTTGTGATACTATTTATTTTAATTTATTTGTGATCAAAAAAGGTCCAAATTGTGTAAAGCTCGAAATGGTCAAGGGTCCAAGCTGTCTAATCAGTCTGAAGGGTGTAAGAGTTCTAAATGGTGTTAAGGTCTAAGGGGTCAAAAAGGACTTAAGGGGTGTAAAGGTTTAAATGGTATATAAGGTTGGAAGGGTGAAGGGATGTAAAGGTGTCTGAAAGGGTCTTAAAGGTAAAAGTGGTCTTATGGGTCTTGGGGGTTTTCAGGATCTTTTGGAACTTTTGGATCTTTTGGGTCTTTTAGGTCTTCGGTGTCTTTTGTGTCTGTGTGGTCTTTTGGGCCTTTAAAGGTCTTTGGGGTATTTTCGGTCTTCAGGGTCTTTTGAGTATTTTGGGTCTTTGTGGTATTTTTGGGTGTTCATTGTCTTTTAGGTCTTTTGGGGATTTTGGGTCCTCTGGGTCTTTTGAGTCTTTTGGTCGTTTGGGTCTTTAAGGGTCTTTGAGGTTTTTGGGTCGTTGAATCTTTGGGGTCTTTGAGGGTCTTCGGAGTATTTTGGGTATTTTGGGTCATTATGGTATTTTTGGGTGTTCATTGTCTTTTCGGTCTTTGGGGTATTTTTTTTTTTTTTAGTCTTCCAGGTGTTTTGGGTCTTAGACTACTGAATGGTCTTTTGTCTTCATGGTCTTTTCAGTCTTCAGGGTGTTTTGGGTCTTCATGGTCTATGGGGTATTTGGGTTGTTTTTGGTCTTCAGGATCTTTTGCGTCTTCAGGGGTCTTTGGGATCTTTTGGGTCCTCTGGGTTTTTAAGGGTCTTTTGTATCTTTGGGGTATTTTAAGTTTTTTTTGCGGCTTTTGGGTCTTTGAGTTATTTTGGGTCCTCTGGGTCTTATTAGTCTTCAACAGTCTTCGGGGTCTTTTGGGTCTTTCAGGGTCTTGGTTGTCTTAAGGGTCTTGGGGGACTTAAAGGGTCTTCAAAGGTCTAAGGGATTTCAGTAGTCTAAGTTTCTTTCCGAAAATACTGTCTGGACAACCATCCCATCTACTTTCTCAACAAACATCCCTCCGAAAAGTTCTGTCACTCAAGCTTTTGGGTCTCACTATCTCCCATGATCTTTCCTGTGAAAACCACATTTCCAATCTGGCTTCCAAAGCCAGTCTCCGACTGGGCATCCTCCGTCATGCGTAGTCCTTCCTTGGCACACCTGAGCTCCTCACCACATACAAGGCTTTCATCCGCAGCTCAATGGAGTACTGTTCTCCCCTCTGGGCCGGTGCTCCTACCTCACACCTAGCTCATCTTCACTCTGTTGAAACCAAAGCTTTCAGAATCATTGGAAACTCCCGCGATGAAGCTAACTCCGAGGGCCTTTCACTCACTCACCGTAGGCAGGTTGGTGGTCTTTCTGTCTTCTAGCGACTCCTCTCCGGCCTAGCTCATTGTATTAAACATTTAATAACACCTGAACGGGCTTTTCAACATTTCAAAATGTATTAAACATTTAATATTACCTGAACGGGCTTTTTAAAATTGAAAAATGTATTAAACATTTAATATTACCTGAACGGGCTTTTTAACATTTAAAAATGTATTACAATTTTAATATTACTTGAACGGGCTTTTTAACATTAAAAAATGTATTGAACATTTAATATTACCTGAATGGGATTTTTAACATTTAAAAATGTATTAAACATTTAATATTACCTGAACGGGCTTTTTAACATTTAAAGATGTATTAAACATTTAATATTACCTGAACGGGCTTTTTAAAGTTTAAAAATGTATGAAACATTTAATATTACCTGATCGGGATTTTTAACATTTAAAAATGTATTAAACATTTAATATTACCTGAACGGGCTTTTTAACATTTAAAAATGTATTAAACATTTAATACTACCTGAACGGGCTGTTTAACATTTTAAAATGTATTAAACATTTAATATTACCTGAACGGGCTGTTTAACATTTTAAAATGTATTAAACATTTAATATTACCTGAACGGGCTGTTTAACATTTTAAAATGTATTGAACATTTAATATTACCTGAACAGGATTTTTAACATTTAAAAATGTATGAAACATTTAATATTACCTGAACCGGCTTTTTAACATTTAAAAATGTATTAAACATTTAATATTACCTGAACGGGCTTTTTAACATTTAAAAATGTATTCAACATTTAATATTACCTGAATGGGCTTTTTAACATTTAAAAATGTATTAAACATTTAATATTACCTGAACGGGCTTTTTAACATTTAAAAATGTATTAAACATTTAATATTACCTGAACGGCCTTTTTAACATTTAAAAATGTATTAAACATTTAATATTACCTGAATGGGCTTTTTAACATTTAAAAATGCATTAAACATTTAATATTACCTGAATGGGCTTTTTAACATTTAAAAATGTATTAAACATTTAATATTACCTGAATGGGCTTTTTAACATTTAAAAATGTATTAAACATTTAATATTACCTGAACGGGCTTTTTAACATTTAAAAATGTATTACACATTTAATATTACCTGAACCGGCTTTTTAACATTTAAAAATGTATTAAACATTTAATATTACCTGAATGGGCTTTTTAACATTTAAAAATGTATTAAACATTTAATATTACCTGAATGGGCTTTTTAACATTTAAAAATGTATTAAACATTTAATATTACCTGAACGGGCTTTTTAACATTTAAAAATGTATTACACATTTAATATTACCTGAACGGGCTTTTTAACATTTAAAAATGTATTAAACATGTAATATTACCTGAACAGGCTTTTTAACATTTAAAAATGTATTAAACATTTAATATTACCTGAACGGGCTTTTTAACATTTAAATATGTATTAAACATTTAATATTACCTGAACGGGCTTTTTAACATTTAAAAATCTATTAAACATTTCATATTACCTGAACTGGCTTTTTAACATTTAAAAATGTATTAAACATTTAATACTAGCAGAAGTACCCAGCGTTGCCGTGCGGGGGAGGAGGAGGAGGGGGGAGGGGGCGGGGGAGGGGAGGGGGAGAAGTGGAGGGGAGGAGGGGGAGGCTATGGAAGGGGGGGGGGGACAAACCTTGGACAGACCCCCTCCCTCCCCCCCCCCCCCCCCCCCCCCCACACACACGAGCCTCGACCCCCATACATTCGCAGAGAGTGTAAACGGGCAGGGTATCAGGCAACTTGAATTTGGCAGCCTGGCCTGGCTCGTACGTCCAAACTTCATTCTTCAGACGCTGGTGACCAGGCTGCCGCTGATAATCCCCACATAATCCCAATGCAGCCTGCGTGGGAGTATAGCCACTGATCTATAGTATAGCAGGCAGCGTGGAGTCTGGTGGTGAGGATGGAACATCACGTGATCGCTCTGAGCGAATCAGCAAGCTGCTCTGGCACAGGCTGAGATCAGTGTATAATGTTCCTCGCTGAAATGCGCTAAGTTAAATATGAATAAAAAATATGGATCTCATCATCGGAGGTCATTTTTAGGTAGACCATGTCCTTCCCAGGCCTAATGGCCATGTCTACGCCAAAAATCAAGTACGTGAGCCTCTCCGTTTAGGAGTCTATAGGTAACACACACACATCTCAATTTTTCATTTCTGTTCCTCAAAATTCTATCTCTCTCTTTTATTCACAGACACACAGACACAAAGACATACAGACATACAGACACAGACACACACACAGACACACAGACACACACACACACACACACACTTAATTAATTGTACAGTATCGGTTGTTCCTAAACTTAAATATAAATAATTTAAAGGATTGTTGTAAATGATGTTAATTTTACAACATCCTATATTCAACTTTATTTAAATTGTAAACCTCAAACATAGTTTCTCCACCTAAAGCAAGAACCTTAACCTGGAAGCAATTGACTCGTTTCCCGACTGCATGGATCATCAGCTGGGCACCGTTCCTCCTCGAGTTTCGATCCTTTCAGCCCAGGACCTCTCCAAACGGCGGATCCACAACCTCGATCATGGATCCACATCAATAGATGGTACATCAGTAGATCCACAACCTCAGTTGTGTACAGGCAGTCAGTCAACCCATCAATGCAACATCACTTATACCAACTTTACTCGCAATAGGATTTAATGTGTTATCATATATTTATAACTTTCCTTACACACTCGATAACATGATAATATCATTAAATCATTCACATCTTACCCTTAAATACATCAATCTACCAACCAACATGACCACACCACCTACCTTCTATCAAACTGCACTTCGAATGTTCAAACTGTCACCTATAACGGTTTTTGGCATGCTGCCGTATCCTAGCAACCACTGATTCCTAACAACATTGATTTGTAGTATATTTAATTATTATATTGTACTGTATTTAGATAAAGATCTCATGAATAATATTTTTAATATTCGTGTTGTATTTTACGAATTCGATTTGGTGCCTTTTTGTGATATTAAAGAAAACTTGTTTTAATCTACCAACTGCAGCCCCCTGCGCTAACATACGTCTGACTAGTTGTTGTCATTTATTTATGACCAGTTCAGAGCTGTGGGTGGTTGCTCTTGCAGTCCTAATTATTTCACCTGCAACCGTACCATAAAATAGCTTTTTGGGAATGTTGCTGTCTAAGAAAGGCATCCGGACAATGTGGAATGGAAATGCATCTCGTTTATCAAATAGTTTGGTGTGAAATTTATTATTATGGATGTCAATTTGTAATTCTAAAAAGGAAACTGAAGTGGAAGGTTGGTTTTCCTTTTTTAATTCAAGTTCTTTTGGATATATACATCATCATGAAGCTGCTCAAATATATATATATATATCCATCATTAATCACACACACACACACACACACACACACACACACACACACACACACACACACACAGTGTTTTATTTATACAGATTACCTGGACGGGCTTTTTGTCCCCTATCGCACCACGGGGCGAAAGGGGGACTATGGTTTTCCCTTCCTTCCGTGTGTGCGTGCGTGCGGACGTGCGTGCATGCGGGCGTGCGTGCGTACATGCGTAAGCGAAGGACCGAATTCTAATTTGGTGTGTGGGTGCAACCCACGTCAAAATCCAAGATGGCCACCGCCATGTATGTCTGAAACTTGTGAGCGGAATATCTTGAAAAATAAGCGAAGTACCAATTTCTAATCTGGTGTGTGGGTGTAACTAGGCATAAGGAAGAACGCCATTGAAAATTGGGTCGCCACGTCAAAATCCAAGATGGCCGCCTTGCGTCTTCCACTTTGTCAACTCACATCACTTCACCGATGGGGGACCTAGGCGTAACGCTTGTTGTCCCCCGTCGCACCGTGGAGGGAAAGGGGGACTATGGTTTTCCCCTCCGTCCGTGTGTGCGTCCGTCCATCAGTGCGTGTGTGCGTGCATGCGGACGTGCATGCGTGCGTACGTGCGTGTGTGCATGCGTAAGCGAAGGACCGAATTCTAATTTGGTGTGTGGGTGCAACCCACGTCAAAATCCAAGATGGCCGCCGCCATGTATGTATGTCTGACGCCATGTACGTCTGAACCTTGTGAGCGGAATATCTTGAAAAATAAGCGAAGTACCAACTTCTAATCTGGTGTGTGGGTGTATCTAGGCATAAGGAAGAAGGCTATTGAAAATTGGGTCGCCACGTCAAAATCCAAGATGGCCGCCACCATATATATGTCTGAACCTTGTGAGCGAAATATCTTGAAAAATAAGCGAAGTACCAACTTCTAATCTGGTGTGTGGGTGTATCTAGGCATAAGGAAGAACGCTATTGAAAATTGGGTCGCCACGTCAAAATCCAAGATTTTTTTTTGTTTGGATTTTTTGATTTTTTTGGATCAATCCAAGATTTTTGAAGGGGATTTTTAACATTTAAAAATGTATTAAACATTTAATATTACCTGAACGGGCTTTTAAAAAACATATAGCAATTTATTGAGCTAGTTTTAAACATTTAACAACTTTTTCAATGGTGTTAAACATTTAGCAATTTATTAAACTAGTTTTAAACATTTATCAATTCATTGAACTAGTTTTAAACATTTAGCAATTTATTAAACTAGTTTTAAACATTCAGCAACTTTTTCAATGGTGTTAAACATATAGCAATTCATTAAACTAGTTTTAAACATTTAACAACTTTTTCAATGATGTTACACATATATCAATTTATTAAGCTAGTTTTAAACATTTAACAACTTTTTCAATGGTGTTAAACATTTAGCAATTTATTGTCCCCCGTCGCACAGCGGAGCGAAAGGGGGACTATGGTTTTTCCCTCCGTCCGTGTGTCCGTCCATCCGTCCGTCCGTCCGTCCGTCCGTGCGTGCGTGCGGGCGTGCGTGTTTGCGTGCGGGCATGCGTGCGTGCGTGCGTAAGCGAAGGACCGCATTCGAATTTGGTGTGTGGGTGCAACCCACGTCAAAATCCAAGATGGCCGCCGTCATGTATGTCTGATGCCATGTATGTCTGAACCTTGTGAGATGAATATCTTGAAAAATAAGCGAAGTACCAACTTCTAATCTGGTCTGTGGGTGTATCTCGGCATAAGGAAGAACGCGATTGAAAATTATTGGGTCGCCACGTCAAAATCCAAGATGGCCGCCGCCATGTATGTCTGAACATTGTGAGATGAATATCTTGAAAAATAAGCGAAGTACCAACTTCTAATTTGGTGTGTGGGTGTATCTCGGCATAAGGAAGAACGCTGTTCAAAATTGGGTCGCCACATCAAAATACAAGATGGCCGCCACCATATATATATATATATGTCTGAACCTTGTGAGATGAATATCTTGAAAAATAAGCGAAGTATCAACTTCTAATTTGGTGTGTGGCTGTATCTCGGCATAAGGAAGAACGCTGTTGAAAATTGGGTCGCCACGTCAAAATCCAAGATGGCCACCACCATATGTATGTCTGAACCTTGTGAGCGAAATATCTCGAAAAATAAGCGAAGTACCAACTTCTAATCTGGTGTGTGGGTGTAACTAGGCATAAGGAAGAACGTTATTGAAAATTGTGTCGCCACGTCAAAATCCAAGATGGCCGCCTCCATGTATGTCTGAACCTTGTGAGCGAAATATCATATCATAGCATGTTTTCTGCGTCTTCCACTTTGTCAACTCACATCACTTCACCGACGGGGGACCTAGTTAAACTAGTTTTAAACATTTAACAACTTTTTCAATGGTGTTAAACATTTAGCAATTTATTAAACTAGTTTTAAACATTTAACAACTTTTTCAATGGTGTTAAACATATAGCAATTTATTAAACTAGTTTAAAACATTTAACTTTTTCAATGGTGTTAAACATTTAGCAATTTATTAAACTAGTTTAAAACATTTAGCAATTTATTTAACTAGTTTTAAACATTTAGCAATTTATTAAACTAGTTTTTAACATTTAACAACTTTTTCAATGGTGTTAAACATATAGCAATTTATTAAACTAGTTTTAAACATTTCACAACTTTTTCAATGGTGTTAAACATATATCAATTTATTGAGCTAGTTTTAAACATTTAACAACTTTTTCAATGGTGTTACACATATATCAATTTATTAAACTAGTTTTTAACATTTAGCAATTTATTTAACTAGTTTTAAACATTTCACAACTTTTTCAATGGTGTTACACATATATCAATTTATTGAGCTAGTTTTAAACATTTAACAACTTTTTCAATGGTGTTACACATATATCAATTTATTAAACTAGTTTTTAACATTTAGCAATTTATTTAACTAGTTTTAAACATATAGCAATTTATTAAACTAGTTTTAACATTTCACAACTTTTTCAATGGTGTTACACATATATCAATTTATTAAACTAGTTTTTAACATTTAGCAATTTATTTAACTAGTTTTAAACATATAGCAATTTATTAAACTAGTTTAAAACATTTAACTTTTTCAATGGTGTTAAACATTTAGCAATTTATTAAACTAGTTTAAAACATTTAGCAATTTATTTAACTAGTTTTAAACATATAGCAATTTATTAAACTAGTTTTTAACATTTAACAACTTTTTCAATGGTGTTACACATATATCAATTTATTAAACTAGTTTTAAACATTTCACAACTTTTTCAATGGTGTTACACATATATCAATTTATTGAGCTAGTTTTAAACATTTAACAACTTTTTCAATGGTGTTAAACATTTAGCAATTTATTAAACTAGTTTTAAACATTCAGCAACTTTTTCAATGGTGTTAAACATATAGCAATTCATTAAACTAGTTTTAAACATTTAACAACTTTTTCAATGGTGTTACACATATATCAATTTATTAAGCTAGTTTTAAACATTTAACAACTTTTTCAATAGTGTTAAACATTTAGCAATTTATTAAACTAGTTTTAAACATTTAACTTTTTCAATGGTGTTAAACATTTAGCAATTCATTAAACTAGTTTTATACATTTAGCAATTTATTAAACTAGTTTTATACATTTAACCACTTTTGAATGGTGTTTAACATTTAGCAATTTATTAAACTAGTTTTAAACATTTAAAAGCTTTTTGAATGGTGTTAAACATTTAGCAATTTATTAAACTAGTTTTAAACATTTAACCACTTTTCAATGGTGTTTAACATTTAGCAATTTATTAAACTAGTTTTAAACATTTAAAAGCTTTTTGAATGGTGTTAAACATTTAGCAATTTATTAAACTAGTTTTAAACATATAACAACTTTTTCAAAGGTGTTAAACATTTATCAATTTATTAAGCTAGTTTTAAACATTTAACAACTTTTTCAATGGTGTTACACATTTAGCAATTTATTAAACTAGTTTTAAACATTTAACAACTTTTTCAATGGTGTTAAACATTTAGCAATTTATTAAACTAGTTTTGAACACCGAACAACTTTTTCAATGGTGTTAAACATTTAGCAATTTATTAAGGACTAGCAGAAGTACCCGGCATTGCCGGGCGGGGGAGGGGAGGGGAGGGGAACGGGGGGGAGGGGAGAAGAGTGGGAGGGGGAGAGGGGAGAAGAGGGGGGGATGGGGAGGGTGAGGGATGGGAGGGGGTGGGAGGGGGGAGAGGGGAGGGGGGAAGGGGGGAGAGGGGGGAGGGGGGAGGGGAAGGGGGAGGGGGGGAGGGGAGGTGGGAAGGGAGGGGGGAAGGGAGGGGGGAGGGGGGGAAGGGAGGGGGAGGGGCCAGAGGGGGAGGGGAGGGGGAAGGGGGGAGGGGGCGTGGATTGGCTCGCGACGCTCACCTCACCATACATCATCGCTGCAGAGGCACAGGCTAGTTTAAACTGAGGATAATGACCTGACTCTACTTGAGTTGTGTTTTCATGATTTACACCAATCATAATACAAACATTTTTAGGGGTTTGAAGGTTTAAAGGGTAGAAAAGGTTGGAAGGGTGAAAGAGTCTAAAGGTGTCTGAAGTATTGAAAGGGTCTCAAAGGTAAAAGTGGTTTTAAGGGTCTTGGGGGGCCTTGGGGGGGTCTTTGGGATCTTGGGATCAAATGGGTCTAAAGGATCTTATGGGTCTTATGGGACTTTTGGGTATTTTGGGTCTTTTGGAACTTTGGGATCTTCGAGGCCATTTGGGTATTTTGGGTGTTTGGGTCTTTAAGGGTCTTTGGGGTCTTTTGGGTGTTTTGGGTCTTCAGGGTATTTGGGGTATTTTATGTATTTTTGGGTCTTCGGTCTGAAGGGTTTAGACAAGAGGCCTCAAAATGGTGACCCTGCAAGCATCTCGCTACCTGGACAGCCGATGCTGTGTCTTGAAGCAGCCATTCTATACAATGGCAATTTGTTTCACTACAATTAAAAGCTCCGGTACTTTGTTTTTTATTGCAGACTAGCAGAAGTACCCAGCATTGCCGGGTGGGGGAGAGGAGGGGGAAGGGGAGGGGAACGGGTGGGAGGGGAGGAGAGGAGAGAGGGGGAGGGGGTAAGGGGGAGCGGGAAGTGGAGGGGGAAGGGGAGGGGGAGGGGGGAAGGGGTAGGGGGAAATGGAGGAGGAGGGGGAGGGGGGGAAGGGGAGGGGGGTAGGGTGGAGGGGGAGGGAGGGGGAAGGGTAGGGGGAGGGGGAAGGGGGAGTGGGGGAAAGGGGAGGGGAGGGGGAGGGAGGGGGAAGGTTAGGGGGAGGGGGAGTGGGGGAGGGGAGGGGGGTAGGGTAGGGGGAGGATGGAGTGGAGGGGGAAAGGGAGGGGGAGGGGAGGGCGGGGAGGGGGGAAGGGGAAGGGGAGGAGAGGGATGGGGAGGGAGAGGGGGGAGGGGGAAGGGGAGCATGGGGAGGGCCAGTCAACAATGACGTTGCAGTTCTCATGGGAGGAGAGCAGCACAACAATCGCGACATTGTCCTGCATCTTCGCAACAGCAGCACGAAGCGGATTTTGGAGACTCACCGATCCTATGACGCCCTCCAGTACGGGCGTTGCCGGGCGGGGGAAGGGAGACCCGTACATTCCCAACCCGTACATTCGCCCTCTCGACTCAAGCTCACTCGGACAAAAGCCTCGCACAAATTACACCGTGAAGGCCCAATGGCCATGTCTATGCCACAAATCAAGTACGTGAGCGAGTCTGGCACACTGAATTGAAAATATATAGAACGCTCATTATATCCGTGAAAAGTGTAGCCGCCGTGTCTCCATCTTGGTTTGCACGACTCGACCGACTCGCTTCGCGGATCTCGTTTGTTTTGAACGTGTCCCAGATTTTAAAAGTGAGACAACTGTTAAAATGCCATTTTGTGCAGCAATAAACTGCTTCAATCGGTTAAGGAAGGGTTGTGGAAAGACGTTTCACAGCTGTTGCAAAGACGTTTAATTCATATTGCACAAAATCGACAAAAATCGACACAAAACACGATCGCACAAAAGGTGAAAAAACGCAATCGCTTTTCGCTCTGAATTACGTGCAAACGCATGACGGAAATCACCATCACCCAGCATCGAGTGCCAACCAAGATGGTGCCCTGTAGCTGCATCTCCACCTTTGTGGTGTGAATGGCAATGGTCATTCTATATATTTTCCGTTCAGTGGTCTGGCAGCGAGGATGGAACATCACGTGATCGCTCTGAGCGAATCAGCGAGCTGCTCTGGCACCGGCTGAGATTCCGTGTTTAATGTTCCTCCCTAAAATGCGCTAAGGTAAATATGAATAAAAAATATGGATCTCGTCAAATATTTTTAGGTAGGCCATGTCCTTCCCAGGCTCAATGGCCATGTCTATGCCAAATATCAAGCACGTGAGCCTCTCCGTTTAGGAGTCTATCGGTAACATACACACACACACACACACACACACACACACACACACACACACACACAAAACTGATTTTTATTTATATAGATGGAGTTTCGACTCATCACAAAGACTCACAGGACATTGGGCTATCCAGAAGCTAGACCACTCTTGCAAAATGCACACGTCCTCAGTCTATCAAGAAATGACAACACTCTTCAGAAAGACTCACAGCACATCAGGTCATCCAGAAACTAGACCACTCTTCCAAAATGCAAGCGTCATCGGGCTATCCAGAAACTAGACCACTCTTCCAAAATGCAAGCGTCCTCTGGCTATCCAGAAACTAGACCACTCATCACAGACTCAGAAGACATCAAGCTATCTAGAAACAAGACCACTCTTCCAAAATGCACGTGTCCTCGGGCTATCCAGAAACTAGACCACTCTTCCAAAATGCAAGCGTCCTCGGGCTATCCAGAAACTAGACCACTCTTCCAAAATGCAAGCGTCCTCAGGCTATCCAGAAACTAGACCACTCTTCAAGAATGCAAGCGTCCTAGGTCTATCCAGAAACTAGACCACTCTTCCAAAATGCAAGCGTCCTTGGGCTATCCAGAAACTAGACCACTCTTCCAAAATGCAAGCGTCCTCGGGCTATCCAGAAACTAGACCACTCTTCCAAAATGCAAGTGTCCTCGGGCTATCCAGAAACTAGACCTCTCTTCCAAAATGCAAGCGTCCTTGGACTATCCAGAAACGACCACTCTTGCAAAATCCAAGCGTCCTCGGGCTATCCAAAAACTAGCCCACTCTTCCAAAATGCAAGTGTCCTTGCACTATCCAGAAACTAGACCACTCTTCCAAAATGCAAGTGTCCTCGGACTATCCAGAAACAAGACCACTCTTCAAAAATGCAAGCGTCCTCGGGCTATCCAGAAACTAGACCACTCTTCCAAAATGCAAGCGTCCTCGGACTATCCAGAAACTATACCACTCATTACAAAGATTCATAGGACCTCAGGCTATCCAGAAACTAGACCACTCTTCCAAAATGCACGCATGCTATGACCAAAGCACCAAGCATCGCTGCCCGCTCCGTCTGTCTGCACATACGGTGCCTTCTTGAAGGTCAATTAGACACAATTTCAGGCCCATTAGCTCACCCGCGAGACAGTGGTTTGCATGTGCACAGCAAACTCTCTAGGAACCTGGTGCTTCTGTTTTTCTGACGCCAAGGCTGTTCTGGCCACGTCAGACATTAACCCGAGGTCCCCAACAGATGCCTCGCTCAGAGTCTTCACTTTGTGCCGTCCCTCTTGATCATGAATAAATTCTTCCCAACCAGCCTTTCCTCCCCAAAGGGATTCTTGGCATTATTTTAGGGATTTTCAAGGCAATGATCAATGGGGGGTTCCAAAGCGAGCTAAACACAGTCATGTCCTATGGATATGAGACATAAAATGTGTTCAGTAGATAAAGAGTACATTATGATCAGAACTTGGGATCACACATTGCATGCATATGCAATCTTGGCCCGCTCCAGGATAACGGAATAACGTCATATTTCCTGCCGAAAGCAAATGTAGTCAATACCTATTCTCTCTCTCTCTCTCTCTCTCTCTCTCTCTCCCTCTCCCTCTCCCTCTCCCTCTCCCTCTCCCTCTCCCTCTCCCTCTCCCTCTCCCTCTTCCCCTTCTTCCCCTCCCCTTCTTCCCCTCTCTCTGCCTGTCTCTCTCTCCCCTTCTTCTCTCCCTCTCCAACTCCCTCTCCCCCTCCCCCCGCTCTCTCTCCCTCTCTCTCACACTCTCTCCCTCTCCCTCTCTCCCTTTCCCCTCCCTTTAATCTCCTCTCTCTCCCTGCCTGTCTCTCTCTCCCCATCTTCTCTCTCTCTCTCTCCCTCGCCCACCCTCTCTCTCCATCTCCATCTCCCTTCACCTTCTTCCCCCCTCTCTCTCTCTCTCTCTCTCTCTCTCTCTCTCTCTCTCTCTCTGTCTCTCTCTCTCTGTCTCTGTCTCTGTCTCTATCTCTCTCTCGTCAGTTTGTGCTAAGCGAGCTCTGTTAGCATTATCTCTTCGCATTTCGTGCCTTTTTATGCCTCCACCCCCGAAGCCAAACAGTTTAATGTTGGTTTCATCAGACCACAGAATCTTGTTTCTCACAGTCTGAGAGTCCTTCAGGTGCTTTTTTGCAAACTCCAAGCGGCTTTCATGTGTCTTTCACTGAGGAGAGGCTTCCGTCTGGCCACTCTGCCATAAAGCCCAGATCGGTGGAGTGTTGCAGTGATGGTTGTCCTTCTGGAAGTTTCTCCCATCTCCACACAGGATCTCTGGAGCTCAGCCAGAGTGACCATCGGGTTCTTGGTCACCTCTCTTACCAAGGCCCTTCTCCCCGATTGCTCAGTTTGGCCGAGCGGCCAGCTCTAGGAAGAGTCCTGGTTGTTCCAAACTTCTTCCATTAAGAATTATGGAGGCCACTGTGCTCCTGGGAACCTTAAATGCAGCAGAGATTTTTTTGTGGGCTTTCCCAGATTTGTGCCTCGACACAATCCTGTCTCTGAGCTCTGCAGGCAGTTCCTTCGACCTCATGGCTTGGTTTTTGCTCTGATATGCAATGTCAGCTGTGAGACCTTATATAGACAGGTGTGTGCCTTTCCAAATCATGTCTAATCAATTGAATTTACCACAGGTGGAATCCAATCAAGGTGTAGAAACATCTCAAAGATGATCAAGAGAAATGGGAGGCACCTGAGGTAAATTCCAAGTGTCATAGCAAAGGGTATGAATACTTATGGCAATGTGATATTTCAGTTTAAAAAAAAAAAAAAATTTGCAAAACTTTCTAAAATCCTGTTTTCTCTTTGTCATTATGGGGTATTGAGTGTAGATTGATGAGGGGAAAAATGAATTTAAACGATTTCAGCATAAGGCTGGAACATAACAAAATGTGAAAAAAGTGAAGGGGTCTGAATACTTTCTGAATGTACATCTGTCCATCCGTCCGTCCATACAGGCTATACCTCGTTTTTCTCAGCAACCACATGTCCAATTGGGACAAAACTTTCAGGGTAGGAGCGATGCCCATGCAGAATGTTTTTCTGATAACTGTGACGTCATAGGTCACGTGGTGTGGCGCCATCTTGGATTAAATGCAAATGATTAAAATGAAATTCTCGGAAACCGCTGAATGGAAAAAATTGAAACTTGGTACATTGTCAAGTACTCCAATTGGGGAACAAAAGCAATGATAATGATGACATCATAGGTGAAGTGGTATACCAGCCAAAAATGTTTTAATCGAATTCCTTATCCTAAAAATCTGAAATGGCATGCGCATGATCTATGACCCATTCGTGTTGAAATATTAAATTTATGACATCATAGGTTACATGGTTTGGCAGACATCTTGGATTAAACGCAAATAATGAAAAAAATTCTCGGAAACTGCTTAATGGAAAAATTTAAAACTTCGCACATTGTCAAGCACTCCCAATGGGGAACAAAAGCATGATGATGATGGGATCATTGGTGAAGCGGTATAGCAGCCATAAATATTTTAATTGAATGCCTTATCCTAAAAATCTGAAATTGCATGCATGTGATCTATGATGCATTTGTATTGAAATATTAAATTTATGACGTCATAGATCACATGGTTTGGCTATCATATTGGATTTAACCTAAAACCTTAAAAATAAACATCTTCTCCCAAACCACGGAAGTGATCGACCCAAAACTTTACGTGTGTCATCAATTAGGCATGGCAATTAAAAGTTGATCGCAAAAACGTCAGGGTCACATGGTGTGGCAGCCCTATTGGATTGAAGGAAAAATATTAAATAATTATATCTCAGAAACCGCTTACCCTATCGATGCAAAACTTTACAAATGTCATCTAACACCATTGCTGGATATAATTTGAAAATAATGATGTCGTCGGTCATGTGGTTTGGCAGCCATATTGGATAGAAAAACCAACCTTATCCGATCAACACAAAACTTCACAAATGTGATCCCCGACACATACATATTCAGAGTGTGCATTTTTAATGCCGTACGTTACATGGTTTGGCAGCCATACTAGCTTGAAAGCCAACATTAAAAAAAAAAAACTTTTCCGAAACCGCTTCACTGATCGATGTGAAACCTGTCATTTCTGCTAAAAATACACCTTACACCTTACACCTTCAAATACACCTTACACCTTCCACAGCTCTCCCTAGCTCTTCCTCCTCTTCCACATCTTACCCTACCCCTCCCCCCCCCCCACCCCCTGTTCTGTATCCAATGCTCCCCCTTCCTCTTCATTAACGGTATGGACCTCAAACATCCGGGGCCTTCGCTCAAACTTGACTGATCTCTCCATACAGGTTGCTTCTGACGAACCAGACGTGATCTACTTAACAGAAACTTTCCTCCTTCATGATGTCTCTGATTCCTTGGTATCTCTACCAGGTTACTCCCTCCTCCAGTATGATAGACCTGAGCCTCGTCCTGGAGGTGGGGTTGCTATCTTTATAAAAAAAACTCTCTTCCTCACTCGCCCTGCACTGCCCTCTCTCCACCTCACCCCCAGGAATACCTCTGGCTACGGCTTCCCCTTCGCTCCCACCTCTTGTTCATATGTGTGTTGTACCGTTCACCAAACAGTGATGACTCCATCTACATCTCGCTGTCTGATAATATGGACCAACTTCTATTTACCCATCCCAACTCTCTCTTCCTCATATGTGGTGATTTCAATTGTCACCATGCCAGTTGGCTGGGTGTGGGTACCTCTCTCACCAGCCATGGCTCCTCAGCAAAGTACTTCTGCGACTCACTGGGACTGACACAATCTGTCAATTTCCCGACCCGGATCTCAGTCAACGGAGCTTCCTCTCTTCTGGACTTGGTTATGACTAACTTCCCTGAAAATGTCTGCTGCTCTTCTTCTGCTCCAATCGGCTCATCTGATCATGTGCTTGTTAAAGTGGACATCTCTCTGACCATTCTCAGAGAGCCTCCTCAGCGTCGACGAGTCTGGCATTTCACTCAGGCCAACTGGCATGATCTTCAAGCAGCCATCAATCATCTGGACTGGTCTCCCATCTCTACCGCCTCTGACATCAACTCATCCTGGGAATTCTTCCAAAGTAAATTGCTCTCTCTCATGCACAGATTTATCCCATCTCGTCTTCAGTTGTCATACCCTTCCTCCCGTCCATGGTACACGGAATCTTGTGGTGAGGCTGTTGCCCAGAACCAACTTGCCTTCGTCTCCTGGAAAGCAAATCCAACGGAAGGAAATCTCATTTCCTTTCATAAAGCCCGAAACAAGTGTGTGTCCACCCTCAGGAGAGCCAGGAAACGTTATCTCTCCGTTCTCAAGACTGAACTCTCTTATCTGTCTCCCTCTTCCAAATCCTGGTGGCGTTTGGTCAAATCTGTTTCTGGTGTTTGTTCCCCCTCCATCCCCTCCCTCACCTCAAACGGCTACACAGCTGACTCCGCACGTGAAAAAGCTGAATGCCTCAACTCTGTGTTTGCCTCTAAATCTTGTGTCCCAAACCCATCCCTCGCTGTACCCACCGTACCCAGTCGTACCCAGCTGCTCCTGGACGCTGTGTCCTTTCCTCCTGACAATGTGGAAAAGTTTCTGTCAACCCTCGACTCTGATTCTGCAACTGGACCTGACGGCATCAGCCCACGGGTCCTAAAATCCTGTTCTTCCGCTCTTTCAATCCGTCTCTCTGTTCTCTTCACCCTCTCTTTTGCTCAATGTCATCTGCCATCTGCCTGGAAATCAGCCAACATCACCGCTTTGCACAAAAAATGTGCAAAAACATATCCTAGCAAATACAGACCAATCAGCCTTCTCCCAATTATCAGCAAAGTCATGGAATCCATCATTGCTTCAGATATGAAATCTTTCCTCTTCTCCAATGGCTTGATCTCTGATCATCAATTTGGTTTCAGACCAGGTCACTCTACTCTGGACATGCTGCTTCTGCTTTCTCAACAATGGGCGGAGGTCATCAATGCCAAACATGAAATTAGAGCTGGCTCCCTTGACATTGCCTTCGATACGGTCTGGCACCCTGCTCTGCTCACCAAACTCTCCTCCTTTGGTATCCATGGAAATCTCCACGCATGCCTGGCGGACTTCCTCTCTAGATGAAGTCAACGTGTGGCCCTGAATGGGTTTCTCTCATCTCCTCTTGCTGTTCAGGCTGGAGTTCCCCAAGGCAGTGTTCTGGGCCCTGTGCTTTTTCTGGTCTTCATCAATGATCTCTCTGACTCTCTTGAAAATCCTCTCTATCTCTTTGCTGATGCCTCTACTCTCTGTCACTCCATTCCTCATCCCTCAGATCGGCAGTCTGCAGCCTCCTCACTCTCTGCAGACCTGGACAAAATCACAGACTGGGCAAACAAGTGGAACATGTCTTTCAATCCTGACAAATCTCACACTCTTACAATGTCTTTCCGAAAAGACCGACTGGACAACCCTCCCATCCACTTTCTGAATAATCCTCTCCAAGAAGTTCTGTCACTCAAGATTTTGGGTCTCACTATCTGCCATGATCTTTCCTGGGAAAACCACATTTCAAATCTGGCCTCCAAAGCCAGTCGCCGACTGGGCATCCTCCGTCGTGCGATGTCCTTCCTTGGCACACCTGAGCTCCTCACCACATACAAGGCTTTCATCCGCAGCTCAATGGAATACTGTTCCCCCCTTTGGGCTGGTGCTCCTGCCTCACACCTAGCTCGTCTTCACGCTGTTGAAACCAAAGCTTTCAGAATCATTGGAATCTCCCGCGATGAAGCTAACTCTGAGGGCCTTTCACTCACTCACTGCAGGCAGGTTGGTTGTCTTTCCGTCTTCTACCGACTCTCTCCGGCCTTGCCCCCCCAGCTCTCTCTGGGCTCTGTCCCCCAAATATTCCTGCAGGTCGCACAAGATCTGCCTGCAACCCTCTTATGGTTAAACTGCCAAAATCAAGATTCTCTGCTCACCTTCACTCCTTCATTCCTCTTTTCTCCCGCCTATGGAACAAACTCCCTCACTCTCTTCAATCCCACCCCTCTCTCCAGGTCTTTAAAACAGCTGTTCACCACCATCTCTTATCTTCCGCCATCCAAAACCTTGATCTTTTCTACCCCGGCTAATTTCACCTCAAATCCACTTTTTTGAAATACCAACTTCTTTCCTGGAAATCCTTGGTGTCCTTGTGTTTTATACTCTCCCCCCCCCCCCCTTCCCACGTCTCCTCCCCCAAAGCCCTCTCCCTCCCACACATCTCCCGATGTCCCTGCTCCAAAATGTTGTGTTTGTGTGCTTCCCCTTCTCTCCCCATCTTGTTTACCTCCCACTTTTTATATATTTTGTTTGTCTGTTTGATTTTTTTTTGTGTGATAAATGTTAGCTCTTTCACGAGCCTCGATTCTGTATACAAAAAAAAAGAAAAAAAAATGTGATACTTCAGAACAGCTGAAGGGATTTAAATCAAACTTTTTTTTTAAATAAAAAAACCTTGTTTTTGTATTTTTTAAAAATCCCTTAATAGTGCCAAAGCCGTTTTGATAAAGGACAGTCATATACAAGTACACATTTACATAAATGAATACAAAACAATTACCAGACATTTGAACACAAATAATAAAACAATTCCAAAAGTGGTCAAAGTTGGTGGTAAGGCTTCTTCTTCTTCCTGAACGGCATCATACTTAACTCAGAAACGTGATCAATCGCACAATTCACCAGCATATCGTCAACAAAAAGGTGAAATGATGATTTGACAAATGATGGTTATGAAGCACTCTTTGCACGGGCAAATTTTTCCTCCTTCCCTTCCCCCTCCCCCAAAACTGAGGAGCCTGTCAAAGCCCCCCCCCCCAAAAGATGTACATGTAGTATATATTTCCCCTCACTCTCCCATCTCCCCCTCCCCCTTCCACTCACCCCACTCCATTCCTCAACTCCCCCTCTCCAGCCTCCCCCCCCCCCCCCTACCCCTGCAACGCCGGGTACTCCTGCTAGTTACTATACATAATTATGTATGCTCCTCCCGTGTCCTTCTAAAGGGTTCCTGCTGTCGTAAAATAAATGTTACTGTTGGAACCGCTGCATGAACCTCCCATTTCGGCTTCTTCTTCAAATCCAGAAAGACGGGCTTTTAGAACTGGCAACTTCATGATTAAGCGGACACCCATTTTTGTTTGAAACAAATCGATTATTATGTTGATAAGATGTGGGATGATGAGATAAATGTACAAAAGAAAGATTATATGATGGAACAGGGTAGCAGAGCCACACAATAAGGTTCAGGGTCTCCCCCATTCACATTCGGGGGGATCCCCAGTCTAACTCCTTGAAAGATCCTGAAAAAAAATAGGTCAAGTTGAATGCTCCTCTCAGACTGATGGGTCTGTAAATACCCCCTTCAGATGAGCTCTGTGACTTTTTGTGACATTTTCACAAAAGTAACAAAGATGAGATGTTTTCCAGACCTCTCTGCAATAATATTGTGATGACCGCATGGGCAGATAACTCCAAAAACCCAGCATTTCCATAAAATACCATGGACGCCATCCACAGCAATCACCTATGGCCAGATCTTCATGCCCAGGTTTGGTTTACCATGCCTGTGAGATGAATGAAACAAATGGGGAACCGTGCTGCGACTGCGAAATGGCTTTTAATGGCCGAGCCAGCCAATGCTGTGTCACACTCTATCGTCTATTGTTTCATTTTTTCTCTTGGACCAATTGCCCAATGAGCCCCATCTCAGATGAAACCCGAGCAGGATAAGTCAAGACATGGAAAGACTTTGAGGCAGCATGATGAAAGCTCCGCCGTTGAAACTTGCACTCATTTACTTTGAAACTGCGCTCACCTCCCTTGAGATCGCATTCGCCTCTCCTAAAAAATGAGCATGTCGATGAGAGTTTGAGTGTTTGACGTGAAATGGTGTGATGTGGAAGTTAAAGAAGGAATGGACATTTACTTAAACCAACTCACATTCACATCACACATTTATCCCCATGAACATGATATAACTTAATTGCTGAACAGGAAACTGTGACAGACCTAACTTAGACCTAACTTTGAAACTGTTGCAGACCTTAACAGACAGACCTAACAGGAACTCCGCAAATAAAGTCCTTCCTGTTTATGATCTAATACTTTCAAAGTATGGAGGTAAACTTTGGTTGTTTGAACATCAATGGTGTTGCCAGTCTTAATCGCAAAGTTCAAGTTAGAGATTTGGTGAGACTTTTAGACTCGGACATTTTGATGTTGCAAGAGATGCGTGGAGAAATGTATTCTCAGATGATGGACAAGATTGATGAAAGAGCGATGGTTGTTTGGTGATGTTAGCTCCTCCATTGTTGGATGTTTGTTAGCTCCTCCATTGTTGGATGTTTGCTCCTCCATCGTTGGATGTTTGCTCCTCCATTGTTGGATGTTTGCTTCTCCATTGTTGGATGTTCGCTCCTCCATTGTTGGATGTTTGTTAGCTCCTCCATTGTTGGATGTTTGCTCCTCCATTGTTGGATGTTAGCTCCTCCATTGTTGGGTGTTTGTTTGCTCCTCCATTGTTGAATGTTTGCTCCTCCATTGTTGGATGTTTGCTCCTCCATTGTTGGATGTTAGCTCCTCCATTGTTGGATGTTAGCTTCTCCATTGTTGGATGTTTGTTTGCTCCTCCATTGTTGGATGTTGTTTGCTCCTCCATTGTTGGATGTTTGTTTTCTCCTCCATTGTTGGATGTTTGTTTTCTCCTCCATTGTTGGATGTTTGTTTGCTCCTCCATTGTTGGATGTTTGTTTGCTCCTCCATTGTTGGATGTTTGTTTGCTCCTCCATTGTTGGATGTTTGCTCCTCCATTGTTGGATGTTAGCTCCTCCATTGTTGGGTGTTTGTTTGCTCCTCCATTGTTGAATGTTTGCTCCTCCATTGTTGGATGTTTGCTCCTCCATTGTTGGATGTTAGCTCCTCCATTGTTGGATGTTAGCTTCTCCATTGTTGGATGTTTGTTTGCTCCTCCATTGTTGGATGTTGTTTGCTCCTCCATTGTTGGATGTTTGTTTTCTCCTCCATTGTTGGATGTTTGTTTTCTCCTCCATTGTTGGATGTTTGTTTGCTCCTCCATTGTTGGATGTTTGTTTGCTCCTCCATTGTTGGATGTTTGTTTGCTCCTCCATTGTTGGATGTTTGTTTGCTCCTCCATTGTTGGATGTTTGTTTGCTCCTCCATTGTTGGATGTTTGTTTGCTCCTCCATTGTTGGATGTTTGTTTGCTCCTCCATTGTTGGATGTTTGTTTGCTCCTCCATTGTTGGATATTTGTTTGCTCCTCCATTGTTGGATGATAGCTCCTCTATTGTTGGATGTTAGCTCCTCCATTGTTGGATGTTAGCTCCTCCATTGTTGGATGCTAGCTCCTCCATTGTTGGATGTTTGTTTGCTCCTCCATTGTTGGATGTTAGCTCCTCCATTGTTGGATGTTTGCTCCTCCATTGATGGATGTTAGCTCCTCCATTGTTGGATGTTTGTTTGCTCCTCCATTGTTGGATGTTAGCTCCTCCATTGTTGGATGTTAGCTCCTCCATTATTGGATGTTAGCTCCTCCATTGTTGGATGTTAGCTCCGCCATTGTTGGATGTTTGTTTGCTCCTCCATTGTTGGATGTTAGCTCCTCCATTGTTGGATGTTAGCTCCTCCATTGTTGGAGTTGTCTTCAATATGGCTTCTTCACTCGCTCACACCCTGGTTTGAATCAAAGACGTTCTTCATGGACGTTTGGCCTCGAATCTCTTATCAATAATCACAATGTTTAGTCTTTGTGAACATTTCTGCTCTTTGCACGAGTTAGGAAGGTATGCTCTCTTCTTGGAGGTAGATACCTTTCTATCCACTATTGATTTTTAAGTTGTTTGTTTTTTAACAAGTATGGATTTTAATTGTGCCCTCGATCCTCTTTAGAATAGGAAGATGCGGATCCGCATCCAGACTCGATGAAACCGTTAGAAAATTCATGTTTGGAGAATTCAACATCCTGGACAGCACTGGTTTACATGCAGGTCAAGGTGTGTGTGCCAGGTGTACACTTCAGTTACATTAGATAGAGTTTGTCCAAATGCAGCAATGCTGGATAAAATACTGAATTTGCACATCCACGAACACCTTCCCTTTTCTCAGATCAGTTAGTGGTGTAGCGGCTACCGCTGGGTTTTCACAATCGCCTTGCACCTATCAAGGACGCGGAGCGATCACCATGCCGGGCTCGTCCAGGACGCCCGGGCAGGCCCGCGCTCAACTTGCCAGGCCTCGGTCGGGACGCCCGGGCATGCCCGGGCATGCCCGGGCAGGCTCGCCCTCAACTTGCCAGGCCGCAGCCAGGACGCTGGGCCACGCCCCCTCTCGCCTTTCCGGGGCAAACGCTCCGGGATAATATGTATATATATTGCTGCCCGATAAACGGGCTTTTCAGAGTGCCTGAGTGTTTGGTTTGATTAAAGCAACTCGGATGAAATCCGCTTTTTGTCGCGTCCATTCTTCCGATCGACGTGGGAGCCCCAGCTCCTTCATTGGTGACCTACCGACATGGACACGGCAGTCGCCCTTAAACTGCCTACCTTCTGGGAGGCTCACGCAGCGGTTTGGTTCGCACAGGCGGATTCCCTGTTCGCCCTGCGAGGCATCACGGCCGACGACACCCGCTTCCACCATGTGGTAGCAGCGCTCGGTTCGGCCACCGCGGCCCGTGCCCTGAGCCTCCTCGAGACCCCGCCAGCCGCTGACAAATACGGCGCGATTAAGAAGCTTCTCCTCGACGCTTTCGCCCTCCCATCGGCGGAACGCGCACGGCGCCTGCTCGACCTGCCCGAGCTCGGCGACACGCGCCCTTCCGAGCGAATGGACTACATGCTTTCACTGCTCGGCGAGCACTCTCCGGCAATCCTGTTCTGGGAGCTGTTCCTCCGTCAGCTGCCTAACCCGGTACGCCTCGCCCTGGCAAGCACGACGATCACAGATCCCCGGGCCCTTGCCAGAGAAGCCGACAAGATCTCCGCCGCAGGTCAGCGCATCGCAGCGGCGACATGGGACCCACCGTCGTCCGACGCAACACCCATGGCGCCCGAGCACCCGGCACGGTCGACGACCGAACTGCCGACGCAATTGGCGGCCGCTACACCGAGCCGACCACCTCCAGCACGACGACCGGGGCCTCCACCTGACCAAGCGTGGTGTTACTATCATGCCAGGTTCGGACAGAAGGCCCGGACATGCCGACCCCCGTGCACCTTCGGCAGGCCGGGAAACGGCCGGGCCGGCGTTCATTACCAGCCATGAGCGCCGGCCACACGGGCAACTTACTGTTCATCACGGATAAAGCGTCCGGACGGTGCTTCCTGTGCGACACCGGCGCCCAACTGAGCGTCATACCCGCCTCTGACCAGGACAGGCAATCTGCGGTTTGCGGCCCCTCCTTGGTTGCTGCCAACGGATCGACCATCCGCACCTTCGGCCCGCGCAACGTCACCCTCTGCTTCGGCGGCCAACGCTTTGCTTGGACGTTTGTAACCGCAAACGTGCCCATGGCTCTGCTAGGCGCCGACTTCCTCTGCGCACACGGACTGCTGGTGGACGTCCAATGGCGTCGTTTAATCAACGCCGAAACCTTCAGCTCCCTGGTATGCACATTGAGCAGCTCCGCGCCGACCGAGCTGGCATGCGCCGTCCCGGCGGCGAACGAGTTTGCTCGCCTGCTCACGGAGTTCCCGGCCCTCACGCGACCGACGTTTTCGGCCGTCACAGTACGGCATGGGATCGAGCACCACATACCAACCACGGGCCCGCCGGTCTACGCCAGGGCCCGCCGCCTCGACCCAGCCAAGCTCACCGTGGCGAAGGCCGAATTCGACGCGTTGGAGCACCTCGGCATCGTGCGGCGCTCCGATAGCGCGTGGGCCTCGCCACTGCACATCGTGCCAAAGCCGGGGGGTGGATGGCGCCCGTGTGGCGACTACCGCCGTCTCAATGATGCTACCACCCCCGACAGGTACCCGATCCCGCATATCCAAGACTTCTCCGCCCGTCTGGCGGGACGGGTCATTTTTTCGAAAATTGATCTCATACGGGGATATCACCAGGTACCTGTCAGGGCGGCCAACGTCCCTAAAACGGCAGTCATCACGCCGTTCGGCTTATTCGAATTCTTGCGGATGCCGTTTGGTCTCAAGAACGCGGCTCAGGCGTTCCAGCGCGTGATGGACGGCGTGCTGCGTGACCTGCCGTTCCTTTTCGTTTACCTGGACGACATCCTCGTCGCCAGCACGTCCCGGGCCGAGCACCTCCTCCACCTCCGAACACTGTTCGGGCGCCTCAGCGAGCATGGCCTCATCGTCAACCCGGCCAAATGCCACTTCGGCACGACGGCCGTTGATTTTTTGGGCCACCACATCACCAAGAACGGGGCCGTGCCGCTGCCAACCAAGGTCGAGGCCATCACCACGTTCCCGTGTCCCCGCACCATAAAGGCCCTGCAGGAATTCCTGGGAATGGTGAATTTTTATCACCGCTTCGTGCCCTGTGCTGCTCAAATCATGCGGCCCCTCTACGAAGCCCTCCGGGGCAAGCCGGCCAAGCACGACATCGCCTGGTCCGCAGCAATGGATGCGGCCTTCCAAAGCTCAAAGCGGGCCCTCGCCGACGCAACACTGCTCGCTCACCCGGTGCTCAACGCTCCCATCGCCCTCACCACGGATGCCTCCGACTACGCGGTGGGCGCCGTACATGAGCAATGGGTGAACGGGGTTTGGCAGCCACTCGCTTTTTTCAGCCGGCAGCTCCGGCCGAACGAGCTCAAATACAGCACGTTTGACCGGGAGCTCCTCGGTCTACACCTGGCCGTCCGCCATTTCCGCCACCTCCTGGAGGGCCGACCTTTCACGGCGTTCGTCGACCACAAGCCGTTGGTTTACGCCATGGCCAAGGTCACGGAGTCGTGGTCGGCCCGCCAACAGCGCCACCTCTCCGCCGTGTCGGAGTTTACCACGGACATCCGGCACGTCGCCGGCAAAAACAACGCCGTGGCCGACTGTCTTTCCCGGGCCAGCGCGAACGCGGTCCACCTGGGCGTGGACTTTGCGCTTATGGCGGCGGACCAAACCACCGACACCACGGTGCAAGCCCTCCGGGCGGCGGACACGGGCCTCCGCCTGGCCGACATCCCCTTCGCGGACACTGTCCTGCTCTGCGACGTCTCCCAAGGCCAGCCTCGCCCCATCGTGCCCGTCACCTGGCAACGCCGCATCTTCGCCTCCCTCCACGGCCTTTCCCACCCGGGCCGGAAAGCTTCCCAGAAGCTGGTGTCGGCGCGATTCGTCTGGCATGGCCTTCGTCGGGACGTCCGCGATTGGACCAGCACCTGCACGGCCTGCCAACGGGCCAAGGTCCACCGACACACCCAGGCCCCGCTGGCACCTTTCACCGTGCCCGAACGACGTTTCGACCACGTCAACGTGGATCTGGTGGGCCCCCTCCCCCCGTCACGGGGGTTCACACACCTGCTCACCATGGTGGACAGGACCACCAGGTGGCTGGAGGCCGTTCCCCTCGTCTCCACCACCACCGCCGACGTGGCGCAGGCTTTCATCACCACCTGGGTCGCCCGCTTCGGCGCACCGGCGGACATCTAGTCAGACCGCGGACCACAGTTCACCTCCGAGCTGTGGGGCGCGGTAGCCCGCAACCTGGGGGTCAAGCTCCACCGTACTACGGCCTACCACCCCTAAGCAAACGGGTTGTGCGAGCGATTCCACCGCTCCATGAAGGCCGCGCTCATGGCCGGCCTTCAAGACGGCGGTTGGGCCGACCGGCTGCCGTGGGTCCTTTTGGGCCTCCGCACGGCCCCCAAGGAGGACCTCCAGGCATCCACCGCCGAGCTTGTCTATGGCCAGGCGCTACGCGTCCCGGGCGAATTCGTGCCCGACGCTACCAGTCCCTGGTCCGCAGCTCACCAGCGCTCGGACCTCCAGGAGGCCGCCCGATGGTTTGCCCCCGTGCCAACATCCCACCACGGTGACCCCCAGTCCTACGTCCCCCCAGCACTTTGCACAGTGGAGTATGTTTTTGTGCGTCACGACGCACATCGGGGGCCACTCCGGCCGCCGTACGACGGGCCCTTCCGGGTGCTGCGACGGGACGACAAGTCGTTCGTCATCGACATCGGCGGCAGGTCGGACCGGATTGCGGTGGACCGCCTCAAGCCGGCACACGTGGACGTCGACCACCCACCACGGGTGGCCCTTCCGCCACGGCGAGGCCACCCCCCGTCCACGGTGCCCCCCACTCGACCGCCCACCACCACACCGGACCCCCTCCCACGACCCGCCAGGGGTCGCTTCGGCCGGGTCATCAGGACCCCCCTCAAATTGACCCTGCCGGTGCAAGTCGATTCTGGGGGGACGTGTGTAGTGGCTACCGCTGGGTTTTCACAATCGCCTTGCACCTATCAAGGACGCGGAGCGATCACCATGCCGGGCTCGTCCAGGACGCCCGGGCAGGCCCGCGCTCAACTTGCCAGGCCTCGGTCGGGACGCTGGGCCACGCCCCCTCTCGCCTTTCCTGGGCAAACGCTCCGGGATAATATGTATATATATTGCTGCCCGATAAACGGGCTTTTCAGAGTGCCTGAGTGCTTGGTTTGAATAAAGCAACTCGGATGAATTCCAGCTTTTTGTCGCGTCCATTCTTCCGATCGACGTGGGAGCCGCAGCTCCTTCAGTGGCATCAATTTCCTTTGAAACAACATATGGCGGCCCTTACCAGAAGTTCACTGTTAATTTGCTCAAGAATACTGTTTTGTGAGGGGTTTTCCAAATAATATGGAGCGATGAAAGAGACAAGAAGACCAAATTGATTAGTTACAGATTATGTGGAAGCGCAAATTGCTGTTTTGTGCCAACAATTTGATTGTTTTTCATCCTCCGCATTAAGAGGAATTGACTGGTGCTAGGAAAATAAATGTTGAGATTGAAATCGGATGCAGCAAAATATTCTACACACAAGAATCAGTTACTGCTCGAAAAATGTCCATTCTTCATGATTTGTTTGATTATAAAGTAAAACGTGTGATGATCCGTCCATATTGAAATTGTCACATTCACAGGGTCTGCAAAGATGGACCCGCCATGCCCAAGCAATGGCCTAATCAAAAGGAATCGCGCTTCAGCGGAGATCAAAACCCCGCCGGGCTCGTAAAAGGAAATAACTGCATCATTTTATATCTTTCCCAGGGATTTTTCAAAACTTCGCTGAAATCGTCTGCGCATGCACATGAGGATGGTTGGAATCGGGCCACACATCACCTCGAAAACACCGGAATGTCACTCGGTAAAGTACATACCTCCGCCAGGATGAACGGGTTGCGTTTAGAATCCACCGATAGGCCGGATCTGGATCCGGATCTGAACCAAAATCAAATCGACTTGTTCTTCTCACCGACACAACTCATCCCCCAAGTTTTGTAGCAATCCGTGCATAACCTTTTGAGATATCGTGCTATCTATTGTTTGGCCTGATCTCTCAATGGCGAAGAATCACCTTAAAAGTTCCCTGATCCAGATCCGGACATTCGGATGTTCCCCAAAATCGAATCGATTTGTCCTCGTCACACTCCAAACCTGTCCACCAGGTTTCGTCCAAATCTGTCCATAACGTTTTGAGAGAATCTGCTCACAGATCTACAGACAAACAGACAGACAAGTGGGGGTGTAAACATACACTCGTCCACCTTCGGTGTCTGATTTATTCAAAAGAAACCACAAGACAACACAAAGAATCCTGAGCAGACAGATGGATGGACAAAAATTAATTAATAAATTCGATTAATGAACAGGATTATAAAATTAAATTGATATATGGGGGAAAAGCACAAACCCAGACCGGGAATCGAACACAGGTTCTCTGGAAAACCGTACCATTGCTCTGCCATCTGAGCTATGTAGGTGACCCTGACTGAGCAGGTAATTTTCCCACACATATGTATATCAATTTCATTATTTAATCCTGTTCATTGATCTAATTGCTTCACGACGCCCCCAGTGGTGTTTATAATAGATGACATGGATTTGTCTCCGCCACCCCCTCCCCTAACCCCCCCTTTTGACCCTCTGTTCAGGCCGTTGGTGCTCCTACGGTTGGCAGCGAGTGCTCCGGAAGCGGAAGCATTGACGGAAAGAGAGAGGCAATCATATGTGTGGAAAAATTGCATCCTCAGCCAGGGTCGCCCAGATAGCTGAGCACTGGTTCTCCAGAGAACCTGGGTTCGATTCCTGGTCTGGGAATGTAATATTCCCATGTATATCAATTTAATTAATAAATACACTTAACGACATCGGAAAACAAAACGCACTTACATAGGCCTTCAGGAATGGTGACCTAAGGTGCCACAAGCACACACATTCACTCAAAATTGGGGGAGCTGAAAGGTTTTTAAGGATATGGAATGGGAACAGGCTCCAATGTGAGCTCGTCTCCCAGGTGAGCAGAGAGAGAGAGAAGAAGGTGAGTCAAACAGGGCGAAGAAAGAGAGAGGAGCACATTCCGGCTCAATGCACCAGCTCCAACGGCTTTCTGACTCCTTCTGGCTTCCTTCCCCAAAACGCGGCTTCTTTGATCATGTCCCCCATGGCCACGCCCACAGTGCACGAGCATTCCCTCATCCCGCACCAGCTCTGCCAATCATGTGGGCCCGAGACCCCGAGTTTCCTTGCGGTAGTATAATGGGGGCGGTGGTTTCCGTTGCGTCATGGCGCCCCCAGCACTATTGTAGGCCGCGGGAAGGTTTTAAAAGCCACATAAAGGATGCAGACATAAAACCATTCCAGTCCCATCCCGTCGTTGTCATACTTGGTTTATGGAAAGGACCCATGAATTACACTTTCCTATCTATAATGCCCATGGAGCTTGAGGCATGTCCCCCATCATCTCTCCCTGATCCATCTCCCCCATCCTCTCTTCCTCCATCTCCCCCATCCTCTCTCCCTGATCCATCTCCCCATCATCTCTCCCTGATCCATCTCCCCATCATCTCTTCCTCCATCTCCCCCATCCTCTCTCCCTGATCCATCTCCCCATCATCTCTTCCTCCATCTCCCCCATCCTCTCTCCCTGATCCATCTCCCCATCATCTCTCCCTGATCCATCTCCCCATCCTCTCTTCCTCCATCTCCCCCATCCTCTCTCCCTGATCCATCTCCCCATCATCTCTTCCTCCATCTCCCCCATCCTCTCTCCCTGATCCATCTCCCCATCATCTCTCCCTGATCCATCTCCCCATCATCTCTCCCTGATCCATCTCCCCATCATCTCTCCCTGATCCATCCCCCCATTCTCTCTCCCTGATCCAGCTCCCCGTCATCTCTCCCTGATCCATCTCGCCATCATCTCTCCCTGATCCATTTCCCCCATCCTCTCTCCCTGATCCATCTCGCCATCATCTCTCCCTGATCCATTTCCCCCATCTTCTCTCCCTGATCCATTTCCCCCATCCTCTCTCCCTAATCCATCTCCCCATCATCTCTCCCTGTTCCATCTTCCCCCATCATCTCTCCCTGTTCCATCTCCCCCATAATCTCTCCCTGATCCATTTCCCCCATCCTCTCCCTGATCCATCTCGCCATCATCTCTCCCTGATGCATCTCGCCATCATCTCTCCCTGTTCCATTTCCCCCATCTTCTCTCCCTGATCCATTTCCCCCATCCTCTCTCCCTAATCCATCTCCCCATCATCTCTCCCTGTTCCATCTTCCCCCATCATCTCTCCCTGTTCCATCTCCCCCATAATCTCTCCCTGATCCATTTCCCCCATCCTCTCCCTGATCCATCTCGCCATCATCTCTCCCTGATGCATCTCGCCATCATCTGT
Source organism: Myxine glutinosa (assembly GCF_964187855.1). Classification (NCBI taxonomy): domain Eukaryota; kingdom Metazoa; phylum Chordata; class Myxini; order Myxiniformes; family Myxinidae; genus Myxine; species Myxine glutinosa. The sequence goes on along the minus strand of NC_136262.1, from coordinate 268,824,754 downwards.
CCCTGATCCATTTCCCCCATCCTCTCTCCCTGATCCATCTCCCCATCATCTCTCCCTGTTCCATCTTCCCCATCATCTCTCCCTGTTCCATCTCCCCCAATAATTTCTCCCTGATCCATTTCCCCCATCCTCTCTCCCTGATCCATCTCCCCATCATCTCTCCCTGATCCATCTCCCCATCATCTCTCCCTGTTCCATCTCGCCATCATCTCTCCCTGTTCCATCTCCCCATCATCTCTCCCTGATCCATCTCGCCATCATCTCTCCCAGTTCCATCTCCCCATCATCTCTCCCTGATCCATCTCGCCATCATCTCTCCCTGTTCCATCTCCCCATCATCTCTCCCTGATGCATCTCGCCATCATCTCTCCCTGATCCATTTCCCCCCTCCTCTCTCCATGATCCATCTCCCCATCATCTCTCCCTGATCCATCTCCCCATCATCTCTCCCTGATCCATCTCGCCCATCCTCTCTTCCTCCATCTCCCCCATCCTCTCTCCCTGATCCAGCTCCCAGTCATCTCTCCCTGATCCATCTCGCCATCATCTCTCCCTGATCCATTTCCCCCATCCTCTCTCCCTGATCCATCTCGCCATCTTCTCTCCCTGATCCATTTCCCCCATCCTCTCTCCCTGATCCATCTCCCCATCATCTCTCCCTGTTCCATCTTCCCCATCATCTCTCCCTGTTCCATCTCCCCCATAATCTCTCCCTGATCCATTTCCCCCATCCTCTCCCTGATCCATCTCGCCATCATCTCTCCCTGATCCATCTCCCCATCATCTCTCCCTGATCCATCTCTCCATCATCTCTCCCTGATCAATCTCCCCATCATCTCTCCCTGATCCATCTCTCCATCATCTCTCCCTGATCCATCTCCCCATCATCTCTCCCTGATCCATCTCCCCATCATCCATCTCCCCATCATCTCTCCCTGATCCATCTCCCCATCATCTCTCCCTGATCCATCCCCCCATCCTCTCACCCTGATCCATCTCCCCATCATCTCTCCCTGGCCCATCTCCCCCATCCTCTCTTCCTCCATCTCCCCCATCCTCTCTCCCTGATCCAGCTCCCAGTCATCTCTCCCTGATCCATCTCGCCATCATCTCTCCCTGATCCATTTCCCCCATCATCTCTCCCTGATCCATTTCTCCCATCCTCTTTCCCTGATCCATCTCGCCATCATCTCTCCCTGATCCATTTCCCCCATCTTCTCTCCCTGATCCATTTCCCCCATCCTCTCTCCCTGATCCATCTCCCTGTTCCATCTTCCCCATCATCTCTCCCTGTTCCATCTCCCCCATAATCTCTCCCTGATCCATCTCTCCATCATCTCTCCCTGATCCATCTCCCCATCATCTCTCCCTGATCCATCTCTCCATCATCTCTCCCTGATCCATCTCCCCATCATCTCTCCCTGATCCATCTCCCCATCATCTCTCCCTGTTCCATCTTCCCCATCATCTCTCCCTGTTCCATCTCCCCCATAATCTCTCCCTGATCCATCTCTCCATCATCTCTCCCTGATCCATCTCCCCATCATCTCTCCCTGATCCATCTCTCCATCACCTCTCCCTGATCCATCTCCCCATCATCTCTCCCTGATCCATCTCTCCATCATCTCTCCCTGATCCATCTCCCCATCATCTCTCCCTGATCCATCTCGCCATCATCTCTCCCTGTTCCATCTCCCCCATAATCTCTCCCTGATCCATCTCTCCATCATCTTTCCCTGATCCATCTCCCCATCATCTCTCCCTGATCCATCTCTCCATCATCTCTCCCTGATCCATCTCCCCATCATCTCTCCCTGATCCATCTCTCCATCATCTCTCCCTGATCCATCTCCCCATCATCTCTCCCTGATCCATCTCCCCATCATCTCTCCCTGATCCATCTCCCCATCATCTCTCCCTGATCCATCTCCCCATCATCTCTCTCTGATCCATGTCCCCATCATCTCTCCCTGATCCATCTCCCCCAACCTCGCTGCTCCCTCTTTGTCCCGCACCCCCACACTGTGTCACTCGTGTGCAATGTAATTAGCAGTTATAAAACAAAAAGCTAATTACACAGTATTGTCAACTTTGCATTTGGCATTTTCACCCATTAAAATTATTACACGTAATTAATTTTTTTGCTTCGAGCATGATGTATTCTCTGCTTGTTTTAAAACTCATTTGCATCACATTACCTTCGCTTGGGGGTTCATGTTTGTAATCTTATGTTGGGAAAATACTATTTTCTGTTCTTCTGCTTGAATTCCTTCACCTCCTACACCATCATTTCTTACCTCAACAACAACAACAACATGCATTTTAAAAGGCCATTTTCCCTGCTAGAGTGGGGGTTAGCCTTGCGGGCCCCATGACAATCTTCTCCATTTTGCCCTATTTTCTGCATCTCCCCTTGTTAACCCCCTTGCCCGCATTTCTTCTTCCACCATCTTTAGCCAAGTCTTTGTCGGTCTTCCCCGTCCTCTACTTCCTTCTACATTCATTTCCATCACTCTTCTCAACCAGTCACTTTCAGCCTTCCTCAACACATGACCAAACCATCTCAACCTGTTCCTCTTCACAGCATCAATCACAGGCTCTATTCCCATCATCTTTCGCAATTCATCATTTGTCTTCCTCTCTCTCAACGATACTCCGCACATCCACCGAACCATTCGCATTTCCACCCTTTCCAACCTTCGTTGCTGCTCTACGTTCATTACCCATGTCTCGCTCCCATAAATCATAACACTTCTCACACATGCAGCATACACCTTTCCCTTCAGCTTCAACGACACTCCCCTCATCATCAGCACGCCACTCAGTTCCCGAAACTTCTTCCATGCACATCTCACTCGAGCAACCGTTGCCGAGTCTGATCCACCTTCTCCATTCAGCATGTCTCCGAGGTAGCAAAATGTTTTCACACCTTCCAGCTTCACACCGTCTCCAAGATCCAACTCAACATTTCCTCCATCTGCAGCTCCCTCTGTGCACACCTTACATTTGAATGTAGCTGCCACACTGGTTAATGACCCTCTCAGACCACTACATTTTTGATGAACCCACTCAGCGCACATTGTACACTGAATGGAGTTCACTCCGACACCCTTCCTACACACAGCACAGGGCCACTTCCCAGTTCTTTCCACCTCACCACATGCTTTACCACTTGCCATCACCTTCGTCTTTCCGATATTCACCTTCAGACCTTTTGTCTCCATTCATTCCTGCCACTTGTTCATCTTTTCCTTCAGTCCATCCATACTTTTCGCAATCAACACCAGATCATCTGCATACAACAACTCCCACGGTAAACCCTCCTTTACGTTCTGAGCCAGCACCTCCATCACAGCTACAAATAGTAGTGGACTTAGTACCGACCCCTGATGCACTCCCACCTTCACCTCAAACTCACCACTGTTCCAGTCCTTCGTCCTTACAACTGTGCGCGCTCTTTTGTACATTGCCATCACTACTCTGATCAACCATTCCTCCACTCCTAACTTCCTCAATGCCCTTGTCAATACTTTGCGTGGAACCCGATCGAATGCTTTCTCCAGATCAACAAACCCAAGAAACAACTTCTTCCTCTTCTCCATTTACTTCTCCTGCAACTGCCTCACAATGAAAAGCGCGTCTGTCGTTCCTCTTCCTGGCATAAATCCAAACTGCATTTCGTCGATCTTCACTTTCTTCCTTATCCTCCTCTCCAACACCCTTTCCAATACCTTCATTCCATGCTCCAATAACTTTATCGCTCGGTACGAGCCACACTCCAGAGGGTCACCTTTCCCCTTGTATAGAGGGACGAGGGTACTCAGTTCCCAATCCACTGGAATGCGGCCTTCTTTCACCACCAGATTACAGATCTCTGTCATTCTCTTCACACCCCAACTTCCTGCTGCCTTCAACATATCTCCCACAACTCCCGTCGGCCCTCCCGCTTTTCTACCCTTCATTGCTTTTATCGCTTCCTCAACTTCCTTCTCAGTTATCTTCTCTGCCGGTCCTAAAACTGGGTTACTCTCTATGTTGCCATCCCATTCATTCTCTGTATTCAACAGCATTTCCATATATCTTTTCCATCTTCCTTTAATTCCATCTGGGTCGACAACGATTTGTTCCACTTCATCCTTCAAGCAACTCACCCCCATCACATCACACCTCTCTTTCGCTATCTGCTTTGCAATCCTGAATACTGCTTTCTGACCCTCTTTCAAATCCAAGCGTTCTCCGAACATTTTCCTAGATGCCTCCTGCGCCTTTGCTACCTCTTTCTTTGCAGCCTTCCTGGCTGCCTTATAACTTTCATGCTCTGCTGTTTCTGCTCCCGTACCCTTCGCCTTCTGCCACTCCTTGAACTTCTTCCTCTTCTCGTCAATCGTCTTTCCAACTTCATCATCCCACCACCATGCCTAGGTGGTCCTTTTGTCCATCCACATACCTCACCAACGGCTCCCAACAGACTAGCTTTCATTGACATCCAACCACTTTCAAGCTCAACCACATCATCCTCGACCCTACTCAGCCTCTCTTTTAATGCCTCCCTTCCTGTCACCTCTTTCAACCTCCACACCTTCATTCTCGGTTGGTACTTCACCCGCTGAGCTCTCCTCGCACCTGTCACCCTTACGTCGCAGACAACCAAGTGGTGCTGTGAAACAGCTTCCTCCCCCGGGATCACCTTTGTGTCTCGGAGGTGCCCCCTATCTCGCCTACACACCATCAGGTAGTCAACGGTTGTCGTCGACCCACCTGACGTGTATGTAACAAGCTTATTATCCTCTTTCTGGAACTGAGTATTACAAATCAACAAATCAGCTCCATCAGCAAACTCCAAAATCCTTTCACCTTCTCCATTTCTCACACCATATCCGTAACCCCCATGAACTCCGTCAAAACCATCCATACTCCTTCCCACATGTCCATTTAGGTCTCCTCCTACCACAACAACTTCCTCATCTTTCACGTTTTCCATCAGCTTCTCTATCGCACACCAGAACTTGTCCTTCTCTTCATCGCTCCGACCAACCTGCGGAGCATATCCCGAGATGACGTTCACCAAGAGCTTTCCCTCACGCCTCTCAATTCACCAAATTCACCAAATCTTTCACCAAATCTCACGCTTTCCTTCCCTCACGCCTCTCAATTCAATAACCCATCCCTCACTGCCCCATCTCCATGTTCCTTACATCTTCCGTGCCTCACAGCTCCATCTCCATGGGGGACGAGAGAAATAAGAATATGCAGTAGTGAGGAATGTGTGGCGTGAGGAACATGGAGATGGGGCAGTGAGGCATTGGGAACGTGAGGAACATGGAGATGTGGCAGTGAGGCATTGGGAACGTGAGGAACATGGAGATGGGGCAGTGAGGCATTGGGAACGTGAGGAACATGGAGATGGGGCAGTGAGGCATTGGGAACGTGAGGAACATGGAGATGGGGCAGTGAGGCATTGGGAACGTGAGGAACATGGAGATGGGGCAGTGAGGCATTGGGAACGTGAGAAACATGGAGATGGGGCATTGAGACATGTGAGGAACATGGAGATGGGGGCAGTGAGGCATTGGGAACGTGAGGAACATAGAGATGGGGCAGTGAGGCATTGGGAACGTGAGGAACATGGAGATGGGGCAGTGAGGCATTGGGAACGTGAGAAACATGGAGATGGGGCAGTGAGACATGTGAGGAAGATGGAGATGGGGGCAGTGAGGCATTGGGAACGTGAGGAACATGGAGATGGGGCAGTGAGGCATTGGGAACGTGAGGAACATGGAGATGGGGCAGTGAGGCATTGGGAACGTGAGGAACATGGAGATGGGGCAGTGAGGCATTGGGAACGTGAGGAACATGGAGATGCAGCAGTGAGGCATTGGGAACGTGAGAAACATGGAGATGCAGCAGTGAGGCATTGGGAACGTGAGAAACATGGAGATGGGGCAGTGAGACATGTGAGGAAGATGTAGATGGGGGCAGTGAGGCATTGGGAACGTGAGGAACATGGAGATGGGGCAGTGAGGCATTGGGAACGTGAGGAACATGGAGATGGGGCAGTGAGGCATTGGGAACGTGAGGAACATGGAGATGGGGCAGTGAGGCATTGGGAACGTGAGGAACATGGAGATGCGGCAGTGAGGCATTGGGAACGTGAAAAACATGGAGATGGGGGCAGTGAGACATGTGAGGAACATGGAGATAGAGCAGTTGGCATGGGGGACAAAAAGGAATATGGAGATGGGGCAGTGAGACATGTGAGGAACATGGAGATGGAGCAGTTAGACATGGGGGACAAAAAGGAACATGGAGATGGGGGCAGTGAGGCATTGGGAATTTGAGAAACATAGAGATGGGGCAGTGAGACATGTGAGGAACATGGAGATAGAGCAGTTAGGCATGGGGGACAAAAAGGAACATGGATATGGGGCAGTGAGACATGTGAGGAACATGCAGATAGAGCAGTTAGGCATGGGGGACAAAAAGGAACATGGAGATGGGGCAGTGAGACATTGGGGACGTGAGAAACATGGAGATGGGCAGTGAGACATGTGAGGAACATGGGGATAGAGCAGTTAGGCATGGGGGACAAAAAGGAACATGGAGATGGGGCAGTGAGACATGTGAGGAACATGGAGATAGAGCAGTTAGGCATGGGGGACAAAAAGGAACATGGAGATGAGGCAGTGAGACATTGGGGACGTGAGAAACATGGAGATGGGCAGTGAGACATGTGAGGAACATGGGGATAGAGCAGTTAGGCATGGGGGACAAAAAGGAACATGGAGATGGGGGCAGTGAGGCATTGGGGACGTGAGAAACATGGAGATGAGGCAGTGAGACATGTGAGGAACATGGAGATAGAGCAGTTAGGCATGGGGGACAAAAAGGAACATGGAGATGGGGGCAGTGAGGCATGGGGGACGTGAGGAACATGGAGATGGGGCAGTGAGACATGTGAGGAACATGGAGATAGAGCAGTTCGGCACGGGGGACAAAAAGGAACATGGAGATGGGGGCAGTGAGGCATGGGGGACGTGAGGAACATGGAGATGGGGCAGTGAGACATGTGAGGAACATGGAGATAGAGCAGTTAGGCATGGGGGACAAAAAGGAACATGGAGATGGGGGCAGTGAGGCATTGGGAATTTGAGAAACATAGAGATGGGGCAGTGAGACATGTGAGGAACATGGAGATAGAGCAGTTAGGCATGGGGGACAAAAAGGAACATGGATATGGGGCAGTGAGACATGTGAGGAACATGGAGATAGAGCAGTTAGGCATGGGGGACAAAAAGGAACATGGAGATGAGGCAGTGAGACATTGGGGACGTGAGAAACATGGAGATGGGCAGTGAGACATGTGAGGAACATGGGGATAGAGCAGTTAGGCATGGGGGACAAAAAGGAACATGGAGATGGGGGCAGTGAGGCATTGGGGACGTGAGAAACATGGAGATGAGGCAGTGAGACATGTGAGGAACATGGAGATAGAGCAGTTAGGCATGGGGGACAAAAAGGAACATGGAGATGGGGGCAGTGAGGCATGGGGGACGTGAGGAACATGGAGATGGGGCAGTGAGACATGTGAGGAACATGGAGATAGAGCAGTTCGGCACGGGGGACAAAAAGGAACATGGAGATGGGGGCAGTGAGGCATGGGGGACGTGAGGAACATGGAGATGGGGCAGTTAGGCATGGGGGACGTGAGGAACATGGAGATTGGGCAGTTAGGCATGGGGGACGTGAGGAACATGGAGATGGGGCAGTGAGACATGTGAGGAACATGGAGATGGAGCAGTTAGGCATGGGGGACGAAAGGAACATGGAGATAGAGCAGTTAGGCACGGGGGACGAAAGGAACATGGAGATAGAGCAGTTAGGCACGGAGGACAAAAAGGACCATGGAGATGGTGGCAGTGAGGCATGGGGGACGTGAGGAACATGGAGATGGGGCAGTGAGGCATGGGGGACGTGAGGAACATGGAGATGGGGCAGTGAGACATGTGAGGAACATGGAGATGGAGCAGTTAGGCATGGGGGACGAAAGGAACATGGAGATAAGGTTGTGAGGGATGGGGGACGTGAGAAACATGGAGATGGAGCAGTGAGGCATGGGGGACGTGGGGATCATGGAGATGGGGCAGTGAGGGGTTGGGGACACAATATTTGGAAGGTAACATAATTGAGGCATTTGGCCTTCTCACGAGCAGAGTCGGCTGTAGTGCTATTTGAATAGAGGGAATGGATGGAGGGTGAGGATACTCCAGAGACATCGGTGACAAGGTGCCTCCATGTTTAAGAGAAGGCAGACAAGTTTGAAAGTTTATTCTTGAGGTTGGACAGATGTTGTCTTCTGGTGCTGGTTCTCCTGAGAGTGGACACACACTTGTGAGATTTTTTTTCTCTCAGATTGACAGATTAGGAAGAAGAGAAATTGGGATCTGAGACGGTTTGGGTGATGAAGGATTCCCCAGTACATAAAAATACACATCTTGAGGAAAGGTAGAATCCTCCAAAATCTAAAAACCTGCCATCTTTTCCTGCACCTGAGAGGTGTACTTTGCATGTAGCTGTGGATTATTTTCATTTTATATGAAATTTCTGTTGATTTTCTATTTTCTTGTATGTTTCTCTCTGAGAGGTTGTTTTTTTTGTATACAGGATCGAGGCTCATGAAAGACCTAACATTTATCATACAAAAAAAAATCAGACACAAAATATATAATAAGGGTAGAGGTCGACAAGATGGGGAGAGAAGGGGAAGCACAAACACAACATTTGAGAGCAGGGACATCGGGTATGTATATTTTTGAGAGCAGTATGTATTTTAACCCCTTCATTTCTGTATAACATACATGAAGCAGGATCGATAGTGTTATAAACATATATCAAGCATGTTCAGCCATGCTGTGCACGCGCAGCACAGACTAGGCCGGCATTGTCTGTATTCCAAATAGTTTTGGACGTGCTCGACACACCAATGAGCATTTGTCCCTTGGAGCAATAGGATTTGGATGTGTCCATCATGAAGCAGTGAAGGAACTTGTGTTGCATTTGACATTTGAAGATGAGCTTCAATTTTAGAAAAGCAACTTCTGAGATGCTGAGAATGGTTGTTGAGAAATCTATTATAAAGCATACGCAGAGATGTGTTGAAGTGTAAAATGTTGTTTTTGAACATCGTTGAGTGCTTGGAGTACAAATGTATCACAATAAGTCAGAAAAACAAATGGAGGTGAAATTCAGCGTTGGACATGGGGATAAAGGGAAAACTTATGGTACATGGTGTGTGAGGATGAATGTGAATTCATTAGGGATTTGAAGATTGTTATAAGGATGAGGAAAGTAATTCCTAAGGAAGGTTCATTTATAGATATGTTTAACCTGTATAAGAATATAAAACATAATCATTAAAATCACGAGTGTGGGAATCATGCAGAGGATGTGATTGGATCATTGGCAAGGAATGCAGAGGGATCACCGAGAGATTTATGAATGACTAGCAGAAGTACCCGGCATTGCCGGGCGGGGAAGGGGAGGGGAGGGGGAAGAGGAGGGGAGGGGAACGGGGGGGGGGAGGGGAGGAGAGGGCGGGCGGGGAAGGGGAGGGGAGGGGGAAGAGGAGGGGAGGGGAACGGGGGGGGGAGGGGAGGAGAGGGGGGGGGCGACAACCCGGCATTCCGTGTATAAACGTGAGGGAGAAGAGAGGGGTGGGAGGGGGGAGGGGGAGGAGGGAGGAGGGGGAGGGGGGAGGAGAGGGGAAGGGGGGGTAGGTGGAAGGGGGAGGGGGAAAAGGGAGGGGGAGGGGAGAAGGGAAGGGGGTAGGGTGGAGGGGGAGGGGAGGACGGAGGGGGAAGGGGAGGGCCAGTCAATAATGACGTTGCAGTTCTCATGGTCGGAGAGCAGCACAACAATCGCGACATCGTCCTGAATCTTCGCAACAGCACGAAGCGGATTTTGGAGACTCACCGATCCTGTGACGCCCTCCAGTACCGGCGTTGCCGGGTGGGGGAAGGGAGACCCGTACATTCCCAACCCGTACATTCGCCCTCTCGACTCAAGCTCACTCGGACAAAAGCCTCGCACAAATTACACCGTGAAGGCCTGTGGAAGTGTAACTCAGTGTAACTTATTGATTGGCACTGGTAACTCATTGATTAAGACTGGTAACGAAGCAGATAGATGATTTCGTAAATGAATGCCAAGAATGTGCACGAACATGGTAATCTCTTGTCCACCTGGTCACAGCCCCAGGCTGGAGCACCCCCCTATCGTTTGGTAAAGGGAACTCGCAGCAGGAGGGGAGCGAGCTGGTGCCAGGACTCGGTGCATGCATGACCTCGGGGCATTAGCGGAGAAGGGATTAGCGCGACAAGGCCCATAAAAACCAGAGCAAACTATGAGTCAGGAGACTTGTCACCAGAAGCTCTGACCTACGGAACGGAACGGAACCCTGTGAACAGTGCTGAGAGAGAGCACTCATCCTCAGAAGCCCTGCACGATGGAATGAACGCGTACCACGAGTTCGGCGCTGCAGCCGAACAAGAAGGACTATGCGGATAGAGCTAACCTGGTCCATTGAGTTAAACGATATTATTTGGTAATGGAATGAAGTGAATAACCAGTTAATAATAAAGTCATGACCTTTTGTAAAACCTGTTTCCGACCATTGGCGTCTTGAGTCTCACCCACCACTTCCGCGACAGGCCCAATGGCCATGTCTATGCCACAAATCAAGTACATGAGCGAGTCGGGCGCACTGAATTGAAAATATATAGAATGCTCATACTCCGTGAAAAGTGAAGCCAACTGGCGGCGGGGATGGAACATCACGTGATCGCTCTGAGCGAATCAGCGCGCTGCTCTGCCACCGGTCAGAATCTGTGTATAATATTCCTCGCTGAAAAAAAATCTATGTGAAACATGCTACTATCTATGCTAAATCATGCTAAATCCTGCTAAATGCTAATCATGCTAAAATCTATGCTACTTGCTGTGAGTTTATGGCGGCAAGGAACATCCCGTGATCGCGTCACGAACATCATTTGTGATCGCGTCATCACGTGATTGTGATCGTCATCAATGAGCGCGAATGAGCGAATCAGCGTGCTGCTCTGCCACCGATTCAGATTCCGTGTATAATATTCCTCGCAGAAAAAAACATGGATCTAAAGATGAAAGGAAAAAAAACCTATGTGGTGTGAATGGCAATGTTCCTCGCTGAAATGTGAAAAAACGCAATCGCTTTTTGCTCTGAAATACGTGTGAATGCGTAACTGAGTTAAAGGCGGCAAGGAACATCACGTGATCGCTCTGAACGAATCAGCGCGCTGCTCTGCCACCGGTCAGATTCCGTGCATAATATTCCTCGCTGAAATGCGCTGAGGTAAAAATATGGTAAAAAAATATTATGAATTTTTTTATTTTAGGTCGGCCATGTTCTTCCCAGGCTCAATGGCCATGTCTGTGCCAAATATCAAGTACGTGAGCCTCTCCGTTTAGGAGTCTATTGGTAACATTACACACACACACACAAACTGTGTTTTATATATACTAGGGCATGCCCGTACTATATATAAGCTAGGACGTGCCCGTACGTGGGTGCCCGTTCCTTGCCAAAAAAAAAAAAAAAAAAAATTGTGTAGGGGTGTGTGTGTGTAAACATCCTAGGGCGTGCCCGTACGTGGGTGCAAAAAATCATGCGTGCAAACAACAACAACAAAAAAAAACTTTGAAACCACGTGGCAGTAACGACCACAGAACCCCCCCCCCCTCTATTTACATGAATGGTTTGGTCCATTCGCAACGACCACAGAACCCCCCCCTCTATTTACATGCAATGGTTTGGTCCATTCGCAACGCCAAAGCGAACGGCGAACGGCTAAATCGCCATAGCTCGGTAAGTACTTGTCCGATTAATTTCAAACCTTGAAAAGGCACATCCTCGGGTCCCCAGCAATATACCTGGCAAGTTTCAAGTATATCGGACCGGTAGTTGTCGAGAAATCGTTGTCGCATACATACACACACACATACACACAGAGATTAATGGAATTATAGATAGATAGATGAAGCATTTATTATTTGAAATGTGCTCGTCAAGTATTAAAGTTCAGTTACTAATGAACAACAAACATTCATTTTCAAGGGATTGTAGAGAATGTGGAGTGAAGGGGGATTGTAGAGAAGGGATTAATGGATGAGGATTGTAGAGAAGAGATGAATGGATGAGGATTGTAGAGAAGGGATTAATGGATGAGGATTGTAGAGAAGGGTCGGAAGGATGAGGATTGTAGAGAAGGGATTAATGGATGAGGATTGTAGAGAAGAGACTAATGGATGACGATTGTAGGGAAGGGATTAATAGATGAGGATTGTAGAGAAGGGATTAATGGATGAGGATTGTAGAGAAGGGATTAATGGATGAGGATTGTAGAGAAGGGATTAATGGATGAGGATTGTAGGGAAGGGATTAATAGATGAGGATTGTAGAGAAGGGATTAATGGATGAGGATTGTAGGGAAGGGATTAATAGATGAGGATTGTAGAGAAGGGATTAATGGATGAGGATTGTAGAGAAGGGATTAATGGATGAGGATTGTAGAGAAGGGTCGGAAGGATGAGGATTGTAGAGAAGGGATTAATGGATGAGGATTGTAGAGAAGGGATTAATGTATGAGGATTGTAGAGAAGGGATTAATGGATGAGGATTGTAGGGAAGGGATTAATGGATAAGGATTGTCGAGAAGGGATTAATGGATGAGGATTGTAGAGAAGGGATTAATGGATGAGGATTGTAGAGAAGGGATTAATGTGTGAGGATTGTAGAGAAAGGATTAATGTATGAGGATTGTAGAGAAGGGATTAATGAATGAGGATTGTAGAGAAGGGATTAATGGATGAGGATTGTAGAGAAGGGATTAATGGATGAGGATTGTAGAGAATGGGGAGTGAAGGGGGATTGTAGGGAAGGGATTAATGGATAAGGATTGTAGAGAATGGGGAGTGAAGGGGGATTGTAGGGAAGGGATTAATGGATGAGGATTGTAGAGAATGGGGAGTGAAGGGGGATTGTACGGAAGGGATTAATGGATAAGGATTGTCGAGAAGGGATTAATGGATAAGGATTGTAGAGAAGGGATTAATGGATGAGGATTGTAGGGAAGGGATTAATGTATAAGGATTGTAGAGAAGGGATTAATGTATGAGGATTGTAGAGAAGGGTTTAATGGATGAGGATTGTAGGGAAGGGATTAATGGATAAGGATTGTAGAGAAGGGATTAATGGATGAGGATTGTAGAGAAGGGTCGGAAGGATGAGGATTGTAGAGAAGGGATTAATGGATGAGGATTGTAGAGAAGAGACTAATGGATGACGATTGTAGGGAAGGGATTAATAGATGAGGATTGTAGAGAAGGGATTAATGGATGAGGATTGTAGAGAAGGGATTAATGGATGAGGATTGTAGAGAAGGGATTATTAGATGAGGATTGTAGAGAAGGGATTAATGGATAAGGATTGTAGAGAAGGGATTAATGGATAAGGATTGTAGAGAAGGGATTAATGAATGAGGATTGTAGGGAAGGGATTAATGGATGAGGATTGTAGAGAAGGGCTTAATGGATGAGGATTGTAGAGAAGGGATTAATGGATGAGGATTGTAGAGAAGGGATTAATGGATGAGGATTGTAGAGAAGAGACGAATGGATGAGGATTGTAGAGAAGGGATTAATGGATGAGGATTGTAGGGAAGGGATTAATGGATGAGGATTGTAGAGAAGGGATTAATGGATGAGGATTGTAGAGAAGGGATTAATGGATGAGGATTGTAGAGAAGGGATTAATGGATGAGGATTGTAGAGAAGGGATTAATGGATGAGGATTGTAGAGAAGAGACGAATGGATGAGGATTGTAGAGAAGGGATTAATGGATAAGGATTGTAGAGAAGGGATTAATGGATAAGGATTGTAGAGAAGAGACGAATGGATGAGGATTGTAGAGAAGGGATTAATGGATGAGGATTGTAGAGAAGGGATTAATGGATAAGGATTGTAGAGAAGGGATTAATGGATAAGGATTGTAGAGAAGGGATTAATGGATGAGGATTGTAGAGAAGGGATTAATGGATGAGGATTGTAGAGAAGGGATTAATGGATAAGGATTGTAGAGAAGGGATTAATGTATGAGGATTGTAGAGAAGGGATTAATGGATGAGGATTGTAGGGAAGGGATTAATGGATAAGGATTGTCGAGAAGGGATTAATGGATGAGGATTGTAGAGAAGGGATTAATGGATGAGGATTGTAGAGAAGGGATTAATGTGTGAGGATTGTAGAGAAGGGATTAATGTATGAGGATTGTAGGGAAGGGATTAATGGATAAGGATTGTAGAGAAGGGATTAATGTATGAGGATTGTAGAGAAGGGATTAATGAATGAGGATTGTAGAGAAGGGATTAATGGATGAGGATTGTAGAGAAGGGATTAATGGATGAGGATTGTAGAGAATGGGGAGTGAAGGGGGATTGTAGGGAAGGGATTAATGGATAAGGATTGTAGAGAATGGGGAGTGAAGGGGGATTGTAGGGAAGGGATTAATGGATGAGGATTGTAGAGAATGGGGAGTGAAGGGGGATTGTAGGGAAGGGATTAATGGATAAGGATTTTAGAGAAGGGATTAATGGATAAGGATTGTAGAGAAGGGATTAATGGATGAGGATTGTAGGGAAGGGATTAATGGATAAGGATTGTCGAGAAGGGATTAATGGATGAGGATTGTAGAGAAGGGATTAATGGATGAGGATTGTAGAGAAGGGATTAATGGATAAGGATTGTAGAGAAGGGATTAATGTATGAGGATTGTAGAGAAGGGTTTAATGGATGAGGATTGTAGGGAAGGGATTAATGGATAAGGATTGTTTAGAAGGGATTAATGGATGAGGATTGTAGAGAAGGGATTAATGGATGAGGATTGTCGAGAAGGGATTAATGAATGAGGATTGTAGGGAAGGGATTAATGGATGAGGATTGTAGAGAAGAGACGAATGGATGAGGATTGTAGAGAAGGGATTAATGGATGAGGATTGTAGAGAAGAGACTAATGGATGACGATTGTAGGGAAGGGATTAATAGATGAGGATTGTAGAGAAGGGATTAATGGATGAGGATTGTAGAGAAGGGATTAATGGATGAGGATTGTAGAGAAGGGATTAATAGATGAGGATTGTAGAGAAGGGATTAATGGATAAGGATTGTAGAGAAGGGATTAATGGATAAGGATTGTCGAGAAGGGATTAATGAATGAGGATTGTAGGGAAGGGATTAATGGATGAGGATTGTAGAGAAGGGATTAATGGATGAGGATTGTAGAGAAGGGATTAATGGATGAGGATTGTAGAGAAGGGATTAATGGATGAGGATTGTAGAGAAGGGATTAATGGATGAGGATTGTAGGGAAGGGATTAATGGATGAGGATTGTAGAGAAGGGATTAATGGATGAGGATTGTAGAGAAGGGATTAATGGATGAGGATTGTAGAGAAGAGACGAATGGATGAGGATTGTAGAGAAGGGATTAATGGATGAGGATTGTAGGGAAGGGATTAATGGATGAGGATTGTAGAGAAGGGATTAATGGATGAGGATTGTAGAGAAGGGATTAATGGATGAGGATTGTAGAGAAGGGATTAATGGATGAGGATTGTAGAGAAGGGATTAATGGATGAGGATTGTAGAGAAGAGACGAATGGATGAGGATTGTAGAGAAGGGATTAATGGATAAGGATTGTAGAGAAGGGATTAATGGATAAGGATTGTAGAGAAGAGACGAATGGATGAGGATTGTAGAGAAGGGATTAATGGATGAGGATTGTAATAGGGATTAATGGATAAGGATTGTAGAGAAGGGATTAATGGATAAGGATTGTAGAGAAGGGATTAATGGATGAGGATTGTAGAGAAGGGATTAATGGATGAGGATTGTAGAGAAGGGATTAATGGATAAGGATTGTAGAGAAGGGATTAATGTATGAGGATTGTAGAGAAGGGATTAATGGATGAGGATTGTAGGGAAGGGATTAATGGATAAGGATTGTCGAGAAGGGATTAATGGATGAGGATTGTAGAGAAGGGATTAATGGATGAGGATTGTAGAGAAGGGATTAATGTGTGAGGATTGTAGAGAAAGGATTAATGTATGAGGATTGTAGAGAAGGGATTAATGAATGAGGATTGTAGAGAAGGGATTAATGGATGAGGATTGTAGAGAAGGGATTAATGGATGAGGATTGTAGAGAATGGGGAGTGAAGGGGGATTGTAGGGAAGGGATTAATGGATGAGGATTGTAGAGAATGGGGAGTGAAGGGGGATTGTACGGAAGGGATTAATGGATAAGGATTGTCGAGAAGGGATTAATGGATAAGGATTGTAGAGAAGGGATTAATGGATGAGGATTGTAGGGAAGGGATTAATGTATAAGGATTGTAGAGAAGGGTTTAATGGATGAGGATTGTAGGGAAGGGATTAATGGATAAGGATTGTCGAGAAGGGATTAATGGATGAGGATTGTAGAGAAGGGATTAATGGATGAGGATTGTAGAGAAGGGATTAATGGATGAGGTTTGTAGAGCAGGGATTAATGGATGAGGATTGTAGAGAAGGGATTAATGGATAAGGATTGTAGAGAAGGGATTAATGTATGAGGATTGTAGAGAAGGGTTTAATGGATGAGGATTGTAGGGAAGGGATTAATGGATAAGGATTGTCGAGAAGGGATTAATGGATGAGGATTGTAGAGAAGGGATTAATGGATGAGGATTGTAGAGAAGGGATTAATGTATGAGGATTGTAGAGAAGGGATTAATGTATGAGGATTGTAGGTAAGGGATTAATGGATAAGGATTGTAGAGAAGGGATTAATGTATGAGGATTGTAGAGAAGGGATTAATGGATAAGGATTGTAGAGAAGGGATTAATGGATATGGATTGTAGAGAAGGGATTAATGGATAAGGATTGTAGTGAAGAGACGAATGGATGAGGATTGTAGAGAAGGGATTAATGGATGAGGATTGTAGGGAAGGGATTAATGAATGAGGATTGTAGAGAAGGGATTAATGGATGAGGATTGTAGAGAAGGGATTAATGGATAAGGATTGTAGAGAAGGGATTAATGGATAAGGATTGTAGAGAAGGGATTAATGGATAAGGATTGTAGAGAAGGGATTAATGGATAAGGATTGTAGAGAAGGGATTAATGGATAAGGATTGTAGAGAAGGGATTAATGGATAAGGATTGTAGAGAAGGGATTAATGGATAAGGATTGTACAGAAGGGATTAATGGATGAGGATTGTAGAGAAGGGATTAATGGATGAGGATTGTAGAGAAGAGACGAATGGATGAGGATTGTAGAGAAGGGATTAATGGATGAGGATTGTAGAGAAGAGACTAATGGATGACGATTGTAGGGAAGGGATTAATGGATGAGGATTGTAGAGAAGGGATTAATAGATGAGGATTGTAGAGAAGGGATTAATGGATGAGGATTGTAGAGAAGGGATTAATAGATGAGGATTGTAGAGAAGGGATTAATAGATGAGGATTGTAGAGAAGGGATTAATAGATGAGGATTGTAGAGAAGGGATTAATGGATGAGGATTGTAGAGAAGGGATTAATGGATGAGGATTGTAGAGAAGGGATTAATAGATGAGGATTGTAGAGAAGGGATAAATGGATAAGGATTGTAGAGAAGGGATTAATGGATAAGGATTGTCGAGAAGGGATTAATGAATGAGGATTGTAGGGAAGGGATTAATGGATGAGGATTGTAGAGAAGGGATTAATGGATGAGGATTGTAGAGAAGGGATTAATGGATGAGGATTGTAGAGAAGAGACGAATGGATGAGGATTGTAGAGAAGGGATTAATGGATGAGGATTGTAGGGAAGGGATTAATGGATGAGGATTGTAGAGAAGGGATTAATGGATGAGGATTGTAGAGAAGGGATTAATGGATGAGGATTGTAGAGAAGGGATTAATGGATGAGGATTGTAGAGAAGGGATTAATGGATGAGGATTGTAGGGAAGAGACGAATGGATGAGGATTGTAGAGAAGGGATTAATGGATAAGGATTGTGGAGAAGGGATTAATGGATAAGGATTGTAGAGAAGAGACGAATGGATGAGGATTGTCGAGAAGGGATTAATGGATGAGGATTGTAATAGGGATTAATGGATAAGGATTGTAGAGAAGGGATTAATGGATAAGGATTGTAGAGAAGGGATTAATGGATGAGGATTGTAGAGAAGGGATTAATGGATGAGGATTGTAGAGAAGGGATTAATGGATAAGGATTGTAGAGAAGGGATTAATGTATGAGGATTGTAGAGAAGGGATTAATGGATGAGGATTGTAGGGAAGGGATTAATGGATAAGGATTGTCGAGAAGGGATTAATGGATGAGGATTGTAGAGAAGGGATTAATGGATGAGGATTGTAGAGAAGGGATTAATGTGTGAGGATTGTAGAGAAGGGATTAATGTATGAGGATTGTAGGGAAGGGATTAATGGATAAGGATTGTAGAGAAGGGATTAATGTATGAGGATTGTAGAGAAGGGATTAATGAATGAGGATTGTAGAGAAGGGATTAATGGATGAGGATTGTAGAGAAGGGATTAATGGATGAGGATTGTAGGGAAGAGACGAATGGATGAGGATTGTAGAGAAGGGATTAATGGATAAGGATTGTAGAGAAGGGATTAATGGATAAGGATTGTAGAGAAGAGACGAATGGATGAGGATTGTCGAGAAGGGATTAATGGATGAGGATTGTAATAGGGATTAATGGATAAGGATTGTAGAGAAGGGATTAATGGATAAGGATTGTAGAGAAGGGATTAATGGATGAGGATTGTAGAGAAGGGATTAATGGATGAGGATTGTAGAGAAGGGATTAATGGATAAGGATTGTAGGGAAGGGATTAATGTATGAGGATTGTAGAGAAGGGATTAATGGATGAGGATTGTAGGGAAGGGATTAATGGATAAGGATTGTCGAGAAGGGATTAATGGATGAGGATTGTAGAGAAGGGATTAATGGATGAGGATTGTAGAGAAGGGATTAATGTGTGAGGATTGTAGAGAAGGGATTAATGTATGAGGATTGTAGGGAAGGGATTAATGGATAAGGATTGTAGAGAAGGGATTAATGTATGAGGATTGTAGAGAAGGGATTAATGAATGAGGATTGTAGAGAAGGGATTAATGGATGAGGATTGTAGAGAAGGGATTAATGGATGAGGATTGTAGCGAATGGGGAGTGAAGGGGGATTGTAGGGAAGGGATTAATGGATAAGGATTGTAGAGAATGGGGAGTGAAGGGGGATTGTAGGGAAGGGATTAATGGATGAGGATTGTAGAGAATGGGGAGTGAAGGGGGATTGTAGGGAAGGGATTAATGGATAAGGATTGTCGAGAAGGGATTAATGGATAAGGATTGTAGAGAAGGGATTAATGGATGAGGATTGTAGGGAAGGGATTAATGGATAAGGATTGTCGAGAAGGGATTAATGGATGAGGTTTGTAGAGCAGGGATTAATGGATGAGGATTGTAGAGAAGGGATTAATGGATAAGGATTGTAGAGAAGGGATTAATGTATGAGGATTGTAGAGAAGGGTTTAATGGATGAGGATTGTAGAGAAGGGATTAATGGATGAGGATTGTAGAGAATGGGGAGTGAAGGGGGATTGTAGGGAAGGGATTAATGGATAAGGATTGTAGAGAATGGGGAGTGAAGGGGGATTGTAGGGAAGGGATTAATGGATGAGGATTGTAGAGAATGGGGAGTGAAGGGGGATTGTAGGGAAGGGATTAATGGATAAGGATTGTCGAGAAGGGATTAATGGATAAGGATTGTAGAGAAGGGATTAATGGATGAGGATTGTAGGGAAGGGATTAATGGATAAGGATTGTCGAGAAGGGATTAATGGATGAGGTTTGTAGAGCAGGGATTAATGGATGAGGATTGTAGAGAAGGGATTAATGGATAAGGATTGTAGAGAAGGGATTAATGTATGAGGATTGTAGAGAAGGGTTTAATGGATGAGGATTGTAGAGAAGGGATTAATGGATGAGGATTGTAGAGAATGGGGAGTGAAGGGGGATTGTAGGGAAGGGATTAATGGATAAGGATTGTAGAGAATGGGGAGTGAAGGGGGATTGTAGGGAAGGGATTAATGGATGAGGATTGTAGAGAATGGGGAGTGAAGGGGGATTGTAGGGAAGGGATTAATGGATAAGGATTGTCGAGAAGGGATTAATGGATAAGGATTGTAGAGAAGGGATTAATGTATGAGGATTGTAGAGAAGGGATTAATGGATGAGGATTGTAGGGAAGGGATTAATGGATAAGGATTGTCGAGAAGGGATTAATGGATGAGGATTGTAGAGAAGGGATTAATGGATGAGGATTGTAGAGAAGGGATTAATGTGTGAGGATTGTAGAGAAGGGATTAATGTATGAGGATTGTAGGGAAGGGATTAATGGATAAGGATTGTAGAGAAGGGATTAATGTATGAGGATTGTAGAGAAGGGATTAATGAATGAGGATTGTAGAGAAGGGATTAATGGATGAGGATTGTAGAGAAGGGATTAATGGATGAGGATTGTAGAGAATGGGGAGTGAAGGGGGATTGTAGGGAAGGGATTAATGGATAAGGATTGTAGAGAATGGGGAGTGAAGGGGGATTGTAGGGAAGGGATTAATGGATGAGGATTGTAGAGAATGGGGAGTGAAGGGGGATTGTAGGGAAGGGATTAATGGATAAGGATTGTCGAGAAGGGATTAATGGATAAGGATTGTAGAGAAGGGATTAATGGATGAGGATTGTAGTGAAGGGGGATTGTAGGGAAGGGATTAATGGATAAGGATTGTAGAGAATGGGGAGTGAAGGGGGATTGTAGGGAAGGGATTAATGGATAAGGATTGTCGAGAAGGGATTAATGGATAAGGATTGTAGAGAAGGGATTAATGGATGAGGATTGTAGGGAAGGGATTAATGGATAAGGATTGTCGAGAAGGGATTAATGGATGAGGATTGTAGAGAAGGGATTAATGGATGAGGATTGTAGAGAAGGGATTAATGTGTGAGGATTGTAGAGAAGGGATTAATGTGTGAGGATTGTAGAGAAGGGATTAATGTATGAGGATTGTAGGGAAGGGATTAATGGATAAGGATTGTAGAGAAGGGATTAATGTATGAGGATTGTAGAGAAGGGATTAATGAATGAGGATTGTAGAGAAGGGATTAATGGATGAGGATTGTAGAGAAGGGATTAATGGATGAGGATTGTAGAGAATGGGGAGTGAAGGGGGATTGTAGGGAAGGGATTAATGGATGAGGATTGTAGAGAATGGGGAGTGAAGGGGGATTGTAGGGAAGGGATTAATGGATAAGGATTGTCGAGAAGGGATTAATGGATAAGGATTGTAGAGAAGGGATTAATGGATGAGGATTGTAGGGAAGGGATTAATGGATAAGGATTGTCGAGAAGGGATTAATGGATGAGGTTTGTAGAGCAGGGATTAATGGATGAGGATTGTCGAGAAGGGATTAATGGATAAGGATTGTAGAGAAGGGATTAATGGATGAGGATTGTAGAGAATGGGGAGTGAAGGGGGATTGTAGGGAAGGGATTAATGGATAAGGATTGTAGAGAATGGGGAGTGAAGGGGGATTGTAGGGAAGGGATTAATGGATAAGGATTGTCGAGAAGGGATTAATGGATAAGGATTGTAGAGAAGGGATTAATGGATGAGGATTGTAGGGAAGGGATTAATGGATAAGGATTGTCGAGAAGGGATTAATGGATGAGGATTGTAGAGAAGGGATTAATGGATGAGGATTGTAGAGAAGGGATTAATGTGTGAGGATTGTAGAGAAGGGATTAATGTATGAGGATTGTAGGGAAGGGATTAATGGATAAGGATTGTAGAGAAGGGATTAATGTATGAGGATTGTAGAGAAGGGATTAATGAATGAGGATTGTAGAGAAGGGATTAATGGATGAGGATTGTAGAGAAGGGATTAATGGATGAGGATTGTAGAGAATGGGGAGTGAAGGGGGATTGTAGGGAAGGGATTAATGGATAAGGATTGTAGAGAATGGGGAGTGAAGGGGGATTGTAGGGAAGGGATTAATGGATGAGGATTGTAGAGAATGGGGAGTGAAGGGGGATTGTAGGGAAGGGATTAATGGATAAGGATTGTCGAGAAGGGATTAATGGATAAGGATTGTAGAGAAGGGATTAATGGATGAGGATTGTAGTGAAGGGGGATTGTAGGGAAGGGATTAATGGATAAGGATTGTAGAGAATGGGGAGTGAAGGGGGATTGTAGGGAAGGGATTAATGGATAAGGATTGTCGAGAAGGGATTAATGGATAAGGATTGTAGAGAAGGGATTAATGGATGAGGATTGTAGGGAAGGGATTAATGGATAAGGATTGTCGAGAAGGGATTAATGGATGAGGATTGTAGAGAAGGGATTAATGGATGAGGATTGTAGAGAAGGGATTAATGTGTGAGGATTGTAGAGAAGGGATTAATGTGTGAGGATTGTAGAGAAGGGATTAATGTATGAGGATTGTAGGGAAGGGATTAATGGATAAGGATTGTAGAGAAGGGATTAATGTATGAGGATTGTAGAGAAGGGATTAATGAATGAGGATTGTAGAGAAGGGATTAATGGATGAGGATTGTAGAGAAGGGATTAATGGATGAGGATTGTAGAGAATGGGGAGTGAAGGGGGATTGTAGGGAAGGGATTAATGGATGAGGATTGTAGAGAATGGGGAGTGAAGGGGGATTGTAGGGAAGGGATTAATGGATAAGGATTGTCGAGAAGGGATTAATGGATAAGGATTGTAGAGAAGGGATTAATGGATGAGGATTGTAGGGAAGGGATTAATGGATAAGGATTGTCGAGAAGGGATTAATGGATGAGGTTTGTAGAGCAGGGATTAATGGATGAGGATTGTCGAGAAGGGATTAATGGATAAGGATTGTAGAGAAGGGATTAATGGATGAGGATTGTAGAGAATGGGGAGTGAAGGGGGATTGTAGGGAAGGGATTAATGGATAAGGATTGTAGAGAATGGGGAGTGAAGGGGGATTGTAGGGAAGGGATTAATGGATAAGGATTGTCGAGAAGGGATTAATGGATAAGGATTGTAGAGAAGGGATTAATGGATGAGGATTGTAGGGAAGGGATTAATGGATAAGGATTGTCGAGAAGGGATTAATGGATGAGGATTGTAGAGAAGGGATTAATGGATGAGGATTGTAGAGAAGGGATTAATGTGTGTGGATTGTAGAGAAGGGATTAATGTGTGAGGATTGTAGAGAAGGGATTAATGTATGAGGATTGTAGGGAAGGGATTAATGGATAAGGATTGTAGAGAAGGGATTAATGTATGAGGATTGTAGAGAAGGGATTAATGAATGAGGATTGTAGAGAAGGGATTAATGGATGAGGATTGTAGAGAAGGGATTAATGGATGAGGATTGTAGAGAATGGGGAGTGAAGGGGGATTGTAGGGAAGGGATTAATGGATAAGGATTGTAGAGAATGGGGAGTGAAGGGGGATTGTAGGGAAGGGATTAATGGATGAGGATTGTAGAGAATGGGGAGTGAAGGGGGATTGTAGGGAAGGGATTAATGGATAAGGATTGTCGAGAAGGGATTAATGGATAAGGATTGTAGAGAAGGGATTAATGGATGAGGATTGTAGGGAAGGGATTAATGGATAAGGATTGTCGAGAAGGGATTAATGGATGAGGTTTGTAGAGCAGGGATTAATGGATGAGGATTGTAGAGAAGGGATTAATGGATAAGGATTGTAGAGAAGGGATTAATGTATGAGGATTGTAGAGAAGGGTTTAATGGATGAGGATTGTAGAGAAGGGATTAATGGATGAGGATTGTAGAGAATGGGGAGTGAAGGGGGATTGTAGGGAAGGGATTAATGGATAAGGATTGTAGAGAATGGGGAGTGAAGGGGGATTGTAGGGAAGGGATTAATGGATGAGGATTGTAGGGAATGGGGAGTGAAGGGGGATTGTAGGGAAGGGATTAATGGATAAGGATTGTCGAGAAGGGATTAATGGATAAGGATTGTAGAGAAGGGATTAATGTATGAGGATTGTAGAGAAGGGATTAATGGATGAGGATTGTAGGGAAGGGATTAATGGATAAGGATTGTCGAGAAGGGATTAATGGATGAGGATTGTAGAGAAGGGATTAATGGATGAGGATTGTAGAGAAGGGATTAATGTGTGAGGATTGTAGAGAAGGGATTAATGTATGAGGATTGTAGGGAAGGGATTAATGGATAAGGATTGTAGAGAAGGGATTAATGTATGAGGATTGTAGAGAAGGGATTAATGAATGAGGATTGTAGAGAAGGGATTAATGGATGAGGATTGTAGAGAAGGGATTAATGGATGAGGATTGTAGAGAATGGGGAGTGAAGGGGGATTGTAGGGAAGGGATTAATGGATAAGGATTGTAGAGAATGGGGAGTGAAGGGGGATTGTAGGGAAGGGATTAATGGATGAGGATTGTAGAGAATGGGGAGTGAAGGGGATTGTAGGGAAGGGATTAATGGATAAGGATTGTCGAGAAGGGATTAATGGATAAGGATTGTAGAGAAGGGATTAATGGATGAGGATTGTAGGGAAGGGATTAATGGATAAGGATTGTCGAGAAGGGATTAATGGATGAGGTTTGTAGAGCAGGGATTAATGGATGAGGATTGTAGAGAAGGGATTAATGGATAAGGATTGTAGAGAAGGGATTAATGTATGAGGATTGTAGAGAAGGGTTTAATGGATGAGGATTGTAGAGAAGGGATTAATGGATGAGGATTGTAGAGAATGGGGAGTGAAGGGGGATTGTAGGGAAGGGATTAATGGATAAGGATTGTAGAGAATGGGGAGTGAAGGGGGATTGTAGGGAAGGGATTAATGGATGAGGATTGTAGAGAATGGGGAGTGAAGGGGGATTGTAGGGAAGGGATTAATGGATAAGGATTGTCGAGAAGGGATTAATGGATAAGGATTGTAGAGAAGGGATTAATGGATGAGGATTGTAGGGAAGGGATTAATGGATGAGGTTTGTAGAGCAGGGATTAATGGATGAGGATTGTAGAGAAGGGATTAATGGATAAGGATTGTAGAGAAGGGATTAATGTATGAGGATTGTAGAGAAGGGTTTAATGGATGAGGATTGTAGAGAAGGGATTAATGGATGAGGATTGTAGAGAATGGGGAGTGAAGGGGGATTGTAGGGAAGGGATTAATGGATAAGGATTGTAGAGAATGGGGAGTGAAGGGGGATTGTAGGGAAGGGATTAATGGATGAGGATTGTAGAGAATGGGGAGTGAAGGGGGATTGTAGGGAAGGGATTAATGGATAAGGATTGTCGAGAAGGGATTAATGGATAAGGATTGTAGAGAAGGGATTAATGGATGAGGATTGTAGGGAAGGGATTAATGGATAAGGATTGTCGAGAAGGGATTAATGGATGAGGTTTGTAGAGCAGGGATTAATGGATGAGGATTGTAGAGAAGGGATTAATGGATAAGGATTGTAGAGAAGGGATTAATGTATGAGGATTGTAGAGAAGGGTTTAATGGATGAGGATTGTAGGGAAGGGATTAATGGATAAGGATTGTCGAGAAGGGATTAACGGATGAGGATTGTAGAGAAGGGATTAATGGATGAGGATTGTAGAGAAGGGATTAATGTATGAGGATTGTAGAGAAGGGATTAATGTATGAGGATTGTAGGGAAGGGATTAATGGATAAGGATTGTAGAGAAGGGATTAATGTATGAGGATTGTAGAGAAGGGATTAATGAATGAGGATTGTAGAGAAGGGATTAAGGGATAAGGATTGTTGAGAAGGGATTAATGGATGAGGTTTGTAGAGCAGGGATTAATGGATGAGGATTGTAGAGAAGGGATTAATGGATGAGGATTGTAGAGAATGGGGAGTGAAGGGGGATTGTAGGGAAGGGATTAATGAATGAGGATTGTAGAGAAGGGATTAATGGATGAGGATTGTAGAGAAGGGATTAATGGATGAGGATTGTAGAGAATGGTGAGTGAAGGGGGATTGTAGGGAAGGGATTAATGAATGAGGATTGTAGAGAAGGGATTAATGGATAAGGATTGTAGAGAAGGGATTAATGGATAAGGATTGTAGAGAAGGGATTAAGGGATAAGGATTGTTGAGAAGGGATTAATGGATGAGGATTGTCGAGAAGGGATTAATGGATGAGGATTGTAGAGAAGGGATTAATGGATAAGGATTGTAGAGAAGGGATTAATGGATAAGGATTGTTGAGAAGGGATTAATGGATGAGGATTGTCGAGAAGGGATTAATGGATGAGGATTGTAGAGAATGGGGAGTGAAGGGGGATTGTAGGGAAGGGATTAATGGATAAGGATTGTAGAGAATGGGGAGTGAAGGGGGATTGTAGGGAAGGGATTAATGGATGAGGATTGTAGGGAATGGGGAGTGAAGGGGGATTGTAGGGAAGGGATTAATGGATAAGGATTGTCGAGAAGGGATTAATGGATAAGGATTGTAGAGAAGGGATTAATGTATGAGGATTGTAGAGAAGGGATTAATGGATGAGGATTGTAGGGAAGGGATTAATGGATAAGGATTGTCGAGAAGGGATTAATGGATGAGGATTGTAGAGAAGGGATTAATGGATGAGGATTGTAGAGAAGGGATTAATGTGTGAGGATTGTAGAGAAGGGATTAATGTATGAGGATTGTAGGGAAGGGATTAATGGATAAGGATTGTAGAGAAGGGATTAATGTATGAGGATTGTAGAGAAGGGATTAATGAATGAGGATTGTAGAGAAGGGATTAATGGATGAGGATTGTAGAGAAGGGATTAATGGATGAGGATTGTAGAGAATGGGGAGTGAAGGGGGATTGTAGGGAAGGGATTAATGGATAAGGATTGTAGAGAATGGGGAGTGAAGGGGGATTGTAGGGAAGGGATTAATGGATGAGGATTGTAGAGAATGGGGAGTGAAGGGGGATTGTAGGGAAGGGATTAATGGATAAGGATTGTCGAGAAGGGATTAATGGATAAGGATTGTAGAGAAGGGATTAATGGATGAGGATTGTAGGGAAGGGATTAATGGATAAGGATTGTCGAGAAGGGATTAATGGATGAGGTTTGTAGAGCAGGGATTAATGGATGAGGATTGTAGAGAAGGGATTAATGGATAAGGATTGTAGAGAAGGGATTAATGTATGAGGATTGTAGAGAAGGGTTTAATGGATGAGGATTGTAGAGAAGGGATTAATGGATGAGGATTGTAGAGAATGGGGAGTGAAGGGGGATTGTAGGGAAGGGATTAATGGATAAGGATTGTAGAGAATGGGGAGTGAAGGGGGATTGTAGGGAAGGGATTAATGGATGAGGATTGTAGAGAATGGGGAGTGAAGGGGGATTGTAGGGAAGGGATTAATGGATAAGGATTGTCGAGAAGGGATTAATGGATAAGGATTGTAGAGAAGGGATTAATGGATGAGGATTGTAGGGAAGGGATTAATGGATAAGGATTGTCGAGAAGGGATTAATGGATGAGGTTTGTAGAGCAGGGATTAATGGATGAGGATTGTAGAGAAGGGATTAATGGATAAGGATTGTAGAGAAGGGATTAATGTATGAGGATTGTAGAGAAGGGTTTAATGGATGAGGATTGTAGAGAAGGGATTAATGGATGAGGATTGTAGAGAATGGGGAGTGAAGGGGGATTGTAGGGAAGGGATTAATGGATAAGGATTGTAGAGAATTGGGAGTGAAGGGGGATTGTAGGGAAGGGATTAATGGATGAGGATTGTAGAGAATGGGGAGTGAAGGGGGATTGTAGGGAAGGGATTAATGGATAAGGATTGTCGAGAAGGGATTAATGGATAAGGATTGTAGAGAAGGGATTGATGGATGAGGATTGTAGGGAAGGGATTAATGGATAAGGATTGTCGAGAAGGGATTAATGGATGAGGTTTGTAGAGCAGGGATTAATGGATGAGGATTGTAGAGAAGGGATTAATGGATAAGGATTGTAGAGAAGGGATTAATGTATGAGGATTGTAGAGAAGGGTTTAATGGATGAGGATTGTAGGGAAGGGATTAATGGATAAGGATTGTCGAGAAGGGATTAACGGATGAGGATTGTAGAGAAGGGATTAATGGATGAGGATTGTAGAGAAGGGATTAATGTATGAGGATTGTAGAGAAGGGATTAATGTATGAGGATTGTAGGGAAGGGATTAATGGATAAGGATTGTAGAGAAGGGATTAATGTATGAGGATTGTAGAGAAGGGATTAATGAATGAGGATTGTAGAGAAGGGATTAAGGGATAAGGATTGTTGAGAAGGGATTAATGGATGAGGTTTGTAGAGCAGGGATTAATGGATGAGGATTGTAGAGAAGGGATTAATGGATGAGGATTGTAGAGAATGGGGAGTGAAGGGGGATTGTAGGGAAGGGATTAATGAATGAGGATTGTAGAGAAGGGATTAATGGATGAGGATTGTAGAGAAGGGATTAATGGATGAGGATTGTAGAGAATGGTGAGTGAAGGGGGATTGTAGGGAAGGGATTAATGAATGAGGATTGTAGAGAAGGGATTAATGGATAAGGATTGTAGAGAAGGGATTAATGGATAAGGATTGTAGAGAAGGGATTAAGGGATAAGGATTGTTGAGAAGGGATTAATGGATGAGGATTGTCGAGAAGGGATTAATGGATGAGGATTGTAGAGAAGGGATTAATGGATAAGGATTGTAGAGAAGGGATTAATGGATAAGGATTGTTGAGAAGGGATTAATGGATGAGGATTGTCGAGAAGGGATTAATGGATGAGGATTGTAGAGAAGGGATTAATGGATGAGGATTGTAGAGAAGGGATTAATGGATAAGGATTGTTGAGAAGGGATTAATGGATGAGGATTGTAGAGAAGGGATTAATGGATGAGGATTGTAGAGAAGGGATTAATGGATAAGGATTGTAGAGAAGGGATTAATGGATGAGGATTGTAGAGAAGGGATTAATGGATAAGGATTGTAGAGAAGGGATTAATGGATGAGGATTGTAGAGAAGGGATTATGGATGAGGATTGTAGGGAAGGGATTAATGGATGAGGATTGTAAGGAAGGGATTAATGGATGAGGATTGTAGAGAAGGGATTAATGGATGAGGATTGTAGAGAAGGGATTAATGAATGAGGATTGTAGAGAAGGGATTAATGGATGAGGATTGTAGAGAAGGGATTAATGGATGAGGATTGTAGAGAAGGGATTAATGAATGAGGATTGTAGAGAAGGGATTAATGGATGAGGATTGTAGAGAAGGGATTGATGGATGAGGATTGTAGGGAAGGGATTAATGGATGAGGATTGTAGAGAAGGGATTAATGGATGAGGATTGTAGGGAAGGGATTAATGGATGAGGATTGTAAGGAAGGGATTAATGGATAAGGATTGTAGAGAATGGATTAATGGATAAGGATTGTAGAGAATGGATTAATGGATAAGGATTGTAGAGAAGGGATTAATGGATAAGGATTGTAGAGAAGGGATTAATGAATGAGGATTGTAGGGAAGGGATTAATGGATGAGGATTGTAGGGAAGGGATTAATGAATGAGGATTGTAGGGAAGGGATTAATGGATAAGGATTGTCGAGAAGGGATTAATGGATAAGGATTGTAGAGAAGGGATTAATGAATGAGGATTGTAGGGAAGGGATTAATGGATGAGGATTGTAGGGAAGGGATTAATGGATAAGGATTGTAGAGAATGGATTAATGGATAAGGATTGTAGAGAATGGATTAATGGATAAGGATTGTAGAGAAGGGATTAATGGATAAGGATTGTAGAGAAGGGATTAATGAATGAGGATTGTAGGGAAGGGATTAATGGATGAGGATTGTAGGGAAGGGATTAATGAATGAGGATTGTAGGGAAGGGATTAATGGATAAGGATTGTCGAGAAGGGATTAATGGATAAGGATTGTAGAGAAGGGATTAATGAATGAGGATTGTAGGGAAGGGATTAATGGATGAGGATTGTAGGGAAGGGATTAATGGATGAGGATTGTAGAGAATGGATTAATGGATAAGGATTGTAGAGAAGGGATTAATGGATAAGGATTGTAGAGAAGAGACGAATGGATGAGGATTGCAGAGAAGGGATTAATGGATGAGGATTGTAGGGAAGGGATTAATGGATGAGGATTGTAGAGAAGGGATTAATGGATGAGGATTGTAGAGAAGGGATTAATGGATGAGGATTGTAGAGAAGGGATTAATGGATGAGGATTGTAGAGAAGGGATTAATGGATGAGGATTGTAGAGAAGGGAATAATGGATGAGGATTGTAGGGAAGGGATTAATGGATGAGGATTGTAGAGAAGGGATTAATAGTTGATGATTGTAGAGAAGGGATTGATGGATAAGGATTGTAGAGAAGGGATTAATGGATGAGGATTGTAGAGAAGGGATTAATGGATAAGGATTGTCGAGAAGGGATTAATGGATGAGGATTGTAGAGAAGGGATTAATGGATGAGGATTGTAGAGAAGGGATTAATGGATAAGGATTGTAGAGAAGGGATTAATGTATGAGGATTGTAGAGAAGGGATTAATGGATGAGGATTGTAGGGAAGGGATTAATGGATAAGGAATGTCGAGAAGGGATTAATGGATGAGGATTGTAGAGAAGGGATTTATGGATGAGGATTGTAGAGAAGGGATTAATGTATGAGGATTGTAGAGAAGGGATTAATGTATGAGGATTGTAGGGAAGGGATTAATGGATAAGGATTGTACAGAAGGGATTAATGTATGACGATTGTAGAGAAGGGATTAATGAATGAGGATTGTAGAGAAGGGATTAATGGATGAGGATTGTAGAGAAGGGATTAATGGATAAGGATTGTAGAGAAGGGATTAATGGATGAGGATTGTAGAGAAGGGATTAATGGATAAGGATTGTAGAGAAGGGATTAATGGATAAGGATTGTCGAGAAGGGATTAATGGATGAGGATTGTAGAGAAGGGATTTATGGATGAGGATTGTAGAGAAGGGATTAATGTATGAGGATTGTAGAGAAGGGATTAATGGATAAGGATTGTAGAGAAGGGATTAATGTATGAGGATTGTAGAGAAGGGATTAATGAATGAGGATTGTAGAGAAGGGATTCATGGATGAGGATTGTAGAGAAGGGATTAATGGATGAGGATTGTAGAGAAGGGATTAATGAATGAGGATTGTAGAGAAGGGATTCATGGATGAGGATTGTAGAGAAGGGATTAATGGATGAGGATTGTAGAGAATGGGGAGTGAAGGGGGATTGTAGGGAAGGGATTAATGGATGAGGATTGTAGAGAATGGGGAGTGAAGGGGGATTGTAGGGAAGGGATTAATGTATGAGGATTGTAGAGAAGGGATTAATGAATGAGGATTGTAGAGAAGGGATTCATGGATGAGGATTGTAGAGAAGGGATTAATGGATGAGGATTGTAGAGAATGGGGAGTGAAGGGGGATTGTAGGGAAGGGATTAATGGATGAGGATTGTAGAGAAGGGATTAATGTATGAGGAGTAATGTAAAATCCTCTCTATCTCTTTGCTGATGACTCCACTCTCTGCCGCTCCATTCCTCATCCCTCAGATCGGCAGTCTGCTGCCTCCTCACTCTCTGAAGACCTGGACAAAATCACAGACTGGTCAAACAAGTGGAACATGTCTTTCAATCCTGACAAATCTCACACTCTTACTATGTCTCTCCGAAAAGATCGACTGGACAACCCTCCCATCTACTTTCTCAACAATCCTCTCCAAGAAGTTCTGTCGCTCAAGATTTTGGGTCTCACTATCTGCCATGATCTTTCTTGGGAAAACCACATTTCCAAGCTGGCCTCCAAAGCCAGTCGCCGACTGGGCATCCTCCGTCGTGCGAAGTCCTTCCTCGGCACACCTGAGCTCCTCACCACATACAAGGCTTTCATCCGCAGCTCAATGGAATACTGTTCTCCCCTATGGGCCAGTGCTCCTGCCTCACACCTAGCTCGGCTTCACGCTGTTGAAACCAAAGCTTTCAGAATTATTGGAATCTCCCGCGATGAAGCTATCTCTGAGGGCCTTTCACTCACTCACCGCAGGCAGGTAGGTGGTCTTTCTGTCTTCTACCGACTCCTCTCCGGCCTTGCTCCCCCAGCTCTCTCTGTGCTCTGTCCCCCAAATATTCCTACAGGTCGCACAAGATCTGCCAGCAACCCTCTGATGGTTAAACTGCCGAAATCTCGGCTCTCCGCTCACCTTCACTCTTTCATTCCTCTTTTCTCCCACCTCTGGAACAAACTCCCTCACTCCCTTCAATCCCACTCCTCCCTCCAGGTCTTTAAAACAGCTGTTCACCACCATCTCTTATCTTCCCCCATCCAAAACCTTGATCTTTTCTACCCCCGCTAATTCACCCCAGATCCACCTTGTTTGAAATTCCAACTTCTTTCCTGGAAGTCCTGGCAGTGTCCATATGTTTTATACCTCTCCCACTGCCCCCTTCCCACGCCCCCCCCCCCCCCCCAAAGCCCTCGCCCTCTCTCAGATCTCTCGATGTCTCCATGTCTCTCGGTCCCTGCTCTCAAATGTTGTGTTTGTGTCCTTCCCCCTCTCTCCCCATCTTGTCTACCGCTCCCTATGATATATGTTTTATGTGTCGGTTTGTCTTTCTGTGTGATTAATGTTCGCTCTTTCACGAGCCTCGATCTTGTATACAAAAAAAAAAAAAAAAAAAAAAAAAAAAAAAAATGTATGAGGATTGTAGAGAAGGGATTAATGAATGAGGATTGTAGAGAAGGGATTCATGGATGAGGATTGTAGAGAAGGGATTAATGGATGAGGATTGTAGAGAATGGGGAGTGAAGGGGGATTGTAGGGAAGGGATTAATGGATGAGGATTGTAGAGAATGGGGAGTGAAGGGGGATTGTAGGGAAGGGATTAATGGATAAGGATTGTAGAGAAGGGATTAATGGATAAGGATTGTAGAGAAGGGATTAATGGATGAGGATTGTAGAGAAGGGATTAATGGATAAGGATTGTAGAGAAGGGATTAATGGATGAGGATTGTAGAGAAGGGATTGATGGATAAGGATTGTAGAGAAGGGATTAATGGATGAGGATTGTAGAGAAGGGATTAATGGATAAGGATTGTCGAGAAGGGATTAATGGATGAGGATTGTAGAGAAGGGATTAATGGATGAGGATTGTAGAGAAGGGATTAATGGATAAGGATTGTAGAGAAGGGATTAATGTATGAGGATTGTAGAGAAGGGATTAATGGATGAGGATTGTAGGGAAGGGATTAATGGATAAGGATTGTCGAGAAGGGATTAATGGATGAGGATTGTAGAGAAGGGATTTATGGATGAGGATTGTAGAGAAGGGATTAATGTATGAGGATTGTAGAGAAGGGATTAATGTATGAGGATTGTAGGGAAGGGATTAATGGATAAGGATTGTAGATAAGGGATTAATGGATAAGGATTGTAGAGAAGGGATTAATGGATGAGGATTGTAGAGAAGGGATTAATGGATAAGGATTGTAGAGAAGGGATTAATGGATATGGATTGTAGAGAAGGGATTAATGGATAAGGATTGTAGAGAAGAGACGAATGGATGAGGATTGTAGAGAAGGGATTAATGGATGAGGATTGTAGGGAAGGGATTAATGAATGAGGATTGTAGAGAAGGGATTAATGGATGAGGATTGTAGAGAAGGGATGAATGGATAAGGATTGTAGAGAAGGGATTAATGGATAAGGATTGTAGAGAAGGGATTAATGGATAAGGATTGTAGAGAAGGGATTAATGGATAAGGATTGTAGAGAAGGGATTAATGGATAAGGATTGTAGAGAAGGGATTAATGGATAAGGATTGTACAGAAGGGATTAATGGATGAGGATTGTAGAGAAGGGATTAATGGATGAGGATTGTAGAGAAGAGACGAATGGATGAGGATTGTGGAGAAGGGATTAATGGATGAGGATTGTAGAGAAGAGACTAATGGATGACGATTGTAGGGAAGGGATTAATAGATGAGGATTGTAGAGAAGGGATTAATGGATGAGGATTGTAGAGAAGGGATTAATGGATGAGGATTGTAGAGAAGGGATTAATAGATGAGGATTGTAGAGAAGGGATTAATGGATAAGGATTGTAGAGAAGGGATTAATGGATAAGGATTGTCGAGAAGGGATTAATGAATGAGGATTGTAGGGAAGGGATTAATGGATGAGGATTGTAGAGAAGGGATTAATGGATGAGGATTGTAGAGAAGGGATTAATGGATGAGGATTGTAGAGAAGAGACGAATGGATGAGGATTGTAGCGAAGGGATTAATGGATGAGGATTGTAGGGAAGGGATTAATGGATGAGGATTGTAGAGAAGGGATTAATGGATGAGGATTGTAGAGAAGGGATTAATGGATGAGGATTGTAGAGAAGGGATTAATGGATGAGGATTGTAGAGAAGGGATTAATGGATGAGGATTGTAGAGAAGAGAGGAATGGATGAGGATTGTAGAGAAGGGATTAATGGATAAGGATTGTAGAGAAGGGATTAATGGATAAGGATTGTAGAGAAGAGACGAATGGATGAGGATTGTAGAGAAGGGATTAATGGATGAGGATTGTAATAGGGATTAATGGATAAGGATTGTAGAGAAGGGATTAATGGATAAGGATTGCAGAGAAGGGATTAATGGATGAGGATTGTAGAGAAGGGATTAATGGATGAGGATTGTAGAGAAGGGATTAATGGATAAGGATTGTAGAGAAGGGATTAATGTATGAGGATTGTAGAGAAGGGATTAATGGATGAGGATTGTAGGGAAGGGATTAATGGATAAGGATTGTCGAGAAGGGATTAATGGATGAGGATTGTAGAGAAGGGATTAATGGATGAGGATTGTAGAGAAGGGATTAATGTGTGAGGATTGTAGAGAAGGGATTAATGTATGAGGATTGTAGGGAAGGGATTAATGGATAAGGATTGTAGAGAAGGGATTAATGTATGAGGATTGTAGAGAAGGGATTAATGAATGAGGATTGTAGAGAAGGGATTAATGGATGAGGATTGTAGAGAAGGGATTAATGGATGAGGATTGTAGAGAATGGGGAGTGAAGGGGGATTGTAGGGAAGGGATTAATGGATAAGGATTGTAGAGAATGGGGAGTGAAGGGGGATTGTAGGGAAGGGATTAATGGATGAGGATTGTAGAGAATGGGGAGTGAAGGGGGATTGTAGGGAAGGGATTAATGGATAAGGATTGTCGAGAAGGGATTAATGGATATGGATTGTAGAGAAGGGATTAATGGATAAGGATTGTAGAGAAGAGACGAATGGATGAGGATTGTAGAGAAGGGATTAATGGATGAGGATTGTAGGGAAGGGATTAATGAATGAGGATTGTAGAGAAGGGATTAATGGATGAGGATTGTAGAGAAGGGATTAATGGATAAGGATTGTAGAGAAGGGATGAATGGATAAGGATTGTAGAGAAGGGATTAATGGATAAGGATTGTAGAGAAGGGATTAATGGATAAGGATTGTAGAGAAGGGATTAATGGATAAGGATTGTAGAGAAGGGATTAATGGATAAGGATTGTACAGAAGGGATTAATGGATGAGGATTGTAGAGAAGGGATTAATGGATGAGGATTGTAGAGAAGGGATTAATGGATGAGGATTGTAGAGAAGGGATTAATAGATGAGGATTGTAGAGAAGGGATTAATGGATAAGGATTGTAGAGAAGGGATTAATGGATAAGGATTGTCGAGAAGGGATTAATGAATGAGGATTGTAGGGAAGGGATTAATGGATGAGGATTGTAGAGAAGGGATTAATGGATGAGGATTGTAGAGAAGGGATTAATGGATGAGGATTGTAGAGAAGAGACGAATGGATGAGGATTGTAGAGAAGGGATTAATGGATGAGGATTGTAGGGAAGGGATTAATGGATGAGGATTGTAGAGAAGGGATTAATGGATGAGGATTGTAGAGAAGGGATTAATGGATGAGGATTGTAGAGAAGGGATTAATGGATGAGGATTGTAGAGAAGGGATTAATGGATGAGGATTGTAGGGAAGAGACGAATGGATGAGGATTGTAGAGAAGGGATTAATGGATAAGGATTGTAGAGAAGGGATTAATGGATAAGGATTGTAGAGAAGAGACGAATGGATGAGGATTGTCGAGAAGGGATTAATGGATGAGGATTGTAATAGGGATTAATGGATAAGGATTGTAGAGAAGGGATTAATGGATAAGGATTGTAGAGAAGGGATTAATGGATGAGGATTGTAGAGAAGGGATTAATGGATGAGGATTGTAGAGAAGGGATTAATGGATAAGGATTGTAGAGAAGGGATTAATGTATGAGGATTGTAGAGAAGGGATTAATGGATGAGGATTGTAGGGAAGGGATTAATGGATAAGGATTGTCGAGAAGGGATTAATGGATGAGGATTGTAGAGAAGGGATTAATGGATGAGGATTGTAGAGAAGGGATTAATGTGTGAGGATTGTAGAGAAGGGATTAATGTATGAGGATTGTAGGGAAGGGATTAATGGATAAGGATTGTAGAGAAGGGATTAATGTATGAGGATTGTAGAGAAGGGATTAATGAATGAGGATTGTAGAGAAGGGATTAATGGATGAGGATTGTAGAGAAGGGATTAATGGATGAGGATTGTAGAGAATGGGGAGTGAAGGGGGATTGTAGGGAAGGGATTAATGGATAAGGATTGTAGAGAATGGGGAGTGAAGGGGGATTGTAGGGAAGGGATTAATGGATGAGGATTGTAGAGAATGGGGAGTGAAGGGGGATTGTAGGGAAGGGATTAATGGATAAGGATTGTCGAGAAGGGATTAATGGATAAGGATTGTAGAGAAGGGATTAATGGATGAGGATTGTAGGGAAGGGATTAATGGATAAGGATTGTCGAGAAGGGATTAATGGATGAGGTTTGTAGAGCAGGGATTAATGGATGAGGATTGTAGAGAAGGGATTAATGGATAAGGATTGTAGAGAAGGGATTAATGTATGAGGATTGTAGAGAAGGGTTTAATGGA
This sequence comes from Myxine glutinosa, assembly GCF_964187855.1. NCBI lineage: Eukaryota > Metazoa > Chordata > Myxini > Myxiniformes > Myxinidae > Myxine > Myxine glutinosa. The sequence goes on along the minus strand of NC_136262.1, from coordinate 268,787,506 downwards.
TGAGGATTGTAGGGAAGGGATTAATGGATAAGGATTGTCGAGAAGGGATTAACGGATGAGGATTGTAGAGAAGGGATTAATGGATGAGGATTGTAGAGAAGGGATTAATGTATGAGGATTGTAGAGAAGGGATTAATGTATGAGGATTGTAGGGAAGGGATTAATGGATAAGGATTGTAGAGAAGGGATTAATGTATGAGGATTGTAGAGAAGGGATTAATGAATGAGGATTGTAGAGAAGGGATTAATGGATGAGGATTGTAGAGAAGGGATTAATGGATGAGGATTGTAGAGAATGGGGAGTGAAGGGGGATTGTAGGGAAGGGATTAATGGATAAGGATTGTAGAGAATGGGGAGTGAAGGGGGATTGTAGGGAAGGGATTAATGGATGAGGATTGTAGAGAATGGGGAGTGAAGGGGGATTGTAGGGAAGGGATTAATGGATAAGGATTGTAGAGAAGGGATTAATGGATGAGGATTGTAGAGAAGGGATTAATGGATGAGGATTGTAGAGAATGGGGAGTGAAGGGGGATTGTAGGGAAGGGATTAATGAATGAGGATTGTAGAGAAGGGATTAATGGATGAGGATTGTAGAGAAGGGATTAATGGATGAGGATTGTAGAGAATGGTGAGTGAAGGGGGATTGTAGGGAAGGGATTAATGAATGAGGATTGTAGAGAAGGGATTAATGGATAAGGATTGTAGAGAAGGGATTAATGGATAAGGATTGTAGAGAAGGGATTAAGGGATAAGGATTGTTGAGAAGGGATTAATGGATGAGGATTGTCGAGAAGGGATTAATGGATGAGGATTGTAGAGAAGGGATTAATGGATGAGGATTGTAGAGAAGGGATTAATGGATAAGGATTGTTGAGAAGGGATTAATGGATGAGGATTGTAGAGAAGGGATTAATGGATGAGGATTGTAGAGAAGGGATTAATGGATAAGGATTGTAGAGAAGGGATTAATGGATGAGGATTGTAGAGAAGGGATTAATGGATAAGGATTGTAGAGAAGGGATTAATGGATGAGGATTGTAGAGAAGGGATTATGGATGAGGATTGTAGGGAAGGGATTAATGGATGAGGATTGTAAGGAAGGGATTAATGGATGAGGATTGTAGAGAAGGGATTAATGGATGAGGATTGTAGAGAAGGGATTAATGAATGAGGATTGTAGAGAAGGGATTAATGGATGAGGATTGTAGAGAAGGGATTAATGGATGAGGATTGTAGAGAAGGGATTAATGAATGAGGATTGTAGAGAAGGGATTAATGGATGAGGATTGTAGAGAAGGGATTGATGGATGAGGATTGTAGGGAAGGGATTAATGGATGAGGATTGTAGAGAAGGGATTAATGGATGAGGATTGTAGGGAAGGGATTAATGGATGAGGATTGTAAGGAAGGGATTAATGGATAAGGATTGTAGAGAATGGATTAATGGATAAGGATTGTAGAGAATGGATTAATGGATAAGGATTGTAGAGAAGGGATTAATGAATGAGGATTGTAGAGAATGGATTAATGGATAAGGATTGTAGAGAATGGATTAATGGATAAGGATTGTAGAGAAGGGATTAATGGATGAGGATTGTAAGGAAGGGATTAATGGATGAGGATTGTAGAGAAGGGATTAATGGATGAGGATTGTAGAGAATGGGGAGTGAAGGGGGATTGTAGGGAAGGGATTAATGGATAAGGATTGTAGAGAATGGGGAGTGAAGGGGGATTGTAGGGAAGGGATTAATGGATGAGGATTGTAGAGAATGGGGAGTGAAGGGGGATTGTAGGGAAGGGATTAATGGATAAGGATTGTAGAGAAGGGATTCATGGATGAGGATTGTAGAGAAGGGATTAATGGATGAGGATTGTAGAGAATGGGGAGTGAAGGGGGATTGTAGGGAAGGGATTAATGAATGAGGATTGTAGAGAAGGGATTAATGGATAAGGATTGTAGAGAAGGGATTAATGGATAAGGATTGTAGAGAAGGGATTAAGGGATAAGGATTGTAGAGAAGGGATTAATGGATGATGATTGTAGAGAAGGGATTAATGGATGAGGATTGTAGAGAGGGATTAATGGATAAGGATTGTTGAGAAGGGATTAATGGATGAGGATTGTAGAGAAGGGATTAATGGATGAGGATTGTAGCGAAGGGATTAATGGATAAGGATTGTAGAGAAGGGATTAATGGATGAGGATTGTAGAGAAGGGATTAATGGATAAGGATTGTAGAGAAGGGATTAATGGATGAGGATTGTAGAGAAGGGATTAATGGATGAGGATTGTAGGGAAGGGATTAATGGATGAGGATTGTAAGGAAGGGATTAATGTATGACGATTGTAGAGAAGGGATTAATGAATGAGGATTGTAGAGAAGGGATTAATGGATGAGGATTGTAGAGAAGGGATTAATGGATAAGGATTGTAGAGAAGGGATTAATGGATGAGGATTGTAGAGAAGGGATTAATGGATAAGGATTGTCGAGAAGGGATTAATGGATAAGGATTGTAGAGAAGGGATTAATGGATAAGGATTGTAGAGAAGGGATTAATGGATAAGGATTGTAGAGAAGAGACGAATGGATGAGCATTGTAGAGAAGGGATTAATGGATGAGGATTGTAGGGAAGGGATTAATGGATGAGGATTGTAGAGAAGGGATTAATAGTTGATGATTGTAGAGAAGGGATTAATGGATGAGGATTGTAGAGAAGGGATTAATGGATGAGGATTGTAGGGAAGGGATTAATGGATAAGGATTGTCGAGAAGGGATTAATGGATGAGGATTGTAGAGAAGGGATTTATGGATGAGGATTGTAGAGAAGGGATTAATGTATGAGGATTGTAGAGAAGGGATTAATGTATGAGGATTGTAGGGAAGGGATTAATGGATAAGGATTGTAGATAAGGGATTAATGGATAAGGATTGTAGAGAAGGGATTAATGGATGAGGATTGTAGAGAAGGGATTAATGGATAAGGATTGTAGAGAAGGGATTAATGGATATGGATTGTAGAGAAGGGATTAATGGATAAGGATTGTAGAGAAGAGACGAATGGATGAGGATTGTAGAGAAGGGATTAATGGATGAGGATTGTAGGGAAGGGATTAATGAATGAGGATTGTAGAGAAGGGATTAATGGATGAGGATTGTAGAGAAGGGATGAATGGATAAGGATTGTAGAGAAGGGATTAATGGATAAGGATTGTAGAGAAGGGATTAATGGATAAGGATTGTAGAGAAGGGATTAATGGATAAGGATTGTAGAGAAGGGATTAATGGATAAGGATTGTAGAGAAGGGATTAATGGATAAGGATTGTACAGAAGGGATTAATGGATGAGGATTGTAGAGAAGGGATTAATGGATGAGGATTGTAGAGAAGAGACGAATGGATGAGGATTGTGGAGAAGGGATTAATGGATGAGGATTGTAGAGAAGAGACTAATGGATGACGATTGTAGGGAAGGGATTAATAGATGAGGATTGTAGAGAAGGGATTAATGGATGAGGATTGTAGAGAAGGGATTAATGGATGAGGATTGTAGAGAAGGGATTAATAGATGAGGATTGTAGAGAAGGGATTAATCGATAAGGATTGTAGAGAAGGGATTAATGGATAAGGATTGTCGAGAAGGGATTAATGAATGAGGATTGTAGGGAAGGGATTAATGGATGAGGATTGTAGAGAAGGGATTAATGGATGAGGATTGTAGAGAAGGGATTAATGGATGAGGATTGTAGAGAAGAGACGAATGGATGAGGATTGTAGCGAAGGGATTAATGGATGAGGATTGTAGGGAAGGGATTAATGGATGAGGATTGTAGAGAAGGGATTAATGGATGAGGATTGTAGAGAAGGGATTAATGGATGAGGATTGTAGAGAAGGGATTAATGGATGAGGATTGTAGAGAAGGGATTAATGGATGAGGATTGTAGAGAAGAGAGGAATGGATGAGGATTGTAGAGAAGGGATTAATGGATAAGGATTGTAGAGAAGGGATTAATGGATAAGGATTGTAGAGAAGAGACGAATGGATGAGGATTGTAGAGAAGGGATTAATGGATGAGGATTGTAATAGGGATTAATGGATAAGGATTGTAGAGAAGGGATTAATGGATAAGGATTGCAGAGAAGGGATTAATGGATGAGGATTGTAGAGAAGGGATTAATGGATGAGGATTGTAGAGAAGGGATTAATGGATAAGGATTGTAGAGAAGGGATTAATGTATGAGGATTGTAGAGAAGGGATTAATGGATGAGGATTGTAGGGAAGGGATTAATGGATAAGGATTGTCGAGAAGGGATTAATGGATGAGGATTGTAGAGAAGGGATTAATGGATGAGGATTGTAGAGAAGGGATTAATGTGTGAGGATTGTAGAGAAGGGATTAATGTATGAGGATTGTAGGGAAGGGATTAATGGATAAGGATTGTAGAGAAGGGATTAATGTATGAGGATTGTAGAGAAGGGATTAATGAATGAGGATTGTAGAGAAGGGATTAATGGATGAGGATTGTAGAGAAGGGATTAATGGATGAGGATTGTAGAGAATGGGGAGTGAAGGGGGATTGTAGGGAAGGGATTAATGGATAAGGATTGTAGAGAATGGGGAGTGAAGGGGGATTGTAGGGAAGGGATTAATGGATGAGGATTGTAGAGAATGGGGAGTGAAGGGGGATTGTAGGGAAGGGATTAATGGATAAGGATTGTCGAGAAGGGATTAATGGATATGGATTGTAGAGAAGGGATTAATGGATAAGGATTGTAGAGAAGAGACGAATGGATGAGGATTGTAGAGAAGGGATTAATGGATGAGGATTGTAGGGAAGGGATTAATGAATGAGGATTGTAGAGAAGGGATTAATGGATGAGGATTGTAGAGAAGGGATTAATGGATAAGGATTGTAGAGAAGGGATGAATGGATAAGGATTGTAGAGAAGGGATTAATGGATAAGGATTGTAGAGAAGGGATTAATGGATAAGGATTGTAGAGAAGGGATTAATGGATAAGGATTGTAGAGAAGGGATTAATGGATAAGGATTGTACAGAAGGGATTAATGGATGAGGATTGTAGAGAAGGGATTAATGGATGAGGATTGTAGAGAAGGGATTAATGGATGAGGATTGTAGAGAAGGGATTAATAGATGAGGATTGTAGAGAAGGGATTAATGGATAAGGATTGTAGAGAAGGGATTAATGGATAAGGATTGTCGAGAAGGGATTAATGAATGAGGATTGTAGGGAAGGGATTAATGGATGAGGATTGTAGAGAAGGGATTAATGGATGAGGATTGTAGAGAAGGGATTAATGGATGAGGATTGTAGAGAAGAGACGAATGGATGAGGATTGTAGAGAAGGGATTAATGGATGAGGATTGTAGGGAAGGGATTAATGGATGAGGATTGTAGAGAAGGGATTAATGGATGAGGATTGTAGAGAAGGGATTAATGGATGAGGATTGTAGAGAAGGGATTAATGGATGAGGATTGTAGAGAAGGGATTAATGGATGAGGATTGTAGGGAAGAGACGAATGGATGAGGATTGTAGAGAAGGGATTAATGGATAAGGATTGTAGAGAAGGGATTAATGGATAAGGATTGTAGAGAAGAGACGAATGGATGAGGATTGTCGAGAAGGGATTAATGGATGAGGATTGTAATAGGGATTAATGGATAAGGATTGTAGAGAAGGGATTAATGGATAAGGATTGTAGAGAAGGGATTAATGGATGAGGATTGTAGAGAAGGGATTAATGGATGAGGATTGTAGAGAAGGGATTAATGGATAAGGATTGTAGAGAAGGGATTAATGTATGAGGATTGTAGAGAAGGGATTAATGGATGAGGATTGTAGGGAAGGGATTAATGGATAAGGATTGTCGAGAAGGGTTTAATGGATGAGGATTGTAGAGAAGGGATTAATGGATGAGGATTGTAGAGAAGGGATTAATGTGTGAGGATTGTAGAGAAGGGATTAATGTATGAGGATTGTAGGGAAGGGATTAATGGATAAGGATTGTAGAGAAGGGATTAATGTATGAGGATTGTAGAGAAGGGATTAATGAATGAGGATTGTAGAGAAGGGATTAATGGATGAGGATTGTAGAGAAGGGATTAATGGATGAGGATTGTAGAGAATGGGGAGTGAAGGGGGATTGTAGGGAAGGGATTAATGGATAAGGATTGTAGAGAATGGGGAGTGAAGGGGGATTGTAGGGAAGGGATTAATGGATGAGGATTGTAGAGAATGGGGAGTGAAGGGGGATTGTAGGGAAGGGATTAATGGATAAGGATTGTCGAGAAGGGATTAATGGATAAGGATTGTAGAGAAGGGATTAATGGATGAGGATTGTAGGGAAGGGATTAATGGATAAGGATTGTCGAGAAGGGATTAATGGATGAGGTTTGTAGAGCAGGGATTAATGGATGAGGATTGTAGAGAAGGGATTAATGGATAAGGATTGTAGAGAAGGGATTAATGTATGAGGATTGTAGAGAAGGGTTTAATGGATGAGGATTGTAGGGAAGGGATTAATGGATAAGGATTGTCGAGAAGGGATTAACGGATGAGGATTGTAGAGAAGGGATTAATGGATGAGGATTGTAGAGAAGGGATTAATGTATGAGGATTGTAGAGAAGGGATTAATGTATGAGGATTGTAGGGAAGGGATTAATGGATAAGGATTGTAGAGAAGGGATTAATGTATGAGGATTGTAGAGAAGGGATTAATGAATGAGGATTGTAGAGAAGGGATTAATGGATGAGGATTGTAGAGAAGGGATTAATGGATGAGGATTGTAGAGAATGGGGAGTGAAGGGGGATTGTAGGGAAGGGATTAATGGATAAGGATTGTAGAGAATGGGGAGTGAAGGGGGATTGTAGGGAAGGGATTAATGGATGAGGATTGTAGAGAATGGGGAGTGAAGGGGGATTGTAGGGAAGGGATTAATGGATAAGGATTGTAGAGAAGGGATTAATGGATGAGGATTGTAGAGAAGGGATTAATGGATGAGGATTGTAGAGAATGGGGAGTGAAGGGGGATTGTAGGGAAGGGATTAATGAATGAGGATTGTAGAGAAGGGATTAATGGATGAGGATTGTAGAGAAGGGATTAATGGATGAGGATTGTAGAGAATGGTGAGTGAAGGGGGATTGTAGGGAAGGGATTAATGAATGAGGATTGTAGAGAAGGGATTAATGGATAAGGATTGTAGAGAAGGGATTAATGGATAAGGATTGTAGAGAAGGGATTAAGGGATAAGGATTGTTGAGAAGGGATTAATGGATGAGGATTGTCGAGAAGGGATTAATGGATGAGGATTGTAGAGAAGGGATTAATGGATGAGGATTGTAGAGAAGGGATTAATGGATAAGGATTGTTGAGAAGGGATTAATGGATGAGGATTGTAGAGAAGGGATTAATGGATGAGGATTGTAGAGAAGGGATTAATGGATAAGGATTGTAGAGAAGGGATTAATGGATGAGGATTGTAGAGAAGGGATTAATGGATAAGGATTGTAGAGAAGGGATTAATGGATGAGGATTGTAGAGAAGGGATTATGGATGAGGATTGTAGGGAAGGGATTAATGGATGAGGATTGTAAGGAAGGGATTAATGGATGAGGATTGTAGAGAAGGGATTAATGGATGAGGATTGTAGAGAAGGGATTAATGAATGAGGATTGTAGAGAAGGGATTAATGGATGAGGATTGTAGAGAAGGGATTAATGGATGAGGATTGTAGAGAAGGGATTAATGAATGAGGATTGTAGAGAAGGGATTAATGGATGAGGATTGTAGAGAAGGGATTGATGGATGAGGATTGTAGGGAAGGGATTAATGGATGAGGATTGTAGAGAAGGGATTAATGGATGAGGATTGTAGGGAAGGGATTAATGGATGAGGATTGTAAGGAAGGGATTAATGGATAAGGATTGTAGAGAATGGATTAATGGATAAGGATTGTAGAGAATGGATTAATGGATAAGGATTGTAGAGAAGGGATTAATGAATGAGGATTGTAGAGAATGGATTAATGGATAAGGATTGTAGAGAATGGATTAATGGATAAGGATTGTAGAGAAGGGATTAATGGATGAGGATTGTAAGGAAGGGATTAATGGATGAGGATTGTAGAGAAGGGATTAATGGATGAGGATTGTAGAGAATGGGGAGTGAAGGGGGATTGTAGGGAAGGGATTAATGGATAAGGATTGTAGAGAATGGGGAGTGAAGGGGGATTGTAGGGAAGGGATTAATGGATGAGGATTGTAGAGAATGGGGAGTGAAGGGGGATTGTAGGGAAGGGATTAATGGATAAGGATTGTAGAGAAGGGATTCATGGATGAGGATTGTAGAGAAGGGATTAATGGATGAGGATTGTAGAGAATGGGGAGTGAAGGGGGATTGTAGGGAAGGGATTAATGAATGAGGATTGTAGAGAAGGGATTAATGGATAAGGATTGTAGAGAAGGGATTAATGGATAAGGATTGTAGAGAAGGGATTAAGGGATAAGGATTGTAGAGAAGGGATTAATGGATGATGATTGTAGAGAAGGGATTAATGGATGAGGATTGTAGAGAGGGATTAATGGATAAGGATTGTTGAGAAGGGATTAATGGATGAGGATTGTAGAGAAGGGATTAATGGATGAGGATTGTAGCGAAGGGATTAATGGATAAGGATTGTAGAGAAGGGATTAATGGATGAGGATTGTAGAGAAGGGATTAATGGATAAGGATTGTAGAGAAGGGATTAATGGATGAGGATTGTAGAGAAGGGATTAATGGATGAGGATTGTAGGGAAGGGATTAATGGATGAGGATTGTAAGGAAGGGATTAATGTATGACGATTGTAGAGAAGGGATTAATGAATGAGGATTGTAGAGAAGGGATTAATGGATGAGGATTGTAGAGAAGGGATTAATGGATAAGGATTGTAGAGAAGGGATTAATGGATGAGGATTGTAGAGAAGGGATTAATGGATAAGGATTGTCGAGAAGGGATTAATGGATAAGGATTGTAGAGAAGGGATTAATGGATAAGGATTGTAGAGAAGGGATTAATGGATAAGGATTGTAGAGAAGAGACGAATGGATGAGCATTGTAGAGAAGGGATTAATGGATGAGGATTGTAGGGAAGGGATTAATGGATGAGGATTGTAGAGAAGGGATTAATAGTTGATGATTGTAGAGAAGGGATTAATGGATGAGGATTGTAGAGAAGGGATTAATGGATGAGGATTGTAGAGAAGGGATTAATGGATGAGGATTGCAGAGAAGGGATTAATGGATGAGGATTGTAGAGAAGGGATTAATGGATGAGGATTGTAGGGAAGGGATTAATGGATGAGGATTGTAGAGAAGGGATTAATAGTTGATGATTGTAGAGAAGGGATTAATGGATGAGGATTGTAGAGAAGGGATTAATGGATGAGGATTGTAGAGAAGGGATTAATGGATAAGGATTGTAGAGAAGGGATTAATGGATGAGGATTGTAGAAAAGGGATTGATGGATAAGGATTGTAGAGAAGGGATTAATGGATGAGGATTGTAGAGAAGGGATTAATGGATAAGGATTGTCGAGAAGGGATTAATGGATGAGGATTGTAGAGAAGGGATTAATGGATGAGGATTGTAGAGAAGGGATTAATGGATAAGGATTGTAGAGAAGGGATTAATGTATGAGGATTGTAGAGAAGGGATTAATGGATGAGGATTGTAGGGAAGGGATTAATGGATAAGGAATGTCGAGAAGGGATTAATGGATGAGGATTGTAGAGAGGGATTTATGGATGAGGATTGTAGAGAAGGGATTAATGGATAAGGATTGTAGAGAAGGGATTAATGTATGAGGATTGTAGAGAAGGGATTAATGGATGAGGATTGTAGGGAAGGGATTAATGGATAAGGATTGTAGAGAAGGGATTAATGTATGACGATTGTAGAGAAGGGATTAATGAATGAGGATTGTAGAGAAGGGATTAATGGATGAGGATTGTAGAGAAGGGATTAATGGATAAGGATTGTAGAGAAGGGATTAATGGATAAGGATTGTCGAGAAGGGATTAATGGATGAGGATTGTAGAGAAGGGATTTATGGATGAGGATTGTAGAGAAGGGATTAATGGATAAGGATTGTAGAGAAGGGATTAATGGATAAGGATTGTCGAGAAGGGATTAATGGATGAGGATTGTAGAGAAGGGATTAATGGATAAGGATTGTAGAGAAGGGATTAATGGATAAGGATTGTAGAGAAGGGATTAATGGATGAGGATTGTAGAGAAGGGATTAATGGATAAGGATTGTAGAGAAGGGATTAATGGATAAGGATTGTCGAGAAGGGATTAATGGATGAGGATTGTAGAGAAGGGATTTATGGATGAGGATTGTAGAGAAGGGATTAATGTATGAGGATTGTAGAGAAGGGATTAATGTATGAGGATTGTAGAGAAGGGATTAATGGATAAGGATTGTAGAGAAGGGATTAATGTATGAGGATTGTAGAGAAGGGATTAATGAATGAGGATTGTAGAGAAGGGATTAATGGATGAGGATTGTAGAGAAGGGATTAATGGATGAGGATTGTAGAGAATGGGATTAATGGATGAGGATTGTAGAGAATGGGGAGTGAAGGGGGATTGTTGGGAAGGGATTAATGGATGAGGATTGTAGAGAATGGGGAGTGAAGGGGGATTGTAGGGAAGGGATTAATGGATAAGGATTGTAGAGAAGGGATTAATGGATAAGGATTGTAGAGAAGGGATTAATGGATGAGGATTGTAGAGAAGGGATTAATGTATGAGGATTGTAGAGAAGGGATTAATGTATGAGGATTGTAGGGAAGGGATTAATGGATAAGGATTGTAGAGAAGGGATTAATGTATGAGGATTGTAGAGAATGGGGAGTGAAGGGGGATTGTATGGAAGGGATTAATGGATAAGGATTGTAGAGAATGGGGAGTGAAGGGGGATTGTAGGGAAGGGATTAATGGATGAGGATTGTAGAGAATGGGGAGTGAAGGGGGATTGTAGGGAAGGGATTAATGGATAAGGATTGTAGAGAAGGGATTAATGGATGAGGATTGTAGAGAAGGGATTAATGGATGAGGATTGTAGTGAAGGGGGATTGTAGGGAAGGGATTAATGAATGAGGATTGTAGAGAAGGGATTAATGGATGAGGATTGTAGAGAAGGGATTAATGGATGAGGATTGTAGAGAATGGGGAGTGAAGGGGGATTGTAGGGAAGGGATTAATGAATGAGGATTGTAGAGAAGGGATTAATGGATAAGGATTGTAAAGAACGGATTAATGTATGAGGATTGTAGAGAAGGGATTAATGAATGAGGATTGTAGAGAAGGGATTAATGGATGAGGATTGTAGGGAAGGGATTAATGGATGAGGATTGTAGAGAATGGGGAGTGAAGGGGGATTGTAGGGAAGGGATTAATGGATGAGGATTGTAGAGAATGGGGAGTGAAGGGGGATTGTAGGGAAGGGATTAATGGATAAGGATTGTAGAGAAGGGATTAATGGATAAGGATTGTAGAGAAGGGATTAATGGATGAGGATTGTAGGGAAGGGATTAATGGATAAGGATTGTCGAGAAGGGATTAATGGATGAGGATTGTAGAGAAGGGATTAATGGATGAGGATTGTAGAGAAGGGATTAATGGATAAGGATTGTAGAGAAGGGATTAATGTATGAGGATTGTAGAGAAGGGATTAATGGATGAGGATTGTAGGTAAGGGATTAATGGATAAGGATTGTCGAGAAGGGATTAATGGATGAGGATTGTAGAGAAGGGATTAATGGATGAGGATTGTAGCGAAGGGATTAATGTATGAGGATTGTAGAGAAGGGATTAATGGATAAGGATTGTAGAGAAGGGATTAATGTATGAGGATTGTAGAGAAGGGATTAATGAATGAGGATTATAGAGAAGGGATTAATGGATGAGGATTGTAGAGAAGGGATTAATGGATAAGGATTGTAGAGAATGGGGAGTGAAGGGGGATTGTAGGGAAGGGATTAATGGATAAGGATTGTCGAGAAGGGATTAATGGATGAGGATTGTAGAGAAGGGATTAATGGATGAGGATTGTAGGGAAGGGATTAATGGATAAGGATTGTCGAGAAGGGATTAATGGATGAGGATTGTAGAGAAGGGATTTATGGATGAGGATTGTAGAGAAGGGATTAATGTATGAGGATTGTAGAGAAGGGATTAATGTATGAGGATTGTAGGGAAGGGATTAATGGATAAGGATTGTAGAGAAGGGATTAATGTATGACGATTGTAGAGAAGGGATTAATGAATGAGGATTGTAGAGAGGGATTAATGGATGAGGATTGTAGAGAAGGGATTAATGGATAAGGATTGTAGAGAAGGGATTAATGGATGAGGATTGTAGAGAAGGGATTAATGGATAAGGATTGTAGAGAAGGGATTAATGGATAAGGATTGTAGAGAAGGGATTAATGGATAAGGATTGTAGAGAAGGGATTAATGGATAAGGATTGTAGAGAAGAGACGAATGGATGAGGATTGTAGAGAAGGGATTAATGGATGAGGATTGTAGGGAAGGGATTAATGGATGAGGATTGTAGAGAAGGGATTAATGAATGAGGATTGTAGAGAGGGATTAATGGATGAGGATTGTAGAGAAGGGATTAATGGATGAGGATTGTAGAGAAGGGATTAATGGATGAGGATTGTAGAGAAGGGATTAATGGATGAGGATTGTAGAGAAGGGATTGATGGATAAGGATTGTAGAGAAGGGATTAATGGATGAGGATTGCAGAGAAGGGATTAATGGATAAGGATTGTCGAGAAGGGATTAATGGATGAGGATTGTAGAGAAGGGATTAATGGATAAGGATTGTAGAGAAGGGATTAATGGATGAGGATTGTAGAGAAGGGATTGATGGATAAGGATTGTAGAGAAGGGATTAATGGATGAGGATTGCAGAGAAGGGATTAATGGATAAGGATTGTAGAGAAGGGATTAATGAATGAGGATTGTAGAGAAGGGATTAATGGATGAGGATTGTAGGGAAGGGATTAATGGATGAGGATTGTAGAGAAGGGATTAATGAATGAGGATTGTAGAGAGGGATTAATGGATGAGGATTGTAGAGAAGGGATTAATGGATGAGGATTGTAGAGAAGGGATTAATGGATGAGGATTGTAGAGAAGGGATTAATGGATGAGGATTGTAGAGAAGGGATTAATGGATGAGGATTGTAGAGAAGGGATTAATGAATGAGGATTGTAGAGAGGGATTAATGGATGAGGATTGTAGAGAAGGGATTAATGGATGAGGATTGTAGAGAAGGGATTAATGGATAAGGATTGTAGAGAAGGGATTAATGGATGAGGATTGTAGAGAAGGGATTGATGGATAAGGATTGTAGAGAAGGGATTAATGGATGAGGATTGCAGAGAAGGGATTAATGGATAAGGATTGTCGAGAAGGGATTAATGGATGAGGATTGTAGAGAAGGGATTAATGGATGAGGATTGTAGAGAAGGGATTAATGGATAAGGATTGTAGAGAAGGGATTAATGTATGAGGATTGTAGAGAAGGGATTAATGGATGAGGATTGTAGGGAAGGGATTAATGGATGAGGATTGTAGGTAAGGGATTAATGGATAAGGATTGTCGAGAAGGGATTAATGGATGAGGATTGTAGCGAAGGGATTAATGGATGAGGATTGTAGCGAAGGGATTAATGGATGAGGATTGTAGCGAAGGGATTAATGGATGAGGATTGTAGGGAAGGGATTAATGGATAAGGAATGTCGAGAAGGGATTAATGGATGAGGATTGTAGAGAAGGGATTTATGGATGAGGATTGTAGAGAAGGGATTAATGTATGAGGATTGTAGAGAAGGGATTAATGGATGAGGATTGTAGAGAAGGGATTTATGGATGAGGATTGTAGAGAAGGGATTAATGTATGAGGATTGTAGGGAAGGGATTAATGGATAAGGATTGTAGAGAAGGGATTAATGGATAAGGATTGTAGAGAAGGGATTAATGGATGAGGATTGTAGGGAAGGGATTAATGGATAAGGATTGTCGAGAAGGGATTAATGGATGAGGATTGTAGAGAAGGGATTAATGGATGAGGATTGTAGAGAAGGGATTAATGGAGAAGGATTGTAGAGAAGGGATTAATGTATGAGGATTGTAGAGAAGGGATTAATGGATGAGGATTGTAGGTAAGGGATTAATGGATAAGGATTGTCGAGAAGGGATTAATGGATGAGGATTGTAGAGAAGGGATTAATGGATAAGGATTGTAGAGAAGGGATTAATGGATGAGGATTGTAGAGAAGGGATTGATGGATAAGGATTGTAGAGTAGGGATTAATGGATGAGGATTGTAGAGAAGGGATTAATGGATAAGGAATGTCGAGAAGGGATTAATGGATGAGGATTGTAGAGAAGGGATTTATGGATAAGGAATGTCGAGAAGGGATTAATGGATGAGGATTGTAGAGAAGGGATTAATGGATAAGGATTGTAGAGAAGGGATTAATGGATAAGGAATGTCGAGAAGGGATTAATGGATGAGGATTGTAGAGAAGGGATGTATGGATGAGGATTGTAGAGAAGGGATTAATGTATGAGGATTGTAGGGAAGGGATTAATGGATAAGGATTGTAGAGAAGGGATTAATGTATGACGATTGTAGAGAAGGGATTAATGAATGAGGATTGTAGAGAAGGGATTAATGGATGAGGATTGTAGAGAAGGGATTAATGGATAAGGATTGTAGAGAAGGGATTAATGGATGAGGATTGTAGAGAAGGGATTAATGGATAAGGATTGTAGAGAAGGGATTAATGGATAAGGATTGTCGAGAAGGGATTAATGGATGAGGATTGTAGAAAAGGGATTAATGGATGAGGATTGTAGAGAAGGGATTAATGGATGAGGATTGTAGAGAATGGGGAGTGAAGGGGGATTGTAGGGAAGGGATTAATGGATAAGGATTGTAGAGAAGGGATTAATGGATAAGGATTGTAGAGAAGGGATTAATGGATGAGGATTGTAGGGAAGGGATTAATGGATAAGGATTGTCGAGAAGGGATTAATGGATGAGGATTGTAGAGAAGGGATTAATGGATGAGGATTGTAGAGAAGGGATTAATGGATAAGGATTGTAGAGAAGGGATTAATGTATGAGGATTGTAGAGAAGGGATTAATGGATGAGGATTGTAGGTAAGGGATTAATGGATAAGGATTGTCGAGAAGGGATTAATGGATGAGGATTGTAGCGAAGGGATTAATGGATGAGGATTGTAGCGAAGGGATTAATGTATGAGGATTGTAGAGAAGGGATTAATGGATAAGGATTGTAGAGAAGGGATTAATGTATGAGGATTGTAGAGAAGGGATTAATGGATAAGGATTGTAGAGAAGGGATTAATGTATGAGGATTGTAGAGAAGGGATTAATGGATAAGGATTGTAGAGAAGGGATTAATGTATGAGGATTGTAGAGAAGGGATTAATGGATGAGGATTGTAGCGAAGGGATTAATGTATGAGGATTGTAGAGAAGGGATTAATGAATGAGGATTGTAGAGAAGGGATTAATGGATGAGGATTGTAGAGAAGGGATTAATGGATGAGGATTGTAGAGAATGGGGAGTGAAGGGGGATTGTAGGGAAGGGATTAATGGATAAGGATTGTAGAGAATGGGGAGTGAAGGGGGATTGTAGGGAAGGGATTAATGGATAAGGATTGTAGAGAAGGGATTAATGTATGAGGATTGTAGAGAAGGGATTAATGAATGAGGATTGTAGAGAAGGGATTAATGGATGAGGACTGTAGAGAAGGGATTAATGGATGAGGATTGTAGAGAATGGGGAGTGAAGGGGGATTGTAGGGAAGGGATTAATGGATAAGGATTGTAGAGAATGGGGAGTGAAGGGGGATTGTAGGGAAGGGATTAATGGATGAGGATTGTAGAGAATGGGGAGTGAAGGGGGATTGTAGGGAAGGGATTAATGGATAAGGATTGTAGAGAAGGGATTAATGGATGAGGATTGTAGAGAAGGGATTAATGGATGAGGATTGTAGAGAATGGGGAGTGAAGGGGGATTGTAGGGAAGGGATTAATGAATGAGGATTGTAGAGAAGGGATTAATGGATAAGGATTGTAGAGAAGGGATTAATGGATAAGGATTGTAGAGAAGGGATTAAGGGATAAGGATTGTAGAGAAGGGATTAATGGATGAGGATTGTAGAGAAGGGATTAATGGATGAGGATTGTAGAGAAGGGATTAATGGATAAGGATTGTTGAGAAGGGATTAATGGATGAGGATTGTAGAGAAGGGATTAATGGATGAGGATTGTAGAGAAGGGATTAATGGATAAGGATTGTAGAGAAGGGATTAATGGATGAGGATTGTAGAGAAGGGATTAATGGATAAGGATTGTAGAGAAGGGATTAATGGATGAGGATTGTAGAGAAGGGATTAATGGATGAGGATTGTAGGGAAGGGATTAATGGATGAGGATTGTAAGGAAGGGATTAATGGATGAGGATTGTAGAGAAGGGATTAATGGATGAGGATTGTAGTGAAGGGATTAATGAATGAGGATTGTAGAGTAGGGATTAATGGATGAGGATTGTAGAGAAGGGATTAATGGATGAGGATTGTAGAGAAGGGATTAATGGATGAGGATTGTAGGGAAGGGATTAATGGATGAGGATTGTAAGGAAGGGATTAATGGATAAGGATTGTAGAGAATGGATTAATGGATAAGGATTGTAGAGAATGGATTAATGGATAAGGATTGTAGAGAAGGGATTAATGGATAAGGATTGTAGAGAAGGGATTAATGGATGAGGATTGTAGAGAAGGGATTAATGGATAAGGATTGTAGAGAAGGGATTAATGGATAAGGATTGTAGAGAAGGGATTAATGGATAAGGATTGTAGAGAAGGGATTAATGGATAAGGATTGTAGAGAAGAGACGAATGGATGAGGATTGTAGAGAAGGGATTAATGGATGAGGATTGTAGGGAAGGGATTAATGGATGAGGATTGTAGAGAAGGGATTAATGGATGAGGATTGTAGAGAAGGGATTAATGGATGAGGATTGTAGAGAAGGGATTAATGGACAAGGATTGTAGAGAAGGGATTAATGGATAAGGATTGTAGAGAAGGGATTAATGGATAAGGATTGTAGAGAAGGGATTAATGGATAAGGATTGTAGAGAAGAGATGAATGGATGAGGATTGTAGAGAAGGGATTAATGGATGAGGATTGTAGGGAAGGGATTAATGGATGAGGATTGTAGAGAAGGGATTAATAGTTGATGATTGTAGAGAAGGGATTAATGGATGAGGATTGTAGAGAAGGGATTAATGGATGAGGATTGTAGAGAAGGGATTAATGGATGAGGATTGTAGAGAAGGGATTAATGGATGAGGATTGTAGAGAAGGGATTAATGGATGAGGATTGTAGGGAAGGGATTAATGGATGAGGATTGTAGAGAAGGGATTAATAGTTGATGATTGTAGAGAAGGGATTAAAGGATGAGGATTGTAGAGAAGGGATTAATGGATGAGGATTGTAGAGAAGGGATTAATGGATAAGGATTGTAGAGAAGGGATTAATGGATGAGGATTGTAGAGAAGGGATTGATGGATAAGGATTGTAGAGTAGGGATTAATGGATGAGGATTGCAGAGAAGGGATTAATGGATAAGGATTGTCGAGAAGGGATTAATGGATGAGGATTGTAGAGAAGGGATTAATGGATGAGGATTGTAGAGAAGGGATTAATGGATAAGGATTGTAGAGAAGGGATTAATGTATGAGGATTGTAGAGAAGGGATTAATGGATGAGGATTGTAGGGAAGGGATTAATGGATAAGGAATGTCGAGAAGGGATTAATGGATGAGGATTGTAGAGAAGGGATTTATGGATGAGGATTGTAGAGAAGGGATTAATGTATGAGGATTGTAGAGAAGGGATTAATGGATGAGGATTGTAGAGAAGGGATTTATGGATGAGGATTGTAGAGAAGGGATTAATGTATGAGGATTGTAGGGAAGGGATTAATGGATAAGGATTGTAGAGAAGGGATTAATGGATAAGGATTGTAGAGAAGGGATTAATGGATGAGGATTGTAGGGAAGGGATTAATGGATAAGGATTGTCGAGAAGGGATTAATGGATGAGGATTGTAGAGAAGGGATTAATGGATGAGGATTGTAGAGAAGGGATTAATGGAGAAGGATTGTAGAGAAGGGATTAATGTATGAGGATTGTAGAGAAGGGATTAATGGATGAGGATTGTAGGTAAGGGATTAATGGATAAGGATTGTCGAGAAGGGATTAATGGATGAGGATTGTAGAGAAGGGATTAATGGATGAGGATTGTAGCGAAGGGATTAATGTATGAGGATTGTAGAGAAGGGATTAATGGATAAGGATTGTCGAGAAGGGATTAATGGATGAGGATTGTAGAGAAGGGATTAATGGATAAGGAATGTCGAGAAGGGATTAATGGATGAGGATTGTAGAGAAGGGATTTATGGATAAGGAATGTCGAGAAGGGATTAATGGATGAGGAATGTCGAGAAGGGATTAATGGATGAGGATTGTAGAGAAGGGATGTATGGATGAGGATTGTAGAGAAGGGATTAATGTATGAGGATTGTAGGGAAGGGATTAATGGATAAGGATTGTAGAGAAGGGATTAATGGATAAGGATTGTCGAGAAGGGATTAATGGATGAGGATTGTAGAGAAGGGATTAATGGATAAGGAATGTCGAGAAGGGATTAATGGATGAGGATTGTAGAGAAGGGATTAATGGATAAGGATTGTAGAGAAGGGATTAATGGATAAGGAATGTCGAGAAGGGATTAATGGATGAGGATTGTAGAGAAGGGATGTATGGATGAGGATTGTAGAGAAGGGATTAATGTATGAGGATTGTAGGGAAGGGATTAATGGATAAGGATTGTAGAGAAGGGATTAATGTATGACGATTGTAGAGAAGGGATTAATGAATGAGGATTGTAGAGAAGGGATTAATGGATGAGGATTGTAGAGAAGGGATTAATGGATAAGGATTGTAGAGAAGGGATTAATGGATGAGGATTGTAGAGAAGGGATTAATGGATAAGGATTGTAGAGAAGGGATTAATGGATAAGGATTGTCGAGAAGGGATTAATGGATGAGGATTGTAGAAAAGGGATTAATGGATGAGGATTGTAGAGAAGGGATTAATGGATGAGGATTGTAGAGAATGGGGAGTGAAGGGGGATTGTAGGGAAGGGATTAATGGATGAGGATTGTAGAGAATGGGGAGTGAAGGGGGATTGTAGGGAAGGGATTAATGGATAAGGATTGTTGAGAAGGGATTAATGGATAAGGATTGTAGAGAAGGGATTAATGGATGAGGATTGTAGGGAAGGGATTAATGGATAAGGATTGTCGAGAAGGGATTAATGGATGAGGATTGTAGAGAAGGGATTAATGGATGAGGATTGTAGAGAAGGGATTAATGGATAAGGATTGTAGAGAAGGGATTAATGTATGAGGATTGTAGAGAAGGGATTAATGGATGAGGATTGTAGGTAAGGGATTAATGGATAAGGATTGTCGAGAAGGGATTAATGGATGAGGATTGTAGCGAAGGGATTAATGGATGAGGATTGTAGCGAAGGGATTAATGTATGAGGATTGTAGAGAAGGGATTAATGGATAAGGATTGTAGAGAAGGGATTAATGTATGAGGATTGTAGAGAAGGGATTAATGGATAAGGATTGTAGAGAAGGGATTAATGTATGAGGATTGTAGAGAAGGGATTAATGGATAAGGATTGTAGAGAAGGGATTAATGTATGAGGATTGTAGAGAAGGGATTAATGGATAAGGATTGTCGAGAAGGGATTAATGGATGAGGATTGTAGAGAAGGGATTAATGGATGAGGATTGTAGCGAAGGGATTAATGTATGAGGATTGTAGAGAAGGGATTAATGAATGAGGATTGTGGAGAAGGGATTAATGGATGAGGATTGTAGAGAAGGGATTAATGGATGAGGATTGTAGAGAATGGGGAGTGAAGGGGGATTGTAGGGAAGGGATTAATGGATAAGGATTGTAGAGAATGGGGAGTGAAGGGGGATTGTAGGGAAGGGATTAATGGATAAGGATTGTAGAGAAGGGATTAATGTATGAGGATTGTAGAGAAGGGATTAATGAATGAGGATTGTAGAGAAGGGATTAATGGATGAGGATTGTAGAGAAGGGATTAATGGATGAGGATTGTAGAGAATGGGGAGTGAAGGGGGATTGTAGGGAAGGGATTAATGGATAAGGATTGTAGAGAATGGGGAGTGAAGGGGGATTGTAGGGAAGGGATTAATGCATGAGGATTGTAGAGAATGGGGAGTGAAGGGGGATTGTAGGGAAGGGATTAATGGATAAGGATTGTAGAGAAGGGATTAATGGATGAGGATTGTAGAGAAGGGATTAATGGATGAGGATTGTAGAGAAGGGATTAATGGATGAGGATTGTAGAGAAGGGATTAAGGGATAAGGATTGTAGAGAAGGGATTAAGGGATAAGGATTGTAGAGAAGGGATTAAGGGATAAGGATTGTAGAGAAGGGATTAATGGATGAGGATTGTAGAGAAGGGATTAATGCATGAGGATTGTAGAGAAGGGATTAATGGATAAGGATTGTTGAGAAGGGATTAATGGATGAGGATTGTAGATAAGGGATTAATGGATGAGGATTGTAGAGAAGGGATTAATGGATAAGGATTGTAGAGAAGGGATTAATGGATGAGGATTGTAGAGAAGGGATTAATGGATAAGGATTGTAGAGAAGGGATTAATGGATGAGGATTGTAGAGAAGGGATTAATGGATGAGGATTGTAGGGAAGGGATTAATGGATGAGGATTGTAAGGAAGGGATTAATGGATGAGGATTGTAGAGAAGGGATTAATGGATGAGGATTGTAGTGAAGGGATTAATGAATGAGGATTGTAGAGTAGGGATTAATGGATGAGGATTGTAGAGAAGGGATTAATGGATGAGGATTGTAGAGAAGGGATTAATGAATGAGGATTGTAGAGAAGGGATTAATGGATGAGGATTGTAGCGAAGGGATTAATGGATGAGGATTGTAGGGAAGGGATTAATGGATGAGGATTGTAGAGAAGGGATTAATGGATGAGGATTGTAGGGAAGGGATTAATGGATGAGGATTGTAAGGAAGGGATTAATGGATAAGGATTGTAGAGAATGGATTAATGGATAAGGATTGTAGAGAATGGATTAATGGATAAGGATTGTAGAGAAGGGATTAATGGATAAGGATTGTAGAGAAGGGATTAATGGATAAGGATTGTAGAGAAGGGATTAATGAATGAGGATTGTAGGGAAGGGATTAATGGATGAGGATTGTAGGGAAGGGATTAATGGATAAGGATTGTAGAGAAGGGATTAATGGATGAGGATTGTAGGGAAGGGATTAATGAATGAGGATTGTAGAGAAGGGATTAATGGATAAGGATTGTACAGAAGGGATTATTGGATGAGGATTGTAGAGAAGGGATTAATGGATGAGGATTGTAGGGAAGGGATTAATGAATGAGGATTGTAGGGAAGGGATTAATGGATAAGGATTGTTGAGAAGGGATTAATGGATAAGGATTGTAGAGAAGGGATTAATGGATAAGGATTGTAGAGAAGGGATTAATGGATAAGGATTGTCGAGAAGGGATTAATGGATGAGGATTGTAGCGAAGGGATTAATGGATGAGGATTGTAGGGAAGGGATTAATGAATGAGGATTGTAGAGAAGGGATTAATGGATAAGGATTGTACAGAAGGGATTAATGGATGAGGATTGTAGAGAAGGGATTAATGGATGAGGATTGTAGGGAAGGGATTAATGGATAAGGATTGTAGAGAAGGGATTAATGGATAAGGATTGTAGAGAAGGGATTAATGGATAAGGATTGTACAGAAGGGATTAATGGATGAGGATTGTAGGGAAGGGATTAATGGATAAGGATTGTAGAGAAGGGATTAATGGATAAGGATTGTAGAGAAGGGATTAATGGATAAGGATTGTACAGAAGGGATTAATGGATGAGGATTGTAGAGAAGGGATTAATGGATGAGGATTGTAGGGAAAGGATTAATGAATGAGGATTGTAGGGAAGGGATTAATGGATAAGGATTGTAGAGAAGGGATTAATGGATAAGGATTGTAGGGAAGGGATTAATGGATAAGGATTGTAGAGAAGGGATTAATGAATAAGGATTGGAGAGAAGGGATTAATGGATGAGGATTGTAGGGAAGGGATTAATGGATAAGGATTGTAGGGAAGGCATTAATGGATAAGGATTGTAGAGAAGGGATTAATGGATAAGGATTGTAGAGAAGGGATTAATGGATAAGGATTGGAGAGAAGGGATTAATGGATGATGATTGTAGGGAAGGGATTAATGGATGAGGATTGTAGGGAAGGGATTAATGGATAAGGATTGTAGAGAAGGGATTAATGGATAAGGATTGTAGAGAAGGGATTAATGGATGAGGATTGTAGAGAAGGGATTAATGGATGAGGATTGTAGAGAATGGGGAGTGAAGGGGGATTGTAGGACTAGGGATTGTGGAAGCGAATGTGTGCGACACAAACATTGTAAAGACGAAACTTTACACATTTATGCAAAAGCAAACACACAGCATTTGTTTTATCAACGTTGACCAAGTGAGAATGATTAGGAATGTTATGAGGTGTTTCATTTTGGTTACCTGGTACATTGAGTGCCACGCATTTAAATACACCGTGAGGATATAGGAAATTGTGAGTGTTTTTTACCCTCACCTGTCAGCCATATTCTCCTTTGCAGGTGGTACCTGACTTGCTTGAATTTCACGAACGGATCCATTTTGTAAAAGGCCAAATTAAGATTAATAAATACAAAGGAGACATGACAGAGTTGATCCACTCTGACCTCTGCCGTATTCATCACGTGACCTCGATGCTCGTAATTTTCTGATCAAAAGGTTGATTAAGTTATTCTGAAATTACCTCGACAGACCGGAATTCATATGCAGAATGGTGTCTTTGAAATTCTGTTTGGGAGTCCTGGATCATTGGAGTTCAATTTACAACGACGCTCCATCAATTGATGATGATTCCTCATTTGACAAAAGAAGGATGAAGATAAAACGTGCAAACTCGGTGACTGTCCAAAGGTCACCTTCAAATGACATCCCGACACAATGAAGCCGTTCTCCAGCCCGAGCGGTGAATTTTACCTTTCGTGCTTCGACTCGCTCGATTCTCACCGTCACCTGGGTATCAGGGCCGATTGGTGTGGCATTTGGGTTTCTGTAATATTTTACATACAGGATGTACAATCGCTCCAGGGAAGGTTTTTAATTCCCAAAGCGAATTGGCATCCTTGCTTGTTCTGCTCATGCAACGTGTGTGCTGCACGTCCATCTGATGAACACCTGCACTTCCATCTGATGAACACCTGCACGTCCATCTGATGAACACCTGCACGTCCACCTGATGCACACCTGCACGTCCATCTGATGCACACCTGCACGTCCATCTGATGCACACCTGCACGTCCATCTGATGAACACCTGAACATCCATCTGATGAACACCTGCACGTCCATCTGATGAACACCTGCACGTCAATCTGATGAACACCTGCATGTCTATCTGATGAACACCTGCATGTCTATCTGATGAACACCTGCACGTCTATCTGATGAACACCTTCACGTCCATCTGATGAACACCTGCACGTCCATCTGATGCACACCTGCACGTCTATCTGATGAACACCTGCACGTCCATCTGATGCACACCTGCATGTCTATCTGATGAACACCCGCACGTCTATCTGATGAACACCCGCACGTCTATCTGATGAACACCTTCACGTCCATCTGATGAACACCTGCACGTCCATCTGATGAACACCTGCACGTCCATCTGATGAACACCTGCACGTCCATCTGATGAACACCTGCACGTCGATCTGATGAACACCTGCACGTCGATCTGATGAACACCTGAACGTCCATCTGATGAACACCTGCACGTCAATCTGATGAACACCTGCATGTCTATCTGATGAACACCTGCATGTCTATCTGATGAACACCTGCACGTCTATCTGATGAACACCTTCACGTCCATCTGATGAACACCTGCACGTCCATCTGATGCACACCTGCACGTCTATCTGATGAACACCTGCACGTCCATCTGATGCACACCTGCATGTCTATCTGATGAACACCCGCACGTCTATCTGATGAACACCCGCACGTCTATCTGATGAACACCTTCACGTCCATCTGATGAACACCTGCACGTCCATCTGATGAACACCTGCACGTCCATCTGATGAACACCTGCACGTCCATCTGATGAACACCCGCACGTCGATCTGATGAACACCTGCACGTCGATCTGATGAACACCTGCACGTCGATCTGATGAACACCTGCACGTCTGTCTGATGAACACCTGCACGTCCATCTGATGCACACCTGCACGTCCATCTGATGAACACCTGCACGTCGATCTGATGAACACCTTCACGTCTATCTGATGAACACCCGCACTTCTATCTGATGAACACGTGCACGTCTATCTAATGAACACCTGCACGTCTATCTGATCAACACCTTCACGTCTATCTGATGAACACCTGCACGTCTATCTGATGAACACCTACACGTCTATCTGATGAACACCTGCACGTCCATCTGATGAACACCTGCATGTCGATCTGATGAACACCTTCACGTCTATCTGATGAACACCCGCACTTCTATCTGATGAACA
Source organism: Myxine glutinosa (assembly GCF_964187855.1). Taxonomy (NCBI): domain Eukaryota; kingdom Metazoa; phylum Chordata; class Myxini; order Myxiniformes; family Myxinidae; genus Myxine; species Myxine glutinosa. Next base: position 268,762,584 of record NC_136262.1, on the reverse strand, counting down.
CGTGCACGTCTATCTAATGAACACCTGCACGTCTATCTGATCAACACCTTCACGTCTATCTGATGAACACCTGCACGTCTATCTGATGAACACCTACACGTCTATCTGATGAACACCTGCACGTCCATCTGATGAACACCTGCACGTCGATCTGATGAACACATGCACGTCCATCTGATGAACACCTGCACGTCCATCTGATGAACACCTGCACGTCCATCTGATGAACACCTGCACGTTCATCTGATGAACACCTGCACGTCCATCTGATGCACACCTGCACCTCTATATGATGAACACCTGCACGTCTATCTGATGAACACCTGCACGTCCATCTGAAGCACACCTGCACGTCCATCTGATGAACACCTGAACGTCCATCTGATGAACACCTGCACATCCATCTGATGAACACCTGCACGTCCATCTGATGAACACCTGCACGTCCATCTGATGAACACCTGCACATCCATCTGATGAACACCTGCACATCCATCTGATGAACACCTGCACATCCATCTGATGAACACCTGCACGTCTATATGATGAACACCTGCACGTCCCTCTGATGAACACCTGCACGTCTTTCTGATGAACACCTGCACGTTTATCTGATGAACACCTGCACGTCTATCTGATGAACACCTGCACGTCTATCTGATGCACACCTGCACGTCCATCTGATGAACACCTGCACGTCCATCTGATGAACACCTGCACGTCCATCTGATGAACACCTGCAAGTCTATCTGATGAGCACCTGCCCACACCTTTCATTGTTTATATATTCTGTACTGTACATTGCAATGCAGGACTGTAACAGATTTGGCAGTGCACAGAGAGACGAAAAGGGGAAAAAGGGAACATACAAACTTTTAATAGAAGCAAACTAAACAATCTTTTAATAGAAGCAAACTAAACAAACTTTTAATATAAGCAAACTAAATAATCTTTTAATAGAAGCAATCTAAATAATCTTTTAATAGAAGCAAACTAAACAAACTTTTAATAGAAGCAATCTAAATAATCTTTTAATAGAAGCAAACTTAACAAACTTTTAATAGAAGTAAACTAAACAAACTTTTAATATAAGCAAACTAAACACACTTTTAATAGAAGTAAACTAAACAAACTTTTAATAGAAGCAAACTAAACAATCTTTTAATAGAAGCAAACTAAACAAACTTTTAATAGAAGCAATCTAAATAATCTTTTAATAGAAGCAAACTTAACAAACTTTTAATAGAAGTAAACTAAACAAACTTTTAATATAAGCAAACTAAACACACTTTTAATAGAAGTAAACTAAACAAACTTTTAATAGAAGCAAACGAAACAAACTTTTAATAGAAGCAAACTAAACAAACTTTTAATAGAAGCAAACGAAACAAACTTTTAATAGAAGCAAACTAAACAAACTTTTAATAGAAGCAAACTAAACAATCCTTTTATAGAAGCAAACGAAACAAACTTTTAATAGAAGCAAACTAAATAATCTTTTAATAGAAGCAATCTAAATAATCTTTTAATAGAAGCAAACTTAACAAACTTTTAATAGAAGTAAACTAAACAAACTTTTAATAAAAGCAAACTAAACACACTTTTAATAGAAGTAAACTAAACAAACTTTTAATAGAAGCAAACGAAACAAACTTTTAATAGAAGCAAACTAAACAAACTTTTAATAGAAGTAAACTAAACAAACTTTTAATAGAAGTAAACTAAACAAACTTTTAATAGAAGCAAACGAAACAAACTTTTAATAGAAGCAAACTAAACAAACTTTTAATAGACCAAACTAAATAATCTTTTAATAGAAGCAAACTAAATAATCTTTTAATAGAAGCAAACTAAACAAACTTTTAATAGAAGCAAACTAAACAAACTTTTAATAGAAGCAAACGAAACAAACTTTTAATAGACCAAACTAAATAATCTTTTAATAGAAGCAAACTAAATAATCTTTTAATAGAAGCAAACTAAACAAACTTTTAATAGAAGCAAACTAAATAATCTTTTAATAGAAGCAAACTAAACAAACTTTTAATAGAGGCAAACTAAACAAACTTTTAATAGAAGCAAACTAAACAAACTTTTAATAGAAGCAAACTTAACAAACTTTTAATAGAAGTAAACTAAACAAACTTTTAATAGAAGCAAACTAAACAAACTTTTAATAGAAACAAACTAAATGATCTTTAATAGAAGCAAACTAAACAAACTTTTAATGGAAGCAAACTAAACAAACTTTTAATAGAAGCAAACTCAACAAACTTTTAATTGAAACAAATTAAACAAACTTTTAATAGAAGCAAACTAAACAAACTTTTAATAGAAGCATATTTAACAAACTTTTTTAAAAAGCAAACGAAACAAACTTTTAATAGAAACAAACTAAACAAACTTTTTATAGAAGTCAACGAAACAAACTTTTAATAGAAGCAAACTGCACAAACTTTTAATCCAAACAAATTAAACAAACTTTTAATAGAAGCAAACTAAACAAACTTTTAATAGAAGCAAACTGCACATACTTTTAATCCAAACAAATTAAACAAACTTTTAATAGAAGCAAACTAAACAAACTTTTAATAGAAACAAACTAAACAAACATTTTAATAGAAACAAACTAAACAAACTTTTAATAGAAGCAAACTGCACAAACTTTTAATCCAAACAAATTAAACAAACTTTTAATAGAAGCAAACTAAACAAACTTTTAATAGAAACAAACTAAACAAACATTTTAATACAAACAAACGAAACAAACTTTTAATAGAAGCAAACTGAACAAACCTTTAATACAAACAAATGAAACAAACTTTTAATAGCAGCAAACGAAACAAACTTTTAAAAGAAGCAAACTAAACAAACTTTTAATAGAAGCAATCTAAATAATCTTTTAATAGAAGCAAACTTAACAAACTTTTAATAGAAGTAAACTAAACAAACTTTTAATATAAGCAAACTAAACACACTTTTAATAGAAGTAAACTAAACAAACTTTTAATAGAAGCAAACGAAACAAACTTTTAATAGAAGCAAACTAAACAATCCTTTTATAGAAGCAAACGAAACAAACTTTTAATAGAAGCAATCTAAATAATCTTTTAATAGAAGCAAACTTAACAAACTTTTAATAGAAGTAAACTAAACAAACTTTTAATATAAGCAAACTAAACACACTTTTAATAGAAGTAAACTAAACAAACTTTTAATAGAAGCAAACGAAACAAACTTTTAATAGAAGCAAACTAAACAAACTTTTAATAGAAGTAAACTAAACAAACTTTTAATAGAAGTAAACTAAACAAACTTTTAATAGAAGCAAACGAAACAAACTTTTAATCGAAGCAAACTAAACAAACTTTTAATAGAAGCAAACGAAACAAACTTTTAATAGAAGTAAACTAAACAAACTTTTAATAGAAGCAAACTAAACAAACTTTTAATAGAAGTAAACTAAACAAACTTTTAATAGAAGCAAACTAAACAAACTTTTAATAGAAACAAACTAAATGATCTTTAATAGAAGCAAACTAAACAAACTTTTAATGGAAGCAAACTAAACAAACTTTTAATAGAAGCAAACTAAACAAACTTTTAATAGAAGCAAACTCAACAAACTTTTAATTGAAACAAATTAAACAAACTTTTAATAGAAGCAAACTAAACAAACTTTTAATAGAAGCATATTTAACAAACTTTAAAAAAAAGCAAACGAAACAAACTTTTAATAGAAACAAACTTAAACAAACTTTTAATAGAAGTCAACGAAACAAACTTTTAATAGAAGCAAACTGCACAAACCTTTAATCCAAACAAATTAAACAAACTTTTAATAGAAGCAAACTAAACAAACTTTTAATAGAAGCAAACTGCACATACTTTTAATCCAAACAAATTAAACAAACTTTTAATAGAAGCAAACTAAACAAACTTTTAATAGAAACAAACTAAACAAACATTTTAATAGAAACAAACTAAACAAACTTTTAATAGAAGCAAACTGCACAAACTTTTAATCCAAACAAATTAAACAAACTTTTAATAGAAGCAAACTAAACAAACTTTTAATAGAAACAAACTAAACAAACATTTTAATACAAACAAACTAAACAAACTTTTAATAGAAGCAAACTAAACAAACCTTTAATACAAACAAATGAAACAAACTTTTAATAGCAGCAAACGAAACAAACTTTTAAAAGAAGCAAACTAAACAAACTTTTAGTTGAGACAAATTAAACAAACTTTTAATAAAAGCTAATTTCTTTTAATAGAAGTGTGTGTGTGTGTGTGTGTGTGTGTGTGTGTGTGTGTGTGTGTGTGTGTGTGTGTGTGTGTGTGTGTGTGTGTGTGTGTGTGTGTGTGTGTGTGTTACTTAGAAAAAAAAAATTTGGGGGACAAGTATGTTTATCACTCCGGTTTGTGTGTTTGTTTGTATGTATGTGTGTTGGTCTGTCCGCTCACATATATACTTGGCAAAAAAAGAAACGCAAGTTTTTATGTCATACCCTAACCCGAACCTAACAACTCGTGGCATTGTCGTCTGCTGAGTGAATTCGGTTCAAGCCTCCATGGACCATAGACTACCACAGGAACATCAACATTCTTATGCAATTTAGCCTTGGAAGCCACAGTAAATGATTGTTTGAAAATCTATTCAACCCCCATTGTGGTGGTTCAGTGAGGCATGACGCTCAATAAATGTGGTTGAAAATACAGGTGCTTAAAATGGTATTACAAATCTTTGTCATTGATAATTTGTGCACAACAATGCACATTAAAAAATGCGTCTTATGAACTTGCGTTTCTTTTTTTGCCAAGTATACTTGCCTGCAGGTCACAATATTTTAAACCGATCTTCACGAAACTTCACAGATGGTAAAGTTTGTGGTCCGACAAAATCCTATATATATTTGAGGTCAAAAGGTCAATATAGGCCAAAGGTCACCACTTTTTTCGAATTTCTAAAATCCTCAATTTTCATTTTTCATTTGAATAGGATTTTCATATCAGTGAACTGAATTCAACCACCAACTATTTTTGAGATCAACATAGGCCAAAACGTCAACATAGGCCAAAGGTCAACCACTTTATCTCGAGTTTCGAAAATCCTAAATTTCATCCGATTGACTTGAAATTTGAATAGGATTCACATATCAGCTAACTGAATTCAACCACCAACTATTTTGCAGATCAACATAGGCCAAAAGGTCAACATCGACCAAAAGGTCAACAACCTTTTCAATTTTCTAAAATTCTCAATTTCCATCCGATTGACTTGAAATTTGAATAGTATTTTCATATCAGCTAACTGAAGTATTCACCAACTATTTTTGAGATCAACATAGGCCAAAAGGTCAACCACTTTTTTCAAATTTCTAAAATCCTCAATTTTCATCTGATTGACTTGAAATTGTAATAGGATTTACGTATCAGCGAACTGAATTCAACCACCAACTATTTTGCAGATCAACATAGGCCAAAAGGTCACCATAGACCAAAAGGTCAACAACCTTTTCAAATTTCGAAAATCCTCAATTTTCATCCGATTGACTTGAAATTTGAATAGGATTTTCATATCAGCGAACTGAATTCATCCACCAACTATTTTTGAGATCAACATAGGCCAAAAGGTCAACCACTTTTTTCAAATTTCTAAAATCCTCAATTTTCATCGGATTGACTTGAAATCTGTATAGGATTTGCATATCAGCTTACTGAAACCAACCACCAACTATTTTTGAGGTCAACATAGGCCAAAAGGTCAACAAAGGCCACATTTTAAAAATTGTCAATTTTCATCCGATTAACTTCAACTTTTAAGTCGATTTGCATATCAAGTCACTGAATTCAACCACTAATTATTTTTTAGGTCAAAAGGATGCTCTACCGAGTGCCATTCTACTTTGGTCTGCTTTGCCAAGTGTCGCTCCATGAGTGATTTTTCATTTGTTTGTTTGTCTGTTTGTCTTGCATATCTCCAGGTCTTTAAAACAGCTGTTCACCACCATCTCTTATCTTCCCCCATCCAAAACCTTGATCTTTTCTACCCCCGCTAATTTCACCCCAGATTCACTTTTTTGAAATACCAACTTCCTTCCTGGAATTCCTTACAGTGTCCTTGTGTTTTATACTTCTCCCACCCCTCCCCCCCCCCTTCCCACGCCTCCTCCCCCCAAGCCCTCTCCCTCCCACAGATCTCCCGATGTCCCTGCTCTCAAATGTTGTGTTTGTGTGCTTCCACTTCTCTCCCCATCTTGTCTACCGCTACCCTTATTATATACTTAGAGTGTCTGTTTCATTTTTTGTGTGATAAATGTTAGCTCTTTCACGAGCCTCGATATACCCCAAAAAATCAAAAAAAAATCTGTTTGTCTGTTTGTGTGTCTGTCTGTTTGTCCACACAAAACCTGAGGATGCTTTTCTTTGCAACCGTTGGTCCGATTGCCAATAACTTTTCCACATAGGAGCGCTTCCTCCTGTAGAATTTTTTTGTGATAATTATGACTTCAGAATTCACGTGGTACGGGCGCCATCTTGGAAAAAAACCGAAAAACTTTGCACCTCTATATCTCCGAAACCGCTTCATGGAAAAAAAAATTGAAACACTGCTCATTGTCAAGTACTCCCCATGGCGAATAAATGTTAATGATTATGTCATCGGTGATTTCATTATGACGTCATAATTCGACAACTATAATGCTTGATCCGATCAGTTTGAAATTTCTTGAGCATGATTTACACAAAAATTGTATGGGCGAATTAAATTGATGACGTCATCGGTCACGTGGTTCGGCAGCCATATTGGATTGAACATAAATCCACGTTGTGAATAAACCACACAAAACACAGGAGCTAATAAACACCACACAAAATACACCACACGAACACGTATTGGCGAGGCTCTGCAATCTCTGATTGCTCTTTCTTGTTCAATTTGTGCAGCGTTTGGTTGAGACTTGTGAAGCGACATCTCATGACATATACGGATTAGAGCACAAAGCCGTCGGATTAAGCGAGAGAATGTTGCATCTTCAGGAAGGAATTTGTCACCGTGTTTGTGATTGGCACAGGTGAAACTGTCAGTCCCTGGAGAATCCTAGAGCAAGTTCACCAATGCTGAGCAGATGTGACATTCCATGCAGTGATGTATGAAAGAACAGTGCAGTCATTCCAGGAGCTCTTCACTTCCCATCAGTTTTAAACATGGCGTCACAGCGTGCCGGTCTAACTCAGCATGGCTACTCCTGCCTTTTCAGCCAAACAATGTATTTCCCAGCAGTGACAAAGCAATCTGCTATCATCGAGGAACAGAGTTACCCTTGCTCCGCTTACAAATCAGTATGTCGGAGATGAAGGACCTGCCCAGCTTTGTGTAAAACAGTGCTCCGTGCCCCGACGTCAGACTAATCGTGCTGTCAGGAGGCACTGTGATCAGGGTGTGCAATGGCCCCTCTGGCCTGTCCACGTGTCCTCTTGATGGATCTTTTTTACGGAAGAAACAGCACCAAGAAGTCGTTATCTTCATCCGTTACAAGTCAAAGGTGGAAGCCATCTCACCGGCGCTTTTTCATGGCGCTCCCGTGTCGTCGTTTAACCCTTTAAGGTTCATAATGTATGGTATAATAACACGTGGAGTTAGCCAATGTACACCAGATGGCTACACTCGTACCATGGATATGATGAAATGCACTGATGTACCATGGGGTTGATGAAATAGACTGATGTACCATGGATTCATAAAATACACTAACGTACCATGGATTCATGAAATACACTGACGTACCATGGATTCATGAAATACACTGACGTACCATGGGGTTGATGAAATAGACTGATGTACCATGGATTCATGAAATACACTGACGTACCATGGGGTTGATGAAATAGACTGATGTACCATGGATTCATAAAATACACTGACGTACCATGGATTCATGAAATACACTGACATACCATGGATTCATGAAATACACTGACATACCATGGATTGATGAAATATACTGACATACCATGGATTCATGAAATAGACTGACGTACCATGGGGTTGATGAAATAGTCTGTTGTACCATGGATTCATGAAATACACTAATGTACCATGGATTTATTAAATGCTCTGATGTACCATGGATTTATTAAATGCTCTGATGTACCATAGATTTATTAAATGCTCTGATGTACCATGGATTCATGATATACACTGACATACCATGGATTTATTAAATGCTCTGATGTACCATGGATTTATTAAATCCATGGTATTAAATCCAAATGCTCTGATGCACCATGGATTTATTAAATGCTCTGATGTACCAGGGATTCAGGAAATACACTGACTTACCATGGATTCATGAAATACACTGACGTACCATGGATTCATGAAATACACTGCCGTACCGTGTATTCCTGAAATACACTGACGTACCATGGATTCATGAAATACACTGACGTACCATGGATTTATGGAATACACTGACGTACCATGGATTCATGAAATACACTGACGTACCGTGGATTGATGAAATACACTGATGTACCATGGATCATGAAATACATTGACGTACCATGGATTCATGAAATACACTAATGTACCATGGATTTATTAAATGCTCTGATGTACCATGGATTTATTAAATGCTCTGATGTACCATAGATTTATTAAATGCTCTGATGTACCATGGATTCATGATATACACTGACATACCATGGATTTATTAAATGCTCTGATGTACCATGGATTTATTAAATCCATGGTATTAAATCCAAATGCTCTGATGCACCATGGATTTATTAAATGCTCTGATGTACCAGGGATTCAGGAAATACACTGACGTACCATGGATTCATGAAATACACTGCCGTACCGTGGATTCCTGAAATACACTGACGTACCATGGATTCATGAAATACACTGACGTACCGTGGATTGATGAAATACACTGATGTACCATGGATCATGAAATACATTGACGTACCATGGATTCATGAAATACACAAACGTACCATGGATTTATTAAATACACTGACGTTCCATGGATTCATGAAATACACTGACGTACCATGGATTTATTAAATCCTCTGATGTACCATGGATTCATGAAATACACTGATGTACCATGGATTCATGAAATACACTTACGTACCATGGATTTATTAAATGCTCTGATGTACCATGGATTCATGAAATACACTGATGTACCATGGATTTATTAAATGCTCTGATGTACCATGGCTTCATGAAATACACTGATGTACCGTGGATTCATGAAATACACTGACGTACCATGGATTCATGAAATACACTGATGTACCATGGATTTATTAAATGCTCTGATGTACCATGGATTCATGAAATACACTGACATACCGTGGATTCATGAAATACACTGACGTACCATGGATCCATGAAATACACTGATGTACCATGGATTTATTAAATGCTCTGATGTACCATGGATTCATGAAATACACTGACATACCGTGGATTCATGAAATACACTGACGTACCGTGGATTCATGAAATACACTGACGTACCATGGATTCATGAAATACACTGACGTACCGTCGATTCATGAAATACACTGACGTACCGTGGATTCATGAAATACACTGATGTACCATGGATCATGAAATACACTGATGTACCATGGATCATGAAATACACTGACGTACCATGGATTTATGAAATACACTGTGACTCGGTTTACGGGATGTCATGTTGTAATCCACAGACTGCACCTATTCTAGTATTGTTAGCACAGGTGGTCGGGTTACCTGTGTATCGCTCTTTGCACGAGTCAAACACGATGTGACGTCATACAAAATTAGTTTTCGAGTCAATGTAATTGAACATCGGGAATCCTTCAGACGATTTCGTGCAGACATTGTCTATTTCGAATCGATTGGCAGCTCGTGATGTGTCACATCATTGTTGTGGTCTCTGTGGGGTTGTCACTGCTGTGTTGATGGACAATTGGACATTCGGTAGAACTTGGGTTCGTTTTTAATACACATATCAATATTTACGTATATAATATATCATGTATAATATGTGTATATAATATGTATAATATGTGTATTATCACATATCAATATGTGTGTATAATGAGTATAATGACATATCAATATGTGTGTATAATGAGTATAATGACATATCAATATGTGTGCATATAATATATTTACAACATGTGTAAAATCCCATATCAATATGTGTGTATAATGAGTATAATGACATATCAATATGTGTGTATAATGAGTATAATGACATATCAATATGTGTGTATAATGAGTATAATGACATATCAATATGTGTGTATAATGAGTTTCATGACATATCAATGTGTGCATATAATATATATATATAACATGTGTAAAATCACATATCAATATGTGTGTATAATGAGTATAATGACATATCAATATGTGTGTATAATAAGCATAATGACATATCAATACGTCTGTATAATGAGTATAATGACATATCAATATGTGTGCATATAATATATTGTTACGGGACCGCGGCGAGGATGTTGTTTGCCGAGCGGATAGCCGCCGCGCCCGAACAGTTACCCCGACTAACCCGATTCCTGAACGTTGGCCGAATCGCGCCACAGATATTCAATGGGGGAAAAGACTAAAACGAAGGATGTAAAGAAGAAAGAAGACAGAAGTAGGGAATACGAATATAATTTATTTCTATTTACAACCAAAAGTAACCAAGGAGAAGGAAGGATAATAAAATAAAGACAGAAGGAATCAAGAAGACACAGTGAAAATTGCTAGCTTATCTAAACAGTCTTACTTTACCCAGGGACAGAAAAAACAAAGACAGACTCACACGGGGAATGATGACAGGAATGGCAGGAGGTGGATGGCTGGAGGGAGAGGGTGAAAACTGGAACCGGAGCACGGTCAGGCCGGGAGTGAGCAGCCGCCGCCCCTGGTCGATCGGCACGTTTTGCAGCCGCCGTTCCTTCGCAGCCACGGACGAAAACTGCCGTCGAAGCTCAAAGCTGTAGTGGTTGCACTTGTTCTCAGGCTTGGCACTTGTTACTTGTTCTCTCTGACTCCCTCTCTTGCTCTCTTTGCTTCGCTTTTCCCTCTCTCTCTCTTGCTCTCTTTGCTTCGCTTCGCCCCTTCTCTCCTCTCTCTTTCTTAGTCCAACTACTTCAAGGCTTTCGCGCGCTCTTTATAGCGCCTCAGGCGATCAAGCCGCTGGTGTCCAGGACACGCCCATCGGTGAGCTCACCTCGGCCCTGGTTGGTCGCGCGGGCTCCCGATCCCGCCCTTAGAGGAGGCATTGGCAAGGCCACGCCTTGTTCCCGGCGCTGGGCCAACTCCTCCCACCTTCGGCTCCGAGATTACCTCGTGGCTAATGGAGCCTTGGGATGAAACAAACCACCGCTGTAGCAACCCTAACAAACTGCCCAGTGCAGTTGGCAATTGAGGCTTTGAGGGAATGCAGTTGGCAATGGTTGGAAGGGGAATGTGAAGGGAATCTACTCTTATTTCACTTGGTGCAATGGAGTATTTAAATTAATGGAAGACACAGCCTTACACTTATACACATAATAAGGATATAACTACCAAACAGGGATATATGGTGTCCTGCGTGTATGTTTTATGGAATTAACTACGGGAACGCCCTTTGACCTTTATAAAACAACAAATGCAGGAAGGAGGGTGACATTTTACAACAATTCATTACACAACAATAATAATAAAAAAAACATTCTCATATCCACAACAATATATATTGTTGCGGATCTCGAGCCCGTCGACGTACTGAGGGGGGATTAAGCCCTTATCCCCCTCGAGCTTCGAGTCCACAAGGCTGCTACCCACTTTACACTCGTGGGGGCGGATTGCTGAGCAATTCCAACCACCAAACCCGCAGCGAGCGCGTGGAAGGGTTTCTGGTCAATTACCCGAGTACCTTCGATACACGTGCCGCCGCGAGGACGGGGGCTGGACCTCACACGAGTCACACTGGTCTGATATGCCCGAGCGGTTTGCATGTCACGTAACTCGTGCCGTTAATTACTAGGAACCCGATCGAGCGGTTTTATCTCGTGCAATGCGAGGCCAATGGTGAAAAGACGTAAACGGCCAAGTTGGAAACAACACAGGTTTATTAACAATTGTACAATGGTCAGAGAAAAGAGACACAGGACAGAAACTTAACCGTTCTTACTTACGTTCCCAGACAAGGGCCCTCTGACTCACTCGGGGAAAGGGAGGAAGAAGAGGATGCGCTCAAAGTGCGGCCGCTTGGTGCAGCTCGCCCCGGACGGCTCGTTGGGCATTCCCCCTTGGTGATGTTCGCAGCAGGGACGTCAGCTTCAGCCGTGCATGTACGGAAATCTCCGCAGCATGTCCCGAAGTCGGCGAGGCAAAAGCGCACATGCAGGGAGTCCAGGCAGGGAGATCGCCGGAGTATCGGGGGCCACGAGAGAGATCGTCCTGCGAGAGCGTTTCCCAAGAGAGCGAAGGCAAAAGAGAGAGCAGAGCCAGGGAGAACGAGGCAGCAGAGAGCAGGGGCAGAGAGCTGGGCAGAGCGCTTCGAGCTACTCTCTTCTCGGGGGTCCGGGGCGGGTCTTAAATCCCCCCGGAGCCCCACTAGAATGTTCCACGGGTCTCCACTGGCCGCCGGGGGTCACATGTCGTGATAGCCCCCCCGTAAGTTACTCCCCTTAGTCCTCATTGGCCGCCGTTGCTGGCCACTCCCCTTTAGCTCACATTGGCTGTTTGCTGCTTACCAGCGACACCATCTGACTCCTCTCTCGGGCCTCCTCGACTTCTACTAGGCCCAGCACGTGGCATTCCAGGCCCAATGAGGCCTACCCTTACTTACCTGCCTCAACGCATACTAACACTGGGAAGGAGACTATACTTCACATTTAATAAGAAATAACTGGCAAAAGCGAGGCTACATGTTGTGGTGCAACTAACTAAAAGGGGGGTGTGGGGTGTGAGGGGGGGGGGGTTGCCTTTATTCTCAAAAGCACAACACGACCCCTGTCGCTGACCAGACTCGTCCCGAGTCAACCTTAGTCGGAACGACCGGTAGAGTCTGGCATTCAATTTACAATTACCATTAATGTGACACATAGATGTAATCCCCCTAACATTTATTCTAACCCATGTGTGCGACATTTTTTTCACCAGATATGCCCCTCCTAATGCGGTGAGCAGCTACTCTAACAGACTCACACCCACAACTATCTGTGCATTTTCGGAATTTTCAAACTAAACACAAAACCGGTGGGAAAATTCTTATATGTACAACACAGAACTTAACCTTTATTTACAATACTACGACCCAGGACCTGGACTTTGAGGAAAGAAATTGGAGGAAGGAAATCAAAGTACTTGCTGCTTGCATCTTGCATCTTCTGGTCTTGTGTGTGCGGGCTAACAAAAACCGGCTGGCCCTGACCGGCATACAGGCCATGTGAAACATCAGGGCCATCTAAGTCTTCACGTCTTCACAAATGGCACACAATTGCACACACTTTTTTTTCATTTGCCTGCAGGGCCACTCGTCACGTGGTCCAACTGCATGGCGTCAGTGCCACTCAACAGGTGGTCCAAAGGTGCAAGGTGAATTGCAGCAAGATGCTGCACAGCAGAGGTGCGGGGCCAAAGGCTTGTGGTCCATAGGTGTAAATGATGTGGCAGCAAGGTGCTGCACAGGTCGGCCTCCAAATGGTCCTGGGGCGGGGAGGGAAGACAAGGCGCAACAAGCAACCGGAAAAGTACACAGTAGCACACGAAAAACAAGGTGACCAGGCACCACCATGCCTGGTGTGGTGCGAGGGACGCGGCAGAGCGAGCGGAGCAAGCTCATCCCTAACAGTCCGTACCCCCCACCGTTGGCTACACTACCCTAGCCCCCCTTGTATTTAGAATCCGTCTCTACGTCTTGTCTCCCATATCCCCCTCTAACTCCAAATTTGTCCACAAATCCCTCCCAGGAAGGAAGGGATGGAACAAAACAATGTCTCACTCACGTCGTGATGCGTCTCACTGTCCAAACAGCTTACAGAGCCTTATGGTGTGAAGCTCGTCCTCGGTGAATGGCTGTGGATGGTGCAAAGGGATCTCACTTCCTAACTACACTAATAAGATTTACACTATTAAACTACCCGGGGTTGTACCCTGCCAATTGGCCTCTTTAAACTATGTGGTTTTAAGAACCCGATTTCCCATTGCCCACACTGTGGTGCCCTCCTGAATTTGGGTCTCACCCAACTAATTTTCGCACTGTGCCCTCACACAATTTCAGGGCTGGATCGTGTGGCTCCACCAGCAGGTCTACCTACCTGCGCACCTCCGTCACTGAAGCCGCCTCCCGAGCTTGCCTGCTCCTCACAACTACACTAACTGGGGAAGGCCCTCCCTGGTGCTTACCCCCTCGATGCCCACCTCGGCATCGGGCAACCCGGGTCCTTCCCTGGGATCCTCGGGCCCCACTCGCACTCCAACCTAACCGGCTCCCAGAGCCTACCCGCGGCCTTACCTGGCCGAAAAGCTACCAGTGACGGAGTGCCCCAATAACCACACTCACCAATTAAGCCACACGCCCAGCCATTCCACCGTCTTCTGCACCTCACAAAATACTACTTTCCACTACCGGCACCACAGGTGTCAATATCCATTCAATTTACCTATGCCCTCTACCTGGCTTTAAACTACCCCCCCCCCACCCCCGGGCTTTCGCGAATGGGTTCCACTCCCCCCCATTCAATCCTAATCACCATGCATTCCACACCAATTATGCCACAGCATTCATTTCACACCTTTCACACCTCAACTACTTTCGCACCATTGCACAATTCCATTTGTTCTCACACACAATTCCTCAAACACACAGCATTATCTACCTACCTAATTTCCCCTAAAACTCGTGCTTCCCCGTCGTCCCTTTACACTATGCACACCCTTTTCTTAACAATTACCTAAACTCTCTACGTCCCCTCTACAGTTCAGGTGTCACTACTTACATCTTGTCCCTAAGGTCGCTCTAAATCCCTAACAATTATCCTAGCCCTCCCTCGGCTAGCTTCGGTGCCCCATGGAGGCAACCATTGCTGGCCCCTCCATGGGCCTAACACTGCCATCCCCCTAAACTAATGCTCATGGGCCCCCCGTGGAAGGAATGGTTACACTACCATTCCCCCACGTGGGGGTACACTACTCTCCCCAGTCCTCTAAACTATGAGCCCCCATCTATGGAGGTACTTTGTCACGGCTTGGTCTCGAAGGGTCGAGCGATCCATGTGGGTGGTTGGTCGCCTGTATGGGGTGTCCGTCCGGCATTGACGATCCGAGGGGGGTGGAATCGATGGGCCCAGGTGCCGGGCTCCATCCCTGCGCGGGGCCTCGCGGTCCCACGCACGATGACCCAACTGGCCACAATCCGAGCACCTCACTCAACAAGGTGCGTGGCTTCGAAAACCCATACCTCCCCTCGAACCCGGCCGACCGCCCTTGCTGCCATGCGGCGCCAACCATACAGTGCAGGGGCTGGAGGCAGGAATCGTGCACGCCGGTCCTTGCGAGACTGACGCAGCACCGATTCCCTCCAGTCCCCGCGGCACACAACTCACCGGGGGCTCATGTACGCTACTCGTCCTGCTAAGCTCTACCCCGGTCGGTGTCGATGCCTGGGCCGCGTCATCACACCTCGCGACCCACTCCACACTCGCACACCCAGGCGCACATGCGCCCCCCACACACTCCGTTATCGCACCCTCTGGTGCACACTCTTTTTCCACGCACTCCGTACCAGTCGCACACCTCACCATGGGCCCTTCTCGAACGCCCGGGTCTCACCCAACCCCCAAGCTCGCCGAGCACCCATCCGCACCAAACACATTCCGCCATTTTTACTCACCTCAGGGCTCTCCTTCCCCTGCTTCTCCGCCAGCACCTGCAAACTTTTTATTGGGTTAGCAAGCACGGCATCACGGTGCAAACACGAACTTTGCACATGTTCCATAACCTCCACCCGTGATTCACTCCCTGTCTCTCCCGTCTCTTCAACCCCAATTATTCCTTCTTTTGCCAAAGTTACCTCCTTTATTTCCCGGTGCGCCTCCGAAATATCCCCTTCTATGCGTTCCTCACACCGCTTCACCTCACCACGTACCACTGCTGCCTCTTCGCTCTGCTCACGCCCAATGTCCTCCCCCATAGTGTCCATTTTGCACCTGGATTCGATTATTTCGGTGTCCATTTTTTCACTCATCTTTTTCATTTCACACCTCCATTCTTTTATTTCATCCCTCAGCTTTTGCCTATCTTCACCTGACTTGACCATGTACGCCCTCATTTGCGCCATAAATAGGCCCATGTCCCCTGGCACAGCGGGCTCGGCTTCCGCCGCCACGTGCGAGGCTCCGCCATTTTCCTCACCTACTGCCGCACCCTCTTCAGCTTCCCCTACTACCAACTCTTCCTGCTGGTCCTGGGCCATTAGTTCTTCTTCATTTCCTACTCCAACCGGCATTTGGTCGTCTTGGCCAGCGTTACGTGCTCCTCCCCAACCCCCTGGTCACGGTGTACCTCCGAGCCCCGAGAGGAGTCACGGCAGAAAAATGTGTTATTCTGTATGTCAAAGATCAATGGGGAAGCCACACCAATTGTTACTCACAAACAAATATTGTATTAAGATCACACAAGAATAACAGTACAACAATAATAGTAATCAAAAGTACAATCAATATATATCCTATGATGGTACCATCAGTTTCGTAATATGTAACTCACTGTGCTCCAAGTGAGCGGAAAGAAGAAGATTCCCAATGTCTCTAATTCCCAGCTTCAAGCCAAAGTGGATTCGCTCCAGCGATCATCAGATTAATGTCCAATCGAGACCAGAATCCCGTTGGGTTGGCAGTTACAGTTCTTCTGCCAAAGCAGTGCAAAGGCGCCCCCCAGGCGACTGGGAAATCCAAAGGCGCCCTCCAGCCGACTGGGAAATCACACCCTCGGGTATGGACGTTCCAAGGCTCACAGTCGGCGAACCTCAGAATTACCTTTAAAATCCGCATTGCACACACACACACCAGATACGTCTGAATGCGGTGAAAATGGCTGAAGTCAAGCAAAGAAAAACCTTGCGCAAAGCGCAAAGGCTGAAGCGAAGCAAAGAAACCTTGTTTGACGCGCAAAGCGCGTGAGTCAAAATGGCCGACGGCCTGTACTCGAGACGTAACGGCAGTCCAACGATTCTCTTCGGAATCGACCGCAAAACCTGACACGCAGGTTGATCTGTCACAGCGATAACAACTCTGTCGCAGGAATCCCTTTCCTGGGAAACCCAAAGTTCACTCGTGACGCTTGCTCGCCAACGTTCGCTCCAGACCGCAAAGCAACTATGCTTCTTGTCCGACTCCACTCGCTCCGCCTTCTTTTCTTTCTCTTTCTCTTTGTCGTCGTCCGGTTCCCGATCTGGTTTCCGGTTTCATTTAACTCTAACTTTTTCACCTTTTGAAAACAGTTCATAAACAATAAACCTTTTGAAAACAATAATAGTACATGGAATCAAACATGTTTACCATGGATGAAAACCACCGCAACGGAAGTTACGAATCCGTAACACCAGCCATTGCACGAACTCAATTAAATTTGGTTTTAAAACTGAATTTAGTACGCTCGTAATTTCGAGTACGTGAAGCGCACTCCAGGTCCAAATATCCCACTCCTGGACACCAAATTGGTGCGGATCTCGAGCCCATCGACGTACTGAGGGGGGATTAAGCCCTTCTCCCCCTCGAGCTTTGAGTCCATGAGGCCGCTACCCACTTTACACTCGTGGGGGCAGATTGCTGAGCAATTCCAACCGCCAAACCTGCAGCGAGCGCGTGGAAGGGTTTCCGGTCAATTACCCGAGTACCTTCGATACACGTGCCGCCGCGAGGATGGGGGCTGGACCTCACACGAGTCACACTGGTCTAATACGCCCGAGTGGTTTGCGTGTCATGTAACTCGTGCCGTTAATTACTATGAACCCGATCGAGCGGTTTTATCTCGTGCAATGCGAGGCCAATGGTGAAAAGATGTAAACGGCCAAGTTGGAAACAACATAGGTTTATTAACAAATGTTCAATGGTCAGAGAAAAGTGACACAGGAGAGAAACTTAACCATTCTTACTTACGTCCCAGACAAGGGCCCTCTGACTCACTCGGGGAAAGGGAGGAAGAAGAGGACGCGCTAAAAGCGCGGCCGCTTGGTGCAGCTCGCCCCGCACGGCTCGTTGGGCGTTCCCCCTTTGGTGATGTTCGCGGCAGGGACGTCGGTTTCAGCCGTGCACGTACAGGAATCTCCGCAGTGTGTCCCGAAGTCGGCGAGGCAAAAGCGCATGTGCAGTGAGTCCAGGCAGGGAGATCACCGGAGTATCGGGCCACAAGAGAGATCGTCCTGCGAGAGCGTTTCCCAAGAGAGCGAGGGCAAAAGAGAGAGCAGAGCCAGGGAGAACGAGGCAGCAGAGAGCGGGTGCAGAACGCAGAGAGCTGGGCAGAGCGCTTCGAGCTTCTCTCTTCTCGGGGATCCGGGGCGGGTCTTAAATCCCCCCGGAGCCCCACTAGAATGCTCCACGGGCCTCCACTGGCAGCCGGGGGTCACGTGTCGTGATAGCCTCCCCATCATTTACTCCCCTTAGTCCTCATTGGCCGCCTTTGCTGGCCACTCCCCTTTAGCCCACATTGGCTGTTTGCTGCTTACCAGCCACACCCTCCGACTCCTCCCTCGGGCCTCCTCGACTTGTCCTAGTCCCAGCACATGGCATTCCAGGCCCAATGAGGCCTACCCTTACTTACCTACCTCAACGCATACTAACACTGGGAAGGAGACTATACTTCACATTTAATAAGAAATAACTGGCTAAAGCGAGGCTACATGTTGTGGTGCAACTAACTAAAAGGGGGGTTGCCTTTATTCTCAAAACCACAACAATATATATATATATATATATATATGTATATATATATATATATATATATATATATATATATATATATATATATATATATATATATATATATATAACATGTGTAAAATGACATATCAATATGTCTGCATAATGAGTATAATGACATGTCAATATGTGTGTACAATGAGTATAATGACATATCAATATGTGTGTATAATGAGTATAATGACATGTCAAAATGTGTGCATAATATATATATATATATATATATATATATATATATATATATATATATATATATATATATATATATATATATATATATATATAACATGTGTAAAATGACATATCAATACGTGTGTATAATGAGTATAATAATTATGTATCAATACATGTGTATAATGAGTATAATGACATATCAATATGTGTGCATATTATATATATATATATATATATATATATATATATATATATATATAATTATATATATATGTATATATATAATTATATATATATGTATATATATATATATATATAATTATATATATATATAATATATATATATATATATATATATGTATATATATATATATATATGTATGTATATATATATATATGTATGTATATTGTTGCGAATATGGAATTTGGCCTCCATATCCGCTTGTAAATATTCCCCTATTTTCTCCAATACTCCCCAACTTTCCCCAATCCCCCATTCCCTAGTCCCATTGCATGTAAATAACAATCAGTAGAGCCGACCTTCCCCTTATTCCCCCATTAAATGTCGTGCCCAGGTCCACCGCACCACACGTAGACAACTTTCGGACATCTTCCTAGTTATTCTTAGTCTATGTCAGTTAAGGCCTCGTTTCCATTAATTATGACTCTTCGTTGCACCAGAATGTGATTATATGGCATCAGTAGTGAGTTTAGGACCTTTCCCATACCTCCTCCCATCTTCTTCCCCAAACAACAACAATAACAACAACTACAACAACAATTACAACTACAACTACGACTACAACAACAGAGGGGCGGGGAGTGTGCGTCCTCACACCGGCTCGGTTACCCGCCATGACCATGCGCTCCACGGCGTTACCCCGAAGGGGCTGGCTGTCAGCTCCTCGTCAGGGGCGGAGCCAGTAACCCCCCCACGCACCCAATGAGAAGCAACGTGCCGATTCCATCTGGGGCGGAGCTAACGAGCCGAGGGCGTGTCACTCCCCGCCGGATATACGCGGCCCCGCGCCGGACGTGACGACAGATGCGCCTCAGCTTGGAGAGAGAAGCCACCGCCACCCCCAGCGCGACGATACCTCCCCGCATCTTTGGACCGGACCGGACCGTACTGTACCCTGCCCCGAGCCCAGGAGGACCTGGAGCCATCGATACCCGCTTTCCTGTCATCAACCCCCGTGTGAGTCAGTCGTTGTCCCGTTTGTCTGTCGTCTGTCCGGGGTTAATATAAGAGTGTGTCTAAGTGCCTGTCTTTCTGTGATTATACCTCTAGCCCCTGTAATCTGACCTTTCCGTACGAATATAATCTCCTCCGGAGGTCTTGAGAATTGAAACATTGGTGTCGTATTGTGTTATTGTAATCCAGCCGGGTGTCTTCTTTTTCTTATTGAGCCAGCATCGCGCGACTAGTCAACGTTCGGGCACAATCGGGTAACTTGTGCAGACGTGGTCATACCATAAAACCGCTCGGTAAATAACATCCAAGCCACGTCTGTAACAATTGGTGTCGGGAGTGAGATTCGAGGCCCGACCAAATTTTGAAAAAAAAAAAAACGAATAGAGGAAAAAAAAAAAATTTGGTCAAAATTTGGAGCGGCCGAAATTTGTTTTGTTTTACAAAACCCGAATTTTGAAAGTCGCGCTATGGCGGATCAAGACGGCTGGGGTCCGGTAGGGGAGAGTGAAGCAGGGTCGGTCCAGGACCAAAGTGAGACACGTGAGGAGAGCGAAACAGCGGGGGTAGCAGACGCGCGAAATGGCGCCTCGCTGGTCACCGCGCCGGCGACCGTGACAGCGCCCCTGGTGGATTTGGACTTGTTTTTTTTGCAAATGAAGGCCCTTATGGCCCAGAATAATGAAGAAATGGCAAACAGAATGGGGAACCGGATGGATGCTCAGGGTGAGCAATTGGGAGACCAAATTAGAGGTTTGAAAAGCAGTATGGGACAAATGGGAAACGAAATGGGGGTAATGAGGGACGAAGCGAGGGGTACCAGTGAGGGATTAGACAATAATTTTAAGGGATTAGACAATAATTTTAAGGGATTAGACATGAAATTTGGGAAATTAGACGATAGATTAGGGGAAATACAGGAGGGGTTAACGGGGGTAGAAAACAGAATGGCCGCTCAAGAGAATCAAATGGAAGGGATGCAAAAAGGGTTAGAGGGGTTAGAAAACAGTATGGAAGGCAAATTGAGGGACATGAGGGACCAAGCGGAAAGGGAAGTTAACCAAATGGGGCAGCAGATAGAGGGGGTCAGAATGGGGGTAGAAACCAAACTGGATGCTCACAGGGAGGAAATGGAGCAGATGAGGGTGGCATCTGGGCAGGAGATGCAAGTGATGGGAGAGGAGATCAGAAGAGGAGTGAGTGAGGAGGTCGGAGGAGTGCGCGAGGAGGTGAGGCACTGTAAGGAGCACATGGAGAAGGAGGTGAGAAAGGGGACTGTAAAGTTACAAGGGGGCATAGAGGACCTGACGCAGGAGGTGGAGCAGCTGACGGTGGGACAAACGGAGTTAGTGGAGCAGGTTCAAAGGAACACTGCGGTATTAGGAGGTTTAAAAGCGACACAAAACGACATAAAAAACGACTTGATAGCGACAAAGAGGGAATGTCAGATGGTACGTGAGGGACTGACAACGAGGTTGGACGAGGTGATAGAGGTAATGGAGACGAAGGACCGGCAGGTGAGGACGCACATGGAAACGGTCAAGGTAGCCTTAGAGGATGAGCTTGAGGAGACGTACCGGGGAATAAAAGAGGTGAAGCACAAATTAGAAGAAGTGGAAGAAGGGATGAGTGAAATTAAGAAGCGACGGAGAGGGGATAAGAAAGAGATAAAGGAGGAAGTAAAAGAATTGGTCCAAAGTCTGTGTTCGGATCGTGATGATGTGCTCATTAACCGGATGAGGGATTCGCAGGTGATGGAGGAGAAGCGAAGAGGAAGAGGACCCGGTGTAAGTGGTGACCAATATGGTCGTGCGTATGATGCGCCAGGGGATTTAATGAGCTTGGGGGTCGAAATAGACCCGGGTGTTCGTGAGAGGCCACTGGTGAAGTGTGTGACAGGTCTGGTGTGCGAAAGAGGAGGTGTGCGAGAAAGTCCGACTCTGGGGTGTGTGAGGAAAAAGTGTGTGCCAAGGAGTGAGGGTGTTGGCGAGAATGAGTCGGTCGTAGCGCGTGTGCGAGGGAGCACATGGAAGCGTGCTGTGGTGAGTGTTACAGAGGGTGTGACGGGAGAGTGTGCGCGAGGAAGGTGTGTGACGGACAGGTGCATGGGGAAAGAGTGCGCTGTCAAAGGCAAGGAAGAATGCACACCTGTGGTGAGTGTTACAGAGGGTGTAACTGGAGAGTGTGCGCGAGAAAGGTGTGTGACGGACAGGTGCATGGGGAAAGAGTGCGCTGTCAGAAGAAAGGAAGAGTGTCCACCTGTGGTGAGTGTTACAGAGGGTGTAACGGGAGAGTGTGCGCGAGAAAGGTGTGTGACGGACAGGTGCATGAGGAAAGAGTGCGCTGTCAAGAGTAAGGGTGAGTGCGCTGTCAGGAATGGAGGTGAAAGTAGTGAGAGTGACATGGAGCGTGAGTTAGTTGTGACAGGTGAGCGAGGATGTACACCTGGGATGGAAGGATGCACACCTGGAATGGTAGAGCGTGAGTGGGAATGCACGCTGGAGTTGGTGGTGAGGCACGTGGTTGGGTGTGCGAATGAGGGCACACCTGTGATTGTCACAGAGGAGGTGACAGAGGAGGGGGCGCGAAGAGGTGTATTGGTGAGGTGTGCGAGCAACGAGTGTGTGCCAAGGTGTTCGGTGGTCAGGTGTGTGACCAAGGCTGTGAGTGGAATGGGTGTACCTGGGTGTGTAAGGAACGGTACAAGGAGCATGGAAACGGCTGGATGTGTGAGCAAGGAACGGGCTGCGGGGTGTAAGCGTCCAGGTGAAGCATCGACGTTAGACGGGGTAGAGTTTAGAACGACTTATAGCCGAAGCGGGCCCTCGGTGCGTGCCGGGCTTCGCGTGCCGCGAGAACCAGCGGGGATCCGAGCCACGGCGGGTTCGAAAGAACCGCCGTGCGCGATCCACGCTGGGCCTCGCTTTGAACGGCCACGTCTGTGCTCCAATAGGCGGAGCGGGCGGCTGGATAGGAAGGGTCGTCATGGCGACCACTTTCTGTTGAGGCATTCCGGCAGGTCGAGATCGAGCCATGGGATGGCTCCACGCCGAGATGGTGCGTGGGATCTCGGCCCGGGTAAGCCCCCGTCCCTGCACCGAGTGCCGGACGCATCCAGCCGCTGGCACAGAACAACCCGCATTCATGGCTTGGCTTTACGAAGCCGGGCTTTGGACAGGGATTGGCGCACCGAGAGGTATTAGTGAGTAGACTGGGTGATGAGGTTAGTGTTTTGGACCCAAAATTAGAGAAAAACAAAATTTGATGATTGGCAAGGGATTGGCAGTAGTGATTGGCAGATGATGGGCAGTGATTGGCAAATTTTTGATTTGTTGAAATTTGATGTGCAAAATTGGTAGTGAGAGACCCCCGATGTGGTGGGATGGCATCCCTGCCACCCTTCCCCATGTGTGGGGGGCAAAGGAGCACTAGATTATGGGGTGTATGGCAGTGAAAACTAGCCCGGGTGGGTTAGGTTATATCAATAGGGCCCTAGAAGATGACAGTAGGTAACGTTAAGTTTAGTTAGTGACTGTAGTGGGGACGCAGGTAGATTAGTATGGATGATAATGACGTGGGAGCGCAATAGTTTAAAGGGACGACTGGGAAGCGCAAGTTTCAGAAGGGAGTAGTTAGCTGAGATGATGCTGTGTGTGTGAGAATTGAACAGGTGTGATTGCACAGGTGTGCAACTGGACAGGTGTATGGAGCAGTGTATGAGTAGTGAGTGTTGTGGATCAGCGCGAATGCGCTTGGGGAGAGAAGGGTGCAGGTGGCACCAGGTGTGAGAGCACAGGTGTGCAAGTACAGGTGTGTGGAGAGAGTTGGAGTAAGTGGTACGGAGTGGTGTGCATGGTGCGAAGGAGTGGATGGGGGAAGAGTGGACCCCTTTCACGAGTACCCGGGGCGGGTAGTGTAAGTGTTAGGTAGAGGGTATAGGTAAGTTGTGGTTGGATATTGGCATTTGTGGTGCGGTTGCAGAATGGTGTTGTGAATGGGTGCATTAGTGTTGTGGAAATGGCGGGGCGTGTAGCCTGTTAGTGCGTGTAGTTGGTTGGGCACTCCACCACTGTGAGGATGTCGGCCAGGTGAGGCCGCAGGTGGGCTCTGGGAGCCGGTAGAGTTGTGGATGGGGCCCGAGGATCCGGAGGACGGACCCGGGTAGCCCAGTGCCAGAGAGGGCACCGAATGGGGAGAGTGCCAGAGGGCCTTCCCCAGGTAGTTAGGTTAGGGCAAGGAGCAGGTAAGCTCGGAGGCAACTGCAGTGGTGGAGGTGTGCAGGTGGGTAGACCCACTGGGAGAGGTACACGCCGCAGCCCAGAAATTGTACGAGGGCACCGGGAGATGAATCGGGGGAGTGAGACCCCAAATTGAAAAGCACCACAGTTTGGCCAATGGGAATTGGTTTTTAGAACCCATAGTGTAAGAGGGCCAATGGTTTGGCCGGAGAAAGACCCCGGGTAGTGTAAAGTTGTAAAGTCATTTAGGAAATAGTTGGATTGATGAACCTGTCGCACCATACGCAGCCACTTACCTGTGGTGATGATGATGACTCCACACCTGTGTTTTCTTTGTTTGTTGCAGGAAATGAGAT
This sequence comes from Myxine glutinosa, assembly GCF_964187855.1. Lineage (NCBI taxonomy): Eukaryota > Metazoa > Chordata > Myxini > Myxiniformes > Myxinidae > Myxine > Myxine glutinosa. The sequence continues at coordinate 268,737,631 of NC_136262.1, read as the reverse complement.
TGCTGTGTGGATTTGTGAGACGCATCACGACGTGGATGAGACATTGGGGTGATTCCATCTCTCCCTCCCTAGGAGGGACTGATGTTGAATTGGTAATGGCAAATTTTGATGTTGAGTTGAAAATGGCAAATTTTGATGAGAGTTGAAAATGGCAAATTTGATTGGTTAGGAGGGAGAGAAGACGAATTTGGTTTATGGGAGGAACGGGGAAGACAGTAGGGATGTTTGTTGATTTGTAAAGTAGATGTTTATGGGTAGTGTTGTGTTGTGTGGATACAGTAAGGGGTAAGGGAGGGGCCATGTAGGTTACCTGGTGGGGGGGGGCGTACGATAGGAACGTACCTGTCTCACCTGGTTCCCATGTGCCCCCAGTGTGCATTACCTTATATTGCGTGCACTTTTGCGCCCTTACCACCTTACTCACTTGTTTCTTCTTTTGTCTCCCACCTCCGAGGATCTGGCTTTGGGGTAGAGAGAGAGGAGAGAGAGGTGCTGGCTGCGCAGTTGTGGGCCTGCACTTTCGCTGTTTGCTGCCGGGATCGATACACCATATGGACCGCAATGTTTGTGGCCACCCACAATGGACCGCAGTTCGTTTGCGGCCAAGCACCACCCGGGGATGGACCTATGGGTCAACGTGGCACCTATGCCATAAAGGTGAACCACTGTTAATTAACACCACTGAAGGCCACACGAAGAGCAAGAGACACCTGCAGGGTTAGGGGTTGTCGAATTTATTTTTATTCCAATGAACAATGGTGACTGCACCGATTGGCGGTGGGGTGGTGCTTTTGATGCTGGGACGGGGTGCTCTGCACGTTATTAAAGGCCGTTGGCCACAGAGCACTCGTGGGTTGGTGTATCGATGCTGGCAAGCGCGCTCTCTCTATGCATAACATCTGCATGTGTTCCTCCAAAGACAGGTCCTGGATCGTAGTGTAGATATCAGCGTAGTCTTGTAAATAATGCTCCCTACCGGCTGTATGTTTAGTTTGCGAATTCTTTCCGGATTCGGTTATCCTGTGGGTGTGTTTCTGTGAGGAGAAGGGTGCAACGTCGCAGGGGGACATATTTACTCATTTGTGAATATCTGTAAAACTGTCGCACTCAGGGTAGAGTTAATAGTAGAGGGAACTACATTGCGTGCCACACTAAAGTAGGTAAAAATTTATCGGGTCGGGACGCCCCGAGGGTAGAGAAGGGTGCAATGTTGCGAATATGGAATTTGGCCTCCATATCCGCTTGTAAATATTCCCCTATTTTCTCCAATACTCCCCAACTTTCCCCAATCCCCCATTCCCTAGTCCCATTGCATGTAAATAACAATCAGTAGAGCCGACCTTCCCCTTATTCCCCCATTAAATGTCGTGCCCAGGTCCACCGCACCACACGTAGACAACTTTCGGACATCTTCCTAGTTATTCTTAGTCTATGTCAGTTAAGGCCTCGTTTCCATTAATTATGACTCTTCGTTGCACCAGAATGTGATTATATGGCATCAGTAGTGAGTTTAGGACCTTTCCCATACCTCCTCCCATCTTCTTCCCCAAACAACAACAATAACAACAACTACAACAACAATTACAACTACAACTACGACTACAACAACAGAGGGGCGGGGAGTGTGCGTCCTCACACCGGCTCGGTTACCCGCCATGACCATGCGCTCCACGGCGTTACCCCGAAGGGGCTGGCTGTCAGCTCCTCGTCAGGGGCGGAGCCAGTAACCCCCCCACGCACCCAATGAGAAGCAACGTGCCGATTCCATCTGGGGCGGAGCTAACGAGCCGAGGGCGTGTCACTCCCCGCCGGATATACGCGGCCCCGCGCCGGACGTGACGACAGATGCGCCTCAGCTTGGAGAGAGAAGCCACCGCCACCCCCAGCGCGACGATACCTCCCCGCATCTTTGGACCGGACCGGACCGTACTGTACCCTGCCCCGAGCCCAGGAGGACCTGGAGCCATCGATACCCGCTTTCCTGTCATCAACCCCCGTGTGAGTCAGCCGTTGTCCCGTTTGTCTGTCGTCTGTCCGGGGTTAATATAAGAGTGTGTCTAAGTGCCTGTCTTTCTGTGATTATACCTCTAGCCCCTGTAATCTGACCTTTCCGTACGAATATAATCTCCTCCGGAGGTCTTGAGAATTGAAACATTGGTGTCGTATTGTGTTATTGTAATCCAGCCGGGTGTCTTCTTTTTCTTATTGAGCCAGCATCGCGCGACTAGTCAACGTTCGGGCACAATCGGGTAACTTGTGCAGACGTGGTCATACCATAAAACCGCTCGGTAAATAACATCCAAGCCACGTCTGTAATGAGTATAATGACATATCAATATGTGTGCATATTATATATATATATATATATATATATATATATAATTATATATATATGTATATATATAATTATATATATATGTATATATATATATATATATAATTATATATATATATATAATTATATATATATATATATATATATATATATATATATATATATATGTATATATATATATATATATGTATATATATATATATATATGTATGTATATATATATATATGTATGTATATATATATATATATATATATATATATATATATGTATATATATATATATATATATATATATATATATATATATACACACACATTTTTTTTTTCATTTTTTTTTTTTTCTATACTGAATCGAGGCTCGTGAAAGAGCTGACAACCGCGAGGGAAAGACAGCACATGGGGACCGCGAGGGAAAGACAAAAACAGCACATGGGGACTGCGAGGGAAAGACAAAAACAGCACATGGGGACCGCGAGGGAAAGACAAAAACAGCACATGGGGACCGCGAGAGAAAGACAAAGACAGCATATGGGGACCGCGAGGGAAAGACAAAAACAGCACATGGGGACCGCGAGGGAAAGACAAAGACAGCACATGGGGACCGCGAGGGAAAGACAAAAACAGCACATGGGGACCGCTAGGGAAAGACAAAGACAGTACAGGGGGACCGCGAGGGAAAGACAAAGACAGCACAGGGGGACCACGAGGGAAAGACAAAGACAGTACAGTGGGACCACGAGGGAAAGACAAAGACAGCACATGGGGACCACGAGGGAAAGACAAAGACAGTACAGTGGGACCACGAGGGAAAGACAAAGACAGTACATGGGGACCGCGAGGGAAAGACAAAAACAGCACATGGGGACCGCGAGGGAAAGACAAAGACAGCACATGGGGACCGCGAGGGAAAGACAAAAACAGCACATGGGGACCACGAGGGAAAGACAAAGACAGTACAGACAGTACACATATATACAGACTTGGCATTTAATATGGAATTTTTTTTTTTTTCTTGACTTGGATTTACTTTCTGAACTCAGTATATCAATCTGGTGAGTTTCTTTTACCCTTCGGTGATGTCTTTGTTGAAAGAACCATGTCACTGATTGTCTTTCGCAGCAAGAAGTCAATAACAGGATGATATCACAGGTGGCGTGACAAAATGTAAGGACAGGTACATTTGACGATTGGCTTCACAATCCGGTATATAAGGGTTGTTGCGTTCTGTATTAGTGGAAAACAACTGCTGCACGTCTACAAAAGGTATTGCCGCTTCCTCTGGAGATGGTCGGTCAACTTGACAATGCTGTTTGTCATGGAGTGGTGGCTTTACGAAATTCTGGCATGAAACAGCGTGCTATTGCTCGGCAGTATGGCATCACTCAAGGTCAAGTGTCAAAGATCCTGAAACGAAATGCTCAGAGGGGTGTCCCTACTCCAATACCAAGGCCAGGACGTCCACGCAGAACCACAAGGAGAGATGATGGCCAGCTGCACCGGTTAGTCTGCAATGGCCGTACCAAGTCAGCTAATCGGCTTAGGGCTGAGTAGCAGGAACTGACAAATGTGCCTGTATCCAGAAGGCTCGTCAACCAACGACTGGTTCAAGCAGGCTATTGTGCCGGGCGACCCCTCAGAAAGCCACGCCTGACCAGACAACACAGCCAGCGCCGATTGCAGTGGGCCAGAGAGCACCGTCAATGGCAGCCAGGACACTGGAATCACGTGACCTTCAGTGACGAGTCTAGATTTCTGGTCTATCGTCAAGATGGCCGCGTCCGAGTGCGCAGACAAGTGCATGAAGCCCACAACGAAGATTGTATAGTGCCAAGAGTCCAGGCTGGAGGTGGTGGGGTGACCGTTTGGGCTGCTTTTCATGCAGGGGGCAAAACTGACCTGGTTGTTCTGAATGGAAACCTGAACCAGTTCAAGTACAGGGTCATTCTGGAAAAAACATTGCTTCCATTTGCTCGTGCAGCCTTTCGAGGAAACTTTGTCTTCCAAGATGACAATGCACGGCCTCATCGTGCTCGCATGATCCAACACTTTCTTGCTGACCGTGGTGTAGAGCATATGGAGTGGCCTGCCATATCCCCGGATATGAATCCGATAGAGAACTTGTGGGCAGAATGAACGCGTCAAATCGACAACTTGGACCAGCAGCCGACCTCTGTGCGTGAATTGCAGCAGACTATTGTCACTGCATGGCAAGCGATTCCTGTCCAAACCTTGGCAAATCTCGTGAACAGCATGCATCGACGTGTACGTGCTCTCCTGAATGCTCGTGGGGGTTACACGAAGTATTGAACTGTAATTTTACTGTCCGTAATCCCAGTCATAATTTAGCTTTTGTTTTTATTGAATTTTTTTTTGGCTAATGTGCAAAATAAAGACATACTTCTGGAAAACGTACAGAAGTTTAACACAGTACTGTCCATGAATTGAGTTCGATATCAGTTTACATCACTTTCAAGGATCAATTTATTTGTTTCGAAATGTCAAATGTGGTTTTTGTTTCTTTTGAAGGTCACATTAACAAAATCTAGAATAATTTCAACATAATTCCAATGAACTTTTGGTTCTAAGTCATCTTGAAAAGTAAGTTCACCCCCACAAAAAAAATATTCCATATTAAATGCCCTGTATATGGAAAGGATGTGAGGAGGAGAGTGAAATGGCCAGGTTTGGGAGAAAGGGAAGTATGGGAGAGAATGGATGGAGTGATGTGTGGGGCACTTCATAGGTTGAAAGGAAGGGTGGAAGATAGATTGAGAAAGATGAATGAGATTGTGTTTGAGTATGCATGTGTCACGTTTGGAGTGAAAGAGTGTGTAGAGAAGGGTGAGAAGGAGGCATGTTTGAGCAGGAGGCAGAGGGAGATCCATGAGTTGAGAATGCAGTTGAGGAGTTTGAATGGAAGATGGAAGAGGGCTGTGGAAGGGGAGAGGAATGGGCTTGAGGTGTTGACGAAGCAGGTGAGGATGAGGTTGGTGAAGTTGAAGAGAGTGGAAAGGATGCGGAGGCGAAGAAAGGAGAGGCAGAGGAAGAGAAAGAGGTTCTTTGAGAAGCCTTTTCAGTTTATGAAGGATCTGTTGGAGCCGTCTCGAGGTGGTGTACTGAAGGTACCAAAGGAAGAGTTTGAAGGTCAGCTGCGTGTCACGTATGCAGACACAAGGAGGAACGAAGTGGTGGAGGACATCGAAGGATTGGTGAGACCAACAGAGCCAGGTGTTCCATTTGATTTGTCAGAGCCAAAGATGTCTGAGATTGAGGCAGTTTTGAGGAAGGCATGGGCAGCATCAGCTCCAGGACCAAGTGGAGTGCCATACAAGGTGTTTAAGAGTTGTGAAGGCATCAGGCAGTATCTGTGGAAGGCTCTGAAGGTGGTATGGAGGCAAGGAGTGGTGCCCAGTCAATGGACTAGGGCGGAAGGAGTTTATATTCCAAAGCAGGAGGAGGCTGTGACACTGGAGCAGTTTAGACCAATATCATTGCTCAATGTAGATGGGAAGATATTGATGAGTGTCTTTGCGGCACGGCTCTCAGGCTTCATCAGAGGGAATGGTTTTGTGGATGGTTCTGTGCAGAAGGCAGGAATACCAGGATCACCAGGATGCATTGAACACTCGGCAATGGTCTGGCAAGTGTTACAGGAGGCAAAGAGGCAAAGGAAGGATGTGGCGGTGGTATGGCTGGATTTGGAGAATGCATATGGGTCAGTGCCGCATGCCTTGATCAGGTATGCCATGGATTTATTTTGGGTGCCACGGAGATTTAGGGATTTTCTGATGGCATATCATGATCAGTTTTGGATGCGGTTTGCGACACAGTCATATGTAACAGAGTGGCAGAAGTTGGAAGTGGGGATCCCGATGGGATGTACCATCTCCCCGATTTTGTTTGTGCTGGTTATGGAGTTGTTGATACGTGCGGTGAGTGGACATGGGAAAGAAGTGGAGCTAGCCCCTGGTCAGAGGTTGCCAGCAATGTTTGCTTTCATGGATGACCTGACAGTTGTCCAACAGTCCGCTGATGCAGCAGTAGAGGTATTGGGACGACTGGAAAGGTTGATGCGGTGGGCAAGAATGGGATTTAAAGCAAGAAAGTCGAGGAGTGTGATCGTGAGACGAGGAGTGGTGGATAACATGCACAGGCTTGAGCTGGGAGGGGAGGTGGTTCCATCATTGGTAGAGGCCATTGTGAAGAGTTTGGGAAGATGGTACACAGTGGAGTTGAATGATGTGGGAAGAGTGAAGGAGGTCAGAAAAAAGCTTTTGAGAGGTTTGAAGAGGATTGATGGATGTGGTTTGCCGGGTAAGTTGAAGGTTTGGTGTTTGAAGTTTGGGTTGATGCCACGAGTATTGTGGCCATTGATGATGTATGATATTGCAATTGGGCATGTAGAGAGGATGGAGGTGTGAGTGGGTTTGTGAGGAGGTGGTTGGGAGTGCCACGCTGTTTGACGAACATTGCCTTTTATGGTCAGGGTGGAAAACTCCAGTTTCCCTTGACATCATTAACCGAGGAGTTTAAGGTGGTGAGGGTGCGGGTGTGCATGATGTTGCGGGATTCAAGTGATGCAGTGGTAAAGAATGCTCTCCCAGAGAAGAAGGGATGTCGGAAGTGGAATGCAAGAGCAGAGGTGGAGGAGATGGAGGAGCGGTTACAACAGGAGGAGGTCATGGGGATGGTACAGCACAGGAAGCATGGCTTGGGGTGGATGAAGCATGAGCGATGGGGAAAGGCATGTGTGAAAGAGAGGAGGAAGATGGTTGAGAGGGAGTTGAGAAGAAAGGAAGAGGAGGGGAGATATGTGAAAGCAGTCGGTCAGGCACAGCAAGGTGCTTGGACTAAGTGGGAAGGTGTGTGGGTGAGGACATTGAAGTGGCAAGAGATTTGGAGGATGGAGCCAATATTGTTGAATTTCCTGTTGCGGGCAACGTATGATGTGCTTCCGTCACCAGTAAACTTGAGATTGTGGGGGTTGTTGCAGGAGGAGAGATGTTATTTGTGTGGAGGTGTGGGAACGGTGCAGCATGCACTGAGTGCATGCTCAGTAGCATTGGCAGCAGGAAGATACAGGTGGCGACATGATCAGGTGCTGGCGGTGGTGGTGCAGATTATGCAACAAGAGGTGCTGAGAGAGAGAAGAGTGGAGGAGACTGATGGGGGAGAGGTGTGGTTTGTCAAAGAGGGCCAAGTGGAAAGAGGTGGAAAGAGGAGGAGGAGGTGGAAAGCAAGAGGGCTGTCAGATGCTTGTGATTGGCAGGTGGTGGCAGACCTAAAGCCACAATTGGTATTCCCAGAGGAGATCTGTGTGACAAGGTTGTGGCCTGACATTGTCATTTGGTCAAGTGCAACAAGACAGGTCATCTTAGGGGAGTTGTCGGTACCTTGGGAAGAGAACATGGAGGAGGTGCACGAGAGGAAGAGAGGAAAGTACAGTGAGCAGGAGGCAGAGTGCCGGGAGAAGGGTTGGCGCGTTTCGTGTCAGCCATTTGAAGTGGGGTGTAGAGGGTATATTGGCAATTCCTTTTCTGCATTTCTTGCTAGGCTGGGAGTGTGTGGGACAGAAAGAAGGAGGATGTGTGACAAGGTGGCCCAGGTTGCCTTGAAAGGCTCATTTTGGATATGGAGGAAGTTTATGGAGGCACGTCGAACGGTGTAGGTAGGTTGTGCGTGTGTGTGTGTTTTTTTTTTGTTTTTTTTTTGTTGTTGTTAACATTATTACTTCTTATTTTGTGTATATGAGTGAGTGGGTGAGGGTGTGTGTTTTTGCATGAATTAATTTTTGCATGAGTGTGTGTTTTTGTGTGTTGAGTGGTGTATGATGTAAGTGTAGGTGGTTGTTTGGTTGGTGTTCTGTATGTATGTGTGTGCATGTGTGTGTGTATGGGTGTGTATGTGTGTGTATGAATGATCTGGTGTGTTTTGTTGGTGAGTGGTGAAGGGTATAAAGGTTGGTGTTTCAGTGTTCCACCATGTTTGTTTGGTGCTGTGGATTCTGGATGTGGAGTTGTTGTTGTTGTTGTTCGCACTGGCTCGGGCGTGGCTGGGGGTGGGGGTATGTACGCATCCCGGTGCAGTTGCTGCATGTGGATGTGTACGTGCCCCTGCTGGCCCACCTTAGCTGACCGTATCGAGGTTGAAGGGCCGAAACGGGATGATGCTGAGGACCTCGACTGAGGACCCGGTCAGTGCGGCACACTTGTGACCAGGTGTGTTTTGAACATATATATATATATATATATATATATATATATATATATATATATATATATACATATATATATACATATATATATACATGTGTATATATATATGTGTATATATATATATATATATATATATATATATATATATATATATATATATATATATATATATATATATATATATATATATATATATATACTGTATATATATATATATATATATATATATATATATATATATATATATATATATATATATATATATATATATATACTGTATATATATATATATATATATATATATATATATATATATATATATATATATATTTATATATATATATATATATGTATATATATTGTTGCGGTTTTTAGAACCTTCGCTTTGTAAATTTTAGTAAATGTTCCGTTCCCTTATAAATGATCCCCTGTAAATATCCCCATTATTTGGCTTTATTAAAGATCGCACCCTAGTTAGTCCATGTACAACACGTAGAGCACCATAGGACCTCTCTGTATTATTATGTGTTTCAGTTAAGGATCTGTTCCCAATAGTTGAATCTGCGTTGCATTAATCAAATAAGATAGTCCCCTTCAATTTCCCCAATCATCTCTCCCGCTCTTCAAAGTGCAGAGAGAGCAGTAGGGCAGCGTTCGCTGCTCCTTGTCTTGATTCGGTTGTTGGCCCCAAGCCGCCATTGAACATGCGGTCTCAAGCCGAGGAAAAAGGGGGCGGGACACAGGAACAAGGTGTGGCACGTCAACTCACCATCAGAGGTGGAGCCAGCGAGGCCTTGCCGGTCAACCAGGGCCGAGGTGAGCCGACCGGTGGGCATGTCATCGGAGCCTGCGGCTTGATACAACAATGGACAATAAAAGCGGTTGCGAGGGACTGCTTCATGAGATGAGTGAGAAGGAGATGAGTGAGAGGGATGAGTGCGTCAAGAGAAAAGAAGAGGAGAGATGAGTGTGAAGGATCGTGAGGCAGAAGAGTGGGTCCGCTGACATTACGCCATATATTCACATTGTCAGCCCGCGTGGAAATATACGTGCAGCTGCCGCCGGGTTTCGCCTCTAGCCCGGAGCGTGAACCGGAGTGTGGACTGGAGCCACCTCGACGCTGTGCATTTGCCCGGACCTTCCTGCCCTGCCGTCTGCCTGGACCTTCTCCTCCTTCCAGCCATTCCTTCCTGCCATTCCCTGTTCGTGTAAGTCTGTTTGCTTGTCCGGGGTTGTAATATAAGACTGTTTTAAGGCTGCCCTGTGTCTTGCTTCTTCTTCTTCTTCTGTATATTCTTTGCCTTTCGTTTACTCTTCGTTTCGTGTAAATAATTAATACCTGTTATTCCTTTACCTTGGTTTCTTCTTCCCCCGATCGCTTTTGTCCTGTCTCCAATTGAGTACCTGTGGCGCGATTTGGCCAACCGCTATAATCGGGTTGGTCTATTTGCTAAGGGCTCGGATCGTGGATTGCTAAAACGCTCGGCAATTACCATCACATCCGCGGTTCGAGCAGGAACTCATTTCCCTGCTTTGCGGAGAGATTGGTGAAGGTATTTGGGAAATCCTTGACCAATCACCCTGACCAATCTCATCCCGCAAAGGAGCGAGATAGATCCAGTACTCGGATGGCCAGCTTAAAAGACGAGGGGCTTAAACCCCCCCCCCCCCCTCTCGGTGAGGGGAGTGCCGAAACCGAGATCAGTAACAATATATATATATATATATATATATATATATGTATATAGTGTTATGGATATGAGAATTGTGTTTAATTGTTGGAAAATATCACCCTCCTTCCTCCATTTGTTGTGTATAAAGGTATAAAGGTCAAAGGTCATTCCCGTAGTTATTCCGTATACAATCACGTAGCCAATCATAGATTTCCTTTGTTCAATTGTTATCTCCTTATTATGTGTATTAGGTTAAGGTTCTGTCTTCCCACTAGTTAACACTGCATTGCACCAAATTGGAACAAGGTAGAATCCCTTTTAAAATTCCCCAAAGCCTCCACTTCCAAACGCAATCCCCTTTTGGCATCAATTGCCAACTGCATTGGGCGGTTTTCCGCGTGCGGTTTTCTGCATTCGCCGCTGCTGCTTTGTGGTTTTCGCCGCAAAACACCACCATTGAACACGGGGTCAGATCGGAGAAGAAGGGGGAGGCGCGGCTGAATCCAGGGCGTTGGCCGCCGATCGTCATCACAGGGTGGAGCCAGCGAGCCCCGTCCCACCAATCAGGACCGGTGAGAGACCAGCTCGGGCGTGGCGCGGGTTGATCTGGAGGCGTGCTATAAAAGCGCGCGCGGAAGCCTTTGAGGGGTTGGAGAGAGAGCATCCAGGCGGTCAAGTGCTTGTGGCTTGATTCTCACCTCTTCCACAAGCGACTCGACAGGTTGGGCAAGAACAGTGCTGCGGTAAAGAGAGGGTCGGAGAGAGAGATGCGGCAGATGAGTTCAGAGGCAGTACCACGAGCAGTACCACGCAGCTTTGACTCCACCAAGCAGAGTTGACTCCACCAGGCAGCGTTGGCTCCACCAGGCAGCTTTGACTCCACCAGCGGAGCTCGAACAGCAGCAACAGCTTGAACCAGCGGAGCTCGTAGTCTCGTACCGCGGCAGCTCGCACGACCGCAGCTTGGGCGTTGACGGCGGTGCCGACCGTGGCCGCGGAGGAACGGAGCTGCCGCTCCCGGCCCGACCGTGACCCAGTTCCCGTGGACCTTCCTCTCCCTCCAGCTATCCACCTCCAGCATTCGTTCCTGCCATCATCCCCTGTGTAAGTGTGCTCGTAGTCTGTCTTTGTTCTGTCCTGGGTTAAGTAAGACTGTATAATATAAGCTAATAATTGCACTGTGTCTTCTTCTTCTGTAAATTCTTTTATTATCTTTCCTTCTCCTTGGTTATTTTTGGTCTTGTAAGTAATAGTAATAAATTATATTCGTATTTCCAACCTTTTGCCTTCTTCTTCTTCACATCCGTTTGTCTTTGAGGTTTCCACATTGGACACCTGTGACACGATTTGGCCAATGTTCAAGGATCGGGTTAGTTCCTTGTTAATAGTTCGTGCCGCGGTTGCTAAAACCGCTCGGCAATTAACATCTGTCCGCAGTACGAACGGGGCTGTGCACCTGCCTTTCCGGAGGTAGCTGGGCAGCGTCACGGACCACGTCGGTCAGTCATAAACGAGGGGATTAATCCCCCCTCGATAAGGGGAACAGAGGCCGACGTTGGGTTCCGTAACAATTGGTGTCAGGAGTGGGATGGGGAATATAGGGGAATATAGGATTGTTGTAAGAATATAAGGAGAATATAGGATCATGCAGCCATACTAATGGGGAATATAGGATTGGAAAACAGAATGGGGGAGAAAATGGGAAACCAAATTGTAGGTTTGGAAAACAGTATGGGGGCAATGAGGGACGAAGCAAGGGGTACCAGCGAACAGTTGGGAAATAAATTTGAGGGTTTAGACAAGAAATTTGAGGGTAAATTTGAGGGGTTAGACAACGGGATAAAAGGGGTGAAGAATGGGTTAACGGGGCTAGAAGACAAGATGGAAGACAAATTGCGGGAAATAGGGGAGCAATCGCCCTGGAAATCAAACAGATGGGGAACCAGATAGAGGAGGTGAAAATCGGGTTGGAAGGTAAAATGGATGCTCAGAGGAATGAATTGGAACAGATGAGGGTGGCATCTACTAAAGAAATGGAGGAGATGGGGGAGGAGATAAGACGAGGTGTGGGCGAGGATGTCTCGGGGGTACGCGAGGAGGTAAAGCGAGGTGAGAAGCATCTGGAGAAAGAGGTGATAAGTAGTACGGCTAGGTTACAGGGGGGCATAGAAGATCTAACAAGGGGAGTAGAACAGCTGACGGTGGGACAAAAGGAACTAGTGGATCAAGTGGAAAAGAACACTGCAATAATCGGGGGGTTAAAGGCGGCGCAGAAAGACATCAAGAAGGAACTTATAGCGACAAAGAGGGAATGTCAGATGGTACATGAGGGATTGACAAAGAGGTTGGACGAGGTGACGGAGGCAATGGAGACGAAAGACCGGGAGGTGAGGACGCACATAGAAACGGTCAAGGTGGCGTTAGAGGAAGAGATCGAGGGGGCGCACCGGGAAATGAAGGAGGTAAGGGAGAAATTAGAGGAAGTGGAAGAGGGGGTGAGTGAAATTAAGAAGAGACGGAGGGAAACTAAAAAGGAGATAAAGGAGGAGGTGATGGAATATGTGCAAGGTCGGTGCTCAAATCGTGATTGTGTGCTTGCTAACCAAATAAAGAGTTTGCAGGTGGCGGAGGAGAAGTGGAGACGAGGTGCCAAGGTGAGTGGCGGTATACTCAGAAATGTATATGGTGTGAGGGGAGATTCAGTCGGCTTGGGGGTTGGTTTGGACCCGGGTGTTCGTGAGAGGCCGCTGGTGAAGTGTACGACAGGTACAGAGTGTGAAGGAGGAGGTGTGCGAGGATGTCCGACTATGGGGTGTGCGAGGATGTCCGACTATGGGGTGTGTGAGGAAAAAGTGCGTGCCGAGGAGTGAGTGTGCTGTCGAGAGTGAGTTGGTCGTAGCGCGTGTGCAGGGGGGCACATGGAAGCGCGTAGTGGGGAGTGTTACAGGAGATGTAACGGAAGAATGCACACCTGTGGTGAGTGTTACGGAGGGTGTAACGGGAGAGTGTGCGCAAGAGGATGTGCGAGAAAGGTGTGTAACGGATGGGTGCATGAGAACAGAGTGCGCTGTCAAGAGTTAGGGTGAATGCGCGACCGAGTGTGGTGGTGAAAGTAGTGAGAGTGACACGGAGCGTGAGTTGGTTGTGGCAGGTGAGAGAGAATGTACACCTGGAATGGAAGGATGCACACCTGAGATGGTCGAGCGCGTGTGGGAATGCACCCTGGAGTTAGTAGTAAAGCACGTGATTGGGTGTGCAAGTGAGTGCACACCCGTGGTTGTCACCGGGGATGTGACCGAGGAGGGGGTGCAAAGAGGTGTGTTGGTGAGGTGTGCGAACGACGAATGTGTGCTAAGGTGTGCGGTGGTCGGGTGTGTAACGAAGTCTGTGAGCGAAACAAGAACAAGTGCAATAACGAAGTACGCGGAGTGTACGGGCGGCGTTGGAGCACCGAGCTCGGTGAGGATGAAAGGGGTCGCATATGCGTGTGACCCTGCAGGTGAAGCATCGACGGTAACTGGGTTAGCGGTTAAATCGACTTATAGCCGAAGCGAGCCCTCGGTTCGTGCCGGGCTTTGTGTGCAGCGGGAACCAGCGAGGATCGTAACCACGGCGGTTTCGAAGGAACCGCCATACGCGATCCACGCCGGGCCTCGCTCCGAACGGTTGCGTCCGTGCTCCGCTCAGCGGAGCGGGCGGCCCGGTTCAAGGGAAGGTAAGAAGGATCAGCACGGCGACCCCTTGTGGTCGCGGCGTTCCTGCCGGCCGAGATTGGGGCATCGGACGGCTCCGTGCCGAGATGGTGCGTGGAATCTCGGCCCGCATAAGCCCCCTTCCCTGCACCGAATGCCGGACGGATCCAACCGCCGGCAACGAACCACCCGCATTCATTGCTCGACTTGGCGAAGCCAAGTTCTGAGCATGTGACGACGCACCGAGGCTCAAGTTTAATGGACATGTGGTAGGGATAGGGAAGTTGTGGATGGCAAAATTGATAGTAGGAGATACCCGATGTGGTGGGGGTGGCAACTCTGCCATCCCACACAGAGGGGTCAAAGGAGCAATAGTTTTATGGGGTTTGGCAGTGAAAACTAGCCCGGGAGGGTTAGGATAAAATGATAGGGATCTAGAGAAGATGACCATAGGTAACGGTAAGGTTAGGTAGCGACATTGGACAGGTAGTGGGGACATAGAGAGGGTAGTTGGATTATAATGACGAGGGAGCGCAATAGTTTAAAGGGGCGACTGGGAAGCGCGAGTTTCAGAGGGGAGTAGTTAGATCAGATGATGCCGAGTGTTTGAGGATCAGAAGTGTATGGAGCAGTGTATGACTGAGTGATGGTGATGTGTGTCGTGTTGACCAAATGGTCCAGGGAGGAAGGGGGTGCAGGAAGCACCAGTAGGAGTGATTGCACAGGTGTGCAACTACAGTTGTATGGAATAAATGGTATGGAGTATGGAGTATGGAATGGATGGTCGTGGAGTGAGTATGGTGGAAACTGTGGAGGGGAGTGGATGGTGCGAAGGTGTGGATGGGGGAAAGGAGGATGGACCCCATCACGAATACCCGGGGAGGGTAGTTTAAGCGTTAGGTAGAGGGTACAGGTAAATTGTGGTTGGATATTGGCATCTGTGGTGCGTGGTGGAAGAATGGTGTTTGGATGGGTGCATTAGTGACGTGGAAATGTCTGGGCGTGTGGCCTGTTAGTATGTGTAGTTGAATGGGCACTCCACCACTGTGAGGATGTTGGCCAGGTGAGGCCGCAGGTGGGCTCTGGGAGCCGTTAGAGTTGTGGATGGGGCCCGAGGATCCGGAGGACGGACCCGGGTAGCCCAGTGCCAGAGGGCACCGAGTGGGGTGAGCGCCAGAGGGCCTTCCCCAGTAGATAGGTTCGCAAAAGGAGCAGGTAAGCTTGGAGGCAACTACAGTGGTGGAGGTGTGCAGGTGGGTAGACCTGCTGGGAGAGCCACACGACCCAGTCCTGAAATTGTGCAAGGGCACAGGGAGTTGAATCAGGGGAGTGAGACCCCAAATTGAGGAAGCACCACAGTTTGGTCAATGGGAATTTGGTTCTTAAAACCGCATAGAGTAAGTTGGCCAATGGATTGGCAGGGAAAGACCCCGGGTAGTGTAAAGTGAGTTAATGTCATTCCGAAGATAGTTAGGATTAAGAATCTCCTCACACCATCTACATCCACTCACCTGAGGTGACAGAACTTCACACCATGCCAGGTTGTTTTTATTATTTTTTGTGCAAATGTTTGAAATGTGAGACGCATCATGACGTGGGTGTTACATTGTGCTTTGTTGTTCCATCTCTCCCTCCTTATGAGGATTGATGATGAATTGGGTGATGGCAAATTTGGTTAGAGGGATTGTGGGGACGAATTTGGTATCGGGGAAATATAGGGGAGACGAGACAGTCGTGACGAATTTGTAAATGTGTAGATTTTTGTAAATATGGGGTAAGGGCAAGGGTAGAGTGGGGACGGATATTGGATATTGGCATATGGTAGGGACGAGGGGGGGTGACATATGGTAGGGACGAGCTTTCTCACTTCGCTCTCCATACGCACCTCGTCTTGCATTGCCTTGTTTGATGTGTACCCTTGTGACCTTACCCCTCGCTCACTTGTCTTCTATCCCCCTGTCTCCCACCCGAGGACTGTGCGCCACTGGGCGCCGAGGGGAGCGTGCGGGAGTCCGCCATTGTGTGCCCGAACGCTTGCAACCAGCTGCCTGCATCCACGCACCACTTGTGGACCACATGTCTGTGGCTGAGCACCACTCATGGACCCCACGGGTTGGGGCATGGCCCCTCTGCTGGAACCGGCCATGATGGCCCGAGATCTTGCTGGCGGACCATGGTAGCATGGCACCTATGCCACACAGGTGAACCAATCCTAGTCGGCCCTGTGGGCCATAAATAAAAACGGACACGTTTTGTGCATTTCGTTTTGTTATGTCCAAATAGGCCGCCAGTAAGAAGATGAAGAAAGACAACATCAGGAAGAGCATTAGCCAGCAGAGGGAGCCGAAGAGGAAGACCAGCACCAGGGGTTTGTTTATCTTTTATTATGAACTGTGGTGACTGTGCACTCCGGTGCTTTATGGTGTTTTGGTGCATTTTTGGTGCTGTATGGTGCGTCGATGCAGGGCAAGCTGTCTCCCCCCCCCCCCCCCCCAAAAAGAACAATTACAGGTCCTGGGTTAGTTTTGTAAATAAAAGTAACGTTAACTGTAAATAATGCTCCCCCATCGTTCATGTTGTAGTTTGAAGACAATTCCACAATTTGGTTAGCTGTGGGCGTAAGTCTGTTAGGCAGGGTGCAATGCAGCAGCGGGACATATTTATTTGTGTTTTAAAACTGTCACACTCAGGGTCAGGTTAAATGTAGAGGGAACTGCACCTATGTGCCACACTAAAGGTAAAAGTAATAGGCCCGGGATGTGCCTAAGAGGAGGAGGGTGCAGTGTTATGGATATGAGAATTGTGTTTAATTGTTGTAAAATATTACCCTCCTTCCTCCATTTGTTGTGTATAAAGGTCAAAGGTCGTTCCCGTAGTTATTCCATATACAATCACGTAGCCAAACATAGATTTCCTTTGTTCCGTAGTTATCTCCTTATTATGTGTATTAGGTTAAGGTTCTGTCTTCCCACTAGTTAACACTGCATTGCACCAAATTGGAACAAGGTAGAATCCCTTTTCAAATTCCCCAAAGCCTCCACTTCCAAACGCAAGCCCCTTTTGGCATCAATTGCCAACTGCATTGGGCGGTTTTCCGCGTGAGGTTTTCTGCATTCGCCGCTGCTGCTTTGTGGTTTTCGCCGCAAAACACCACCATTGAACACGCTGTCAGATCGGAGAAGAAGGGGGAGGAGTGGCCGAATCCAGGGCGTTGGCCACCGATCGTCATCACAGGGTGGAGCCAGCGAGCCCCGACCCGCCAATCAGGACCGGTGAGAGACCAGCTCGGGTGTGGCGCGGGTTGATCTGGAGGCACGCTATAAAAGCGCGCGCGGAAGCCTTTGAGGGGGTCGGAGAGAGAGCATCCAGGCGGTCAGGTGCTTGTGGCTTGATTCTCACCTCTTCCACAAGCGACTCGACAGGTTGGGCAAGAACAGTGCTGCGGTAAAGAGAGGGTCGGAGAGAGAGATGCGGCAGATGAGTTCAGAGGCAGTACCACGAGCAGTACCACGCAGCTTTGACTCCACCAAGCAGAGTTGACTCCACCAGGCAGCGTTGGCTCCACCCAGCCGCTTTGACTCCACCAGCGGAGCTCGAACAGCAGCAACAGCTTGAACCAGCGGAGCTCGTAGTCTCGTACCGCGGCAGCTCGCACGACCGCAGCTTGGACGTTGACGGCGGTGCCGACCGTGGCCGCGGAGGAATGGAGCTGCCGCTCCCGGCCCGACCATGACCCAGTTCCCATGGACCTTCCTCTCCCTCCAGCTATCCACCTCCAGCATTCGTTCCTGCCATCATCCCCCGTGTAAGTGTGCTCGTAGTCTGTCTTTGTTCTGTCCTGGGTTAAGTAAGACTGTATAATATAAGCTAATAATTGCACTGTGTCTTCTTCTTCTGTAAATTCTTTTATTATCTTTCCTTCTCCTTTGTTATTTTTGGTCTTGTAAATAATAGTAATAAATTATATTCGTATTTCCAACCTTTTGCCTTCTTCTTCACATCCGTTCATCTTTGAGGTTTCCACATTGGACACCTGTGGCACGATTTGGCCAACGTTCAAGGATCGGGTTAGTTCCTTGTTAATAGTTCGTGCCGCAGTTGCTAAAACCGCTCGGCAATTAACATCTGTCCGCGGTACGAACGGGGCTGTGCACCTGCCTTTCCGGAGGGAGCTGGGCAGCGTCAGGGACCACGTCGGTCAGTCATAAACGAGGGGATTAATCCCCCTCGATAAGGGGAACAGAGGCCGACGTTGGGTTCCGTAACAATATATATATATATATATATATATATATATATATATATATATATATATATATGTATGTATATATATATATATATATGTATATATATATATATATACGTATATAGTTGCGGATCTCTCGAACCCGTCGACATACAGAGGGGGGTCAAACCCTTTTCCCCCTCGAGCTTCGAGTCCACGAGGCCGAGCCGCCACTCCCGTAGCGAGCGTGCGGAAGGGTATCTGGTCGATTCCCTAAGTACCTTCGATACACACGCCGCCACTTGAACGGGGACTGGACCTTGCACGAATCACGCTAGTCAGACATGCCCAAGCGGTTTGCGTGTCACGTGACTCATGCCGTTAACTCTTATTGAACCCGATTTAGCAGTCTTTTTCGTACAGTGCGAAGCCAATGGTGGAAAATGATGTGAACGACCAAATGGAAGGAAGAACACAGGTTTATTATACAATTTACAATGGTCAGGATAATAGTGCGGGAGCCCAGAAACATTTGTTTCACATCTCGAGTACAAAAGGTTTGAGGCCTGGAATATATGCATCTATGATAGGAGACCCCAAAAAGGCAATTCTTAAGTTCTGCAATTCTGCACAGCAACCAGGGGGCGCCACCAAAGACCCCTAAATGTGACTCTTAATTCACAATTTGAGTACATCTTTCAAACTTGTCTTAAAATGTTCTCTATAGGAGTGGAAATCAGAATTCCCAATTCTTAAGTTTTCAATTTGTGTATTAGGTCGCTTAAGAACGACCTAATTAATGCTAATTAACGCTAATTAGCATTTTTAATTCACAATTTGAGTACATCCATGAAACATATGGCAATGTATTCCTTAGGTCATCCTAAATCAAGATCAGTCATTCTTAAGTATCCATTTCATGTATTAACCCACTTAAGAACGCAAAATGTACTCATTGACCCCGTCCCTGGCAAGGTGAGTGTTAATTCACAATTTGAGTACATCTTTCAAATTGGTCCCAAACTGTTCAGTAGATCATCGTGAATCAAGAACAGCAATTCTTATGTGTCCATTTCATGCATCAACCCACTTAAGAATGCAGTCAGTATTGTAACGGAATTTGGGTTGTCACTGGCTGCTATCCCCCCTCCACTCCCTGGCTGGCCCTCCCTTATATGCAAGGGAGGGGCTGGAGTGCTGACCTGAGGGCAGGCCCCAAGTAGACACCCACACCAGTGCTGAGCATGCACACACCTGTCTGGCTGGCCGGATCGAGGGTGTTCAGTTTTGGTTAAGGAAGGAGTTTTGGCCTCCCAGCCAATGGGGAGGCTTCTTCCCTAACTTGAGCCAATTACACCCTAAACAGGAAGTGCCTCTCTACAGAAATGACTGTCCTGCAGTGAATAACTGGGACCAATATACAACATTGTTTGGGGAATAATAACCAGTGACTTAAAGGGAAATATTAACACATTATCAATCCAGGTTTGTGACACTATCTTGAGGGACGAACTTTCTGGGACACCCTGTAGAGGGAGTTGTCGGTTTATCATAGGACCTAATCATGGGGAATCTCCTGCTCTTTCCCTCCATAGATTCTCTGAATCGGCTGCAGAATGTCTGATGTTGCCTGCAATGCCTAGATCACTGCTTAGGTAAGTCAACAAATAGGGTTAGGGTTTGGGGTTAGGTGGCAAAACCCCGGCAGAGGTTGTAGAAGGTGACGACTCCTTGGATGGACATAAATGTGGGGCATTGCTATGGTGAACATCACTGGCGGCTTTAACAGGTGGCGTTTGGGATGAGATGGCGGTAAAGTTCTTGTAACAAGAAACATGGTAACCCTAACCCTAACCCTAACCCAACCCTAACCCTAACCCTAACCCAACCCTAACCCTAACCCAACAAACAATACTATGCTGTAGGCCTAATAAGCATTCGGGGCCGATACAGAATTATGTAGCCCTAGGCCTAGGTGGCGCGCAGGAAATGTCCAGGCAGATGAGGGTATCCAAAGTTCTGTATGCATACCGATTTCAGGTTCGAACCACAGCTGAGTAGAAAATAATGACTTATTGCCTCAAAATTTGAAATAACTTCTTTTGGATTTCACTGACCAAAACTGACTGACTCGCCATGCTCACTGACCACCCGCTGTGATTTTATTTTTCAGACAATGATTTGAAACATGCAACCATGGAATCGGCCACCAATACTACGCCTACTGTCCAGCCTACTGTCCAGCCTACTGTCCAGCCTACTGTTTCATCATTGGAACGCAGATGTATTCTTCACATCCAACGCAGTGCAGACAAGAAAGCTCGTCCAGACGTTCTACCTTTCAAGGATACGCAATGGGAAGCAGTAGAAACAGCAGCAGCTAATAGACGGCAAAAGCAACATTTCCAGGACTCTGTCTATTGTGGTGTAGTTCAGAGATTGCCTACGTCTCCTGCTGAAATGGATGGTTACCATGTTTCTTGTTACAAGAACTTTACCGCCATCTCATCCCAAACGCCGCCTGTTAAAGCCGCCAGTGATGTTCACCGTAGCAATGCCCCACATTTACGTCCATCCAAGGAGTCGGCACCTTCTACATCATCTGCCGGGATTTTGCCACCTGTTTGTCTATTCTGTGAGAAAAAGATAAAACGACTCAAAGGTGGAAGCGTCGAACTGTTGGGAAGATGTGAAACCATTGAAGCCGGTGTATCGATCCAAAATGCAGCAAAGACATTAAATGACAGTAAGGTTATTCCAAAAGTAGTTGATACGGATTTAATTGCCAAGGAGGCCCACTACCATCATTCATGTAAAAGTGCGTATTTGTTGTCAGCCAATCGAGTTTCCCAAAAGGACACACGTGAAACAAAAACGCCTTCTGAGACCAGTGTGTTGGACATTTTTGCATACATTGAGCAATCTGTAATAATAGACAACAGACCTGAACTTCTTAATTCTGTATATGAACGTTATCTTGATATTTGTTCGGCATCCGCAGAAACGCCCAGGGGAAGCGCCTTCAGCCTCTCTAGGACATTGATGAGTCACTTCAAAGCGCGCATAAAGATACAGAGTTCACTTGGGAAAAGGCTTGGAAACATCTTATATAATGCAGAAACCGCAGATGATGCAATTCGTGTTGTATATGATTACACATCTACTGATGAGAGAACAATCGCCAAAGCAGCATTGCTTTTGCGCAACCAGTTGCTCAATGTTGAAAAGGTCGACCTTCCTGAATGTCCGACATTGGAGGATTTAAGAAACGGGGACTCGTCACCCCCAAAACTTGTAGTAGATTTTTTCAATATTTTGTACGGAGGGCTAAAACCAGAGCGATATACAGAGTCAGTAAAGCGCCGCGCAAATTCGTCTAGTCAGGATGCCTTGTTCATTGTACAACGGGGTCGCGCAAAACCTGCAAAACATGTAGCTCTTGGTATGAGTGTTAAGTCGGTCACTGGCAGTAAAAAAAATGGTTCAAGTCCTGAACAGGTTTGGTCACTGTTTAAGCTACAACACATTGGAAGAAGTTGAAACTGCCACAGCTGAATCCATTCAAGAACAGAAGCTTGCTTGTCCAAAAGGAACAGTCGTAGGTAAACCAGTCGGATTAGCCTTCGACAATTTCGATGAGATGACTCAAACCATGTCTGGAGCCAATTCGCTGCACGATACCATGGGTATTCTGTACCAAAATGTGCCAGCACCTGATGAAGAACGTGAAGCATCTGCTGTCATGGCAGTTTCAACCTCAACTAGTGCTCGGCAAGTAAAGACAGGCAAAAGGAAGAGAACCCTTGAGAGTACAGATACTGCACTCCAGCCATATAGGAAGATACCAAAGATGACGAAGTTCAGTTACAAAAACACTGCAGTCTACAGCCTTCCAGATGTTAGCAACAAGGCTCGCCACCTGGACCTCGTGTGGATGATGAGCCATGCCATTGGCAATGATGTATTGCCTATTATGTGGGTTGGGTTTAATGCAAGCATTTGCAGTGACCACCTTCCAAAACAAGAGGTTCTATATATGCCAAACTTACGCCAGCCTATCACCAGCCTAGAGGTCGTGCAGGAGATTCTCCTCATCACGCAGAGGTGTGCTAATGAGACGGGACAGAAATACGGAATAGTCAGTTATGATCTGGGCGCAGCCAAGCCGGCACTTCAAATACAAGTGACTGAGAAACCGAAATTTGATAACATTTTCATAATGTTAGGCCCATTCCACATCGAAATGGCTTTCTTCAAGGCTATTGGGAAACTCCTGTCCAACTCTGGAGGACCAGAAATGCTGACTGAATCTGAGGTACTTGCAACCGGATCCTTAAACGGATTTTTGACGGGGAAACATTTCAACAGGTGCAAGAGATTGCACCCCATACTAGCCCTTGCTCTTGAGATGCTACACTTCTCATCCTTCTTAGACTCTTACCCACACAGAGAAGAAACAGAAGCATTGATAAGCAGCATTCAACTGACCACGTGGGAGCAGCTTCAGTCTGCTCTAGACTCGGACGTCTTCAAAGCATGCACAGCCGCGTATGAAGCATATACCCAAGTGACAAGATCTGGAGGCCATGGTGCAACCGCCCAGTTTTGGAGAATGTATATAGATTACATTCATAAATACCACGAGCTCGAACGGGCGATTCGAACGAATGATATCGATCTCTATACATACTCACTGACCGGACTCATTGGACTGTTCTTTGCTACAAACCATGTAAATTACAGTCGGTGGCTGACAAAGTTCCAACTCGATTTGATGAACATGGAAGACAGCCATCCTGGCCTACGTCAAATACTGGAAGCAGGCGTCTTTACTGTACGACGAACAGAACATCCATTCAGTAGATGCCCGGTCGACTTGACTCTAGAACAGACGATTAACGCGGATGCAGCTTCGAGAAGACCTGGATTCACTTCTTCAACGAATAATTATGCGGCACGACTTCGCTGGATGCTTACGAAATCCACTAGAGCTTCATTCGTTAGTCTACTCCACGAAATGGCTGGGCTGATAGTCAAAGAAGACACAACTGCTGAACTGAGACCTGCACGAATAAAACGCGACGATAGAGATGTGAAAACCATGGTGAAACAAATCCAGGATAGTTGCAATCCGTTTGGGAACGAAACAGATGCAGATACCATGTTGTACAACATCCATACAGGAAGGGCAACTAGTGAAACAGTCCGCGAAAGTTTACTGAATGTGCCAGCAAGTGGAAGGACATTACACCAGGCATTCATCACAGCATGCGAGGCCGATGACAGTAGGTTTGAACAACCCATAAAGAAAGCTCCTCTCAAAACATTCGTAGACGAATGTGCCAGAAATAGACGAACACCGGATAAGAAAGTGGCAGTTCTGAAGTGTACTCGTGATTTGATGGGCCGCCTAATAATCCTTGCATCAAAGCGTGATGTTGACCTGCAGCATATATTCCAATATCCCCTTACACCAGTACCACTCACGATGTGCAATCCTGATGAGAGCATGGTCAAGACAGATAAAAGTAAGTTGCTTAACTTACTGGAGAGCAAGGAGATCAAAGGAGACGGACCTCAACAGATCAATGCATACGTAGTAGATGGACAATATCTTCTGCACACCCTACCTCCAAACTTACCACCCACATATGGAGGTCTAGCGAGGAGCATACTCTACCAAGTATTGTCATTGTCCAAAGTCCGGGTACACGTAGCCTTTGATGATTACCCTCAACCGTCACTGAAGGATGCAGAAAGAGCCAGACGGGGGACAACAGCCGAGGACAGCAGGTCCTACATTATTACTGGTCCAGCACAAAGAAGGCCCAACGATATCAGCAAAGCGCTAACGTCCAGGTCATTCAAACGGGAACTTCCTGATTTTCTTGCAAGAGAATGGCAGGATCAAGCATACGCTCATATACTTGGGACCTGTGATGTCTTCCTAGATGTTCCGTCAGGCCAGTGCTTCCATTTCCACGTAAGCGAAGGAGAGGTCAAGCGAGATACCGTAGACATGCTCAGTAACAACCATGAAGAAGCGGATACCAAGATCTGCATGCATGCAAAGGCAGCAGACACCTCGAATGGAAATGTAGTAATACGCGCCTCAGACACGGACATAGCTGTTATTCTGCTCTATCATTGTGAGAAATTCAGCAGCCACATCTGGATGGATGTCGGTACTACATCCAAGCGTAATCGGAGGCTCATTGACCTAACAGCGATATCCAAGTCACTGGGACCACAACTGTGCAGTTCCCTCCCTGCCTTCCATGCCTTTACCGGCTCGGATTACACCGCAGCATTTGTAAGAAAGGGCAAGGTTCAGCCCTTTAATAAGCTGGAAAAGATGCCCGATGTACAGCAAGCTTTCAAAGCTTTGTCAACAGATGGACTGCCAAGCGAGAAATGCAAGGACACACTCTTGAAATTCACTGCTATAATGTATGGAGCCAAAGAGAAGTCGAAGGAAACGTTAAACGCCTACAGGTTCAAGACCTTTGAAAGAATTTACAAGCCCAAGTTAAGAGGAAAGAACCCACTTGAAAAGCTGAAGGGAGCTGATGCCAGTAGTATTCCTCCATGCGAAAGAGAGGTTGCTGCCCACATAAAGCGTGTATCGCTTGTTTCAAGAATGTGGGCCAATGCTGACCAGCCAATCATCCAGCAACACCCATCAGAGGATGACGGATGGGAACTAGTGGGAGATCAATATAAACCCATCTGGTTTGAGGGAGACCAACTTCCGGAGTCGCTCGTTCCAGATGATGAAGAATTAGCTGATGCTGACGATGATGAGGTCCTAGCGCAGTCATCTTCTG
This sequence comes from Myxine glutinosa, assembly GCF_964187855.1. Classification (NCBI taxonomy): domain Eukaryota; kingdom Metazoa; phylum Chordata; class Myxini; order Myxiniformes; family Myxinidae; genus Myxine; species Myxine glutinosa. Next base: position 268,712,664 of record NC_136262.1, on the reverse strand, counting down.
ATGAAGAGGACGTTGAAGGAGATGGTGATGATGGTGATGTGTAGGTTTACAATCGACCAAACCTGTTCATACGATTATATTCAGTACGGTACATATCCAAAGCATCCTGACAGGGAATTTGTAATGTTTTTGAAATTTTAAGCAAAATAATGTTAGGAATGTTGGATAAAACAACATATATACAATCATGTTGATGTTTGAGATAAATTCAATAATTTTTCGTTGATATAGTTAGTTGAGTTTTTACATACATTAAAATTTGTTTTTAGTTCAGGGTAATTAGCTTAAACATGTTAAATAGTTTATAAGCGATAGTCAGAGATAAAACAGCAATATCGCTAATAGAGTAAAAGTTAGACATTAGGTATTAATTTTTATAAAATTAACATTAAAAATTGTTTTTTGTTCCGAGATTTGAGATTTAATTGTTGATGGGCGGTAGAACCAGGACGCCAATTTACTACATGACTTACTATGATCTGATTTTGAAGCATAATTCATGCATACTAAGTACATTTTTGTGTAGTTTATAAAAAAATAAAACATTGTGTTTGTATACAATCTATGTTTCTCCTTTTTGTCAGTGTGCATTCTTAAGTGGGTTAATACATGAAATGGATACTTAAGAATGACTGATCTTGATTTAGGATGACCTAAGGAATACATTGCCATATGTTTCATGGATGTACTCAAATTGTGAATTAAGAGTCACATTTAGGGGTCTTTGGTGGCGCCCCCTGGTTGCTGTGCAGAATTGCAGAACTTAAGAATTGCCTTTTTGGGGTCTCCTATCATAGATGCATATATTCCAGGCCTCAAACCTTTTGTACTCGAGATGTGAAACAAATGTTTCTGGGCTCCCGCACTATAAAGAGACACAGAGCAGATAGTTAATCAGTCTTACTTAATCCCGGCAACAAGGGCCCACTCACTCACGTGGGGGAAAAGAATGAAGGAAAAGTACGTGCTCCAAATGCGTCCTTGGCGCCGTTCGCTCCGGTCAACTTGCCGGGCGCGTCCCTGGGATGTTCGCGGCACGGGTGCAGGGAGCTCGTTGGCGTCTGTGGCCCTGGGAGGGACCGTCCTCACAAGCGCTGTTATCAGGCAGCAGAGTGCAGGGCACAGGGAGAGTTCGTGCTATTTCTCGATCACACCTCTCTACGACAGAGGGAGCTTAGCACGGAGGAGATCGTTCGGGGACAGCGAGCAAGAGAGACCGTTCACAGAGAGAGAGCTGGGGGCAGAGCGCGTTCGTTCACAGACCTCTTGGACAGAAACTCTGACTCTCACACTGACTGGGTCACTCTCACTAACTCACTCCACTCTCACTGGATCCGACTGTGACGGGGGGCCAGGGGCAGGGTTTTATAGCCCCGCCCCAAAGTCTTACCCGAATGTTCCAAGCCCCTCCTCTGGCTGCTGTTGTTAGCCACACCCCTTGAGCGTTCATTGACTGCCTGCCGCTTACCGGCCACTCCCCTGTAGCTCCTCCCTTGGGCCTTCCAGACTTGTTCCAGGCCCTAGCACATGGTATTCCAGCCCAAGGCGCACCGAAGCCTACACTTACTGGCCTGCTCAACGCATACTATCACCGGAAAGGAGACTATGCTTACATTTAATAAAAAATAACTGAACTAAAGCGAGGCTACATGTTGTAGTGCAACTAACTAAGAGGGGGGGGGGTTATCTTTATTCTCACAACCGCAACAATATCATGTGTAAAATGACATCAATATGTGTGTATAATGAGTATAATGACATATCAATATGTGTGTATGAGTATAATAACGTATCAATATGTGTGTGTATAATGAGTATAATGACATATCAATATGTGTGTATAATGAGTATAATGACATATCAATATGTGTGTATAATGAGTATAATGACATGTCAATATGTGTGTATAATGAGTATAATGACATATCAATATGTGTGTATAATGAGTATGTTAGGGATTTACCCCCCATCCCACTAGGGATGAATCTGAGACATCTTAGACAGTTACAGGAGGATTTATGGGGGTCTTAGCATGTACATGGGAAAGCTGCCATTAACAGCATCTTCTCAACGAAACACATCAGGGTCTTTAAACTCCACAGGAAATAATTAAATTTACTTCAAAGACAAGATGGAAAGATTTAACGATTGGAGTTGTTTTTGTAAGAAGAAGCTATCAAGCCGCGTCCTTTCGGCCACGCTGCTTTTGCTCAAGGTCGGTGCCTGAAAGCTTCAACAAGCAGGCCATGTTATCACAAGCCAGGGGTTTGCCAGCTTTGCTCAAGGGTTGCTCATGAACAGGGCCAAATGTGAAATCTCTGACAATGGGATTCGACTGGAATCCACCAAAAGTATAATGACATATCAACATGTGTGCATACAATAATATGTATATAACATGTGTGAAATCACATATCAATATGTGTGTATATAATATTGTCGTGAGTCTACCCTGTAGTGAACACTTCAGGGTGATGGATGACCAGACCTTCTTTATACGCACAGGAGAGGGGTGGGGGGGGGGGGGCGAGCGCTTACCTGCACAGGTCCACCGGATGTCTTCAAACCTGCGATAATTAATTCCAAGCCGACACAGATTTAAAATTTACAAAAATAACGGCTTTATTGAAGAAATGCCGGTAACAAAGGAATGCATGATAAAATTTAGATTCCTAAACAGGACGTCCCCATACAGACTCGTATACAACACAAGGGGAAATATA